>NW_017805822.1:95825-98069 GCF_001891065.2 Hippocampus comes
CCCGGCAGGTGGGGTCCCGCCGCTTGCGTTTTCCCATTGGAGGGGCTTCGCCCGTGCGGCCGCCCGCGGGCGACCCGGGGCCTTTTTTGGAGCGCGGTCCGTGAAAAGCGCCAAAGTCGGAGCGTTTGGCGCGCGACGCCTTGCAAAATGAGGCCAAAGCGACTCGTCGGGGAAAGCGACCCCAGGACGCGTTGTTGACCGGAGGCGGCGCGCTGGATCTGTCAGGCGGACGCGCACTCCGTCCACGTGTGGCCCATTTCGGTTGAGCCTTGCGCTTGTTGTGAACAAACACCTCATTTGTGCTTTTGAGAAATGATGCAGCAAAAGCTCTGAACAGACGAGGAGAGCGCGACAACGGCCCGCCAAGTCTTGCTCAACTTGAGCCCGCCCTCCTTCCCGCCCTCTGCGGGAGCCGTCTGGAGATCGAGCTCGTTTTTAGACGAGAAGCAGCCAAAAGACTTTGGAGTGAGCCTGTTTTGCTTCCCAAAATAGAGCTAGAAAACATTTTTGGTTTTTGTTGAAGAAAAAGACCACTCCCGTGACTCTTTTTCTCCCCAAATGGGAACTGAGCAACCTTGTCATCGCACGATTGGCGGCAGCCTGCTCGACCGGTCAGCAAGTGGGCCTCGCGGCGCGGCGCGGCGCGGCGCAGAGGTGCGGAGGTCTCGGATCGGGGCCCCGGGCTTCCCGTGCGGAACGCTGCCCGTGCCTGCGTGGCTTTTCCGCGGGTACGCTGCTTTCCTGCCACGTTCCCAAAACATGCACGGCGGGGTCGCGGGACGCTCCACGTTGTGCCGACGAGGCGCCGACGCTTGTTCCTTCGTCTCGGCGTGCCCATACGGTGTGAATGCGTTCCTCCCAAAATCGACTCGAGTATTCTATTAGGTCTTTTCCCTCCCCCCAAAAAGGAAAAAAAAAAGAAAGGTTGACATGTGATATTATGAGCCGTTTGACTCATCTTGCACTTTTCTACGACTGAGAAGATTTTTCTTTGCAACTTCCTCTCCTGTGAATTTTTCCTCCTCCCCCTAATATGATGTGCAAATAAGTGGACTTGCGCCGCGCACTGGCAAGCCACGCGACGCCACCGCGTGCTCTGGCTTGACACTAGGACCCCCCCAACCCCCCATCCCCACTCCCACACATACCTGACAATTAAAGCCCAGCTTGGAGGTTGCGCGGGAGCGTGTGAGAGGGTGTTGGCGCCTTGTCCGCACGCTTCCTCGCCCCCAGCGGCGAGCCCGATTCGAGGCCAGAAGGTGTCAGACGCCCAGGAGCGGAGCCCTGCCGGGGACCCGCAGCAGAGAGGAGAAATAATGACGCCGGGCGCGCCCCGCGCATGCGCCCCGCACCAACGTTGTCTTGGTGATGTTTTGGTTCGCCGCCGTTGATGCCGGCCGGCCCGCAACCCGGGGAGCCCTCGATGAGCGTGACCTTGTGGAGGCGCGAAGGAGATGGTTGAGGGCCAAATATGGCGTCGTGCCGCAATTGGCCGCTTCCACTCTGACCGGGAAGCAAAGGACAGAAAGAGAGGTCCGAATAGTGCCGCGCCAGCTTGCTTGCTTTCTTTTTGCGAATGGAAAAACAAAGGCGCGGTCAGCCCCATCGCCTCGGCCCTCTTCCAAGAACGAGGAAGGAAGCCGATACTACCTCCGTACTATTGTTTACAGCTCAACTGCAGACTTCTTTCCAAACTGGAGGCGCGCCTTGTGGATTTGGGCCCCGCTGGCTGCCTTTTCTCCCCTCTCACCCGCCGACAGCTGGATTTTCACCCGTCTTACTGCCACTTCTCTCTTGGCCCGCCTCGGCTCTTGCACCGCGGAGTTTTGTCCTGTTTTACTGCCGCTTCTCCTGCGTCTTCCCTTACCTCGGATCTGGATTTTGGCCCGTTTTGCTCGCGCTGCAGCTCACCCCTTGAGGTTGGAATTCTGGCCTGTTTTACTGCCGCTCCTGCCCTCTCCTCCGCCCCTCCGCACCCGCTCGAAGAAGGGGCGAGTCCCGAGGGAGAGCCGCTTCCCCACAAGCAGCGGCCGGCGTGACTGCATTTCAGCCATCCGGATTCAAGGTTTCTCCTTCCGAGGCTTTGTGCTCTCCATTTTTGTTTCTTTCAAAAGAAACGGAAGCTCAGACTCTACACCAAGGTGCGCACGCGCGCACACACACACACACACACACACACACACACACACACACACACTGGGTATTGATCAGGGTTCCTTTTAACAGAGTGCTGTGAGGTCCATT
>NW_017805822.1:99742-103134 GCF_001891065.2 Hippocampus comes
ACTCGCCACAGCTGTCTCACACACGCACACACACACACACACACACACACACACACACACACACACTGGGTATTGATCAGGGTTCCTTTTAACAGAGTGCTGTGAGGTCCATTAACCTGCGCTGATGACAAAGCAGGAAGCCGGTGACGCGTGTGTATGAGGGCGCCGGCGGGGGCTCTTTGGCGGCAGACGCGGCGAGTCATGGCGGGCGACGTCTCCGAACGACGTTTGCTAGTTTTCACGTGAGGCGGCGCCGGGCTTTTGTCGCTGCCGCCGGGCCCCGCTCGCGTCGCTCGGAAGGCGTTGGGCGCCGTCATTGACACTCGTCTCCCGTAACCAAGGCGACGACCCCCCCCGGCCCCCCGCTCCACCCCCGGAAACAAGCGGAGGGGAGAAAGTAGCAAATCAACATTGAATGCGTTTGATGTCAACACCCCCGGTGCCCCAAACGCGAGGACGTCTTCGCTTGCCTTACCTCGGGCTCCTGTTCTGTTTGTTGCCATGACAACCGCGCTCTTCCGCTCGGTCTTTCCCACCGGGCGGCCCGTCTGAAAAGAAGCCGAGCGTACGGGCAAATGAGACCTCGGCGGTCCCAATGTCACAGGTGTGCGAAAAGAAGCGAACCGCCGGTCTCGTCGCAGTCCAACCGAGGAAAACGAGCCGCCCTTGGACGACGCGTTGCGCAGGCGCCGCCGGGAAAGGGAGGCTTTGCGCTACGCCCGGCGTGCTTCGTAACGAACGTTCCTCGAGCCCGGTCAAAAAAGCAAACGCGTCCGGTCAAACGTCGAGCGAGGCCTTTCGTACCGAGCTTTCCAACGGTGCGCGCGACACGCAAAGCGAAGACAGCGCAAAGCCCTCGTCGAAATGCGCTTCGAGCTGGCTTTCGTCTGCAACGTGCGAAAGGTGGCCCAGCCAGTCCCGGAGGGAGGCCGGCACTCAGTCACTCGGTCAGTCGGTCATCCCTCGGCTCTCCCTCAACAGGTGTCCTCCCTCCATCACGACCACTTCTTCATTTGAAATGAGCACCCTCAACACGTTGCGCGGCATTAAGACGGCCCGTTAATTTTTTGGCCGTAATTTATCGGCGGCGGGCGGAGACGACGGCACGACGGAGCGGGCCCCGCCGAAAAGCAGAGGACGTCTCCTGCGGCCAAACGCCAAGAACAGCGGAGAGGTGGAAGGTCACGGCCTGAAGCTCCCGCAGCTACGCCTTCGCCGAGGTCCGACGACGTTAACTCCCAAATGGGGTTTTTCCCCATCCAAAGTTCGGCCCAAACGTATGAAAGACACGGCCGGTTGTTGTGGCGAGCGGGATCGGACGCGGCCAGCGCTTGCCGGAAATTCCTGCAACGGCGAAGACGCTCAATGGAAAAGATTTTCCCCGCGGCTTTCGCCGGACTTTGTGGAAACGTTGACCAAACTCATGCGCGTCGGGATGTTTTTCCACCCGAGCGCGCAGGCCACCCCCATAAAGGGGAGGGAGAGCGTCGCCTCACACGATTGCCAGAATTTCCTGCAATTCGGACTTCGCCGAGGTCCGATGACATTCAATGAGAACTATTTTGCCGAGCGGTTTTCCAAAGTTGCCGCCACACTTCGGGTCACTCGGATGAAGGCAATTCAGGCTTGCCGGCACATGGAGGCCACGACCGCGACTTGCCAGAAATCGCCCGAGTTGCGCGGTCTCACTGGTCCACAGACGCTCATCGGAAGACCTTCTTCCGCTGCGTTTTTGCCCAAATTGAGCCCAGGCGTGCGAAAGGGACGGGAGAGCGTCGTCACATGCGGGACACGCTCGGTCCGAGGCTCCCGGAGGTACTGGGCTTTCTTCAAACGTTGCCCCACGTTCTGATGGCGATTGTCGTCACAGTGAGGACGCGGCCAGTTTCTCGCGTGCTTTTGGGAGACTTCATCTGTATTCTGAGAAAGATGTCCAGAGCAGCCACAGCAGGAAGAATAGGAGATTGGATTTTGGGCTTTTTTGGTGGAGGGGCGTATTCCTGCATCTCCCTCTTCCAGCGCTTGCCATCATTCTTCTTTGACTGTGTCCCATTTCAGGGCTGAAGTGGCGCTTGGCTCTGCTCGAGTGTCTCCACGGTTGAGACGGGGCCTTCCATTCACTTGCTTTGTGTGTGTGTGTGTGTGTGCGCGTGTGTGTCCGAGCCTGCAATTCACCAATTTCACCGCTAATTAGCCCACAAAGACGAGTGGCGGGGCGGTGTGGACGAGAGGGGCGGCATATGCGGGAGGTCCGGGCCTGAAGGCTGGCTGACGGTGGCACAGCTGAGACACATGGCACGGGACCAGACAGACGCCTTTGTGTGTTTGTGCAGAAAGCGTATGTCGCGGCGTATCACGCGTTTGGATCACGCGCGCGCGCATGTGTGCACGCGTGCGTGCGTCTCTCACTCGGTGAAGGCTTACGCGGCGAGTCCGGTCCCAGCGTGTCCGGTGCTCCCGCTCCGCCCGCCGGCATTGGCACGGCGAGCGTTGGCCCGCCGCCATGGCCGCTTCTCATCCCGCCCGCCAATATTTTGACTTCTCCCGAGCCGGCGGCGATGCCAGGAAAGCGGGCCGGCTGGCGCGCGGCCCGTCGCAAAGCAGTCCCCCCCCCCCCGACGCGTCATTTGCACGGCTTTTGTTTGTCGTTTAATGAGCATTTCCTTCTCCGGGCCCACCTATGTGGAGCCACGTCACGTATTTCGCAGCGTGCCGAGCGATTCCTTGAACGGAAAGTCGCGAGGGTCGTCTCTCGATATCAATGCGTCCGGCAGATGGGGCTACTTTGCTGCCGTTCAAAGAACGCAGCGGAGCTTTTGCAACGACGGAGCGCTTCTCTTCATTCACATCCACAAACGCCAGGCGGCTCGTGCGCGTTCATTGCCAAGCGCGCCGAACGCGGGGCTCCAAATGAAGGCCGCTTGCGTGAGAACGCGCCATCGTTTCACGCTCAAAGTTCAACAGAAGGCGGAAAGCCGGCCGCAAGGTCGTCATCTCCGCAAAATTCTGCCGCCCGGTTCTGCGGCGCCACGCCCAGCGCCCGCACGCCGAGGACATATTTCAAACGCGCGGCGCCCAAGAAATACGCGCAACGGAAGGCGCGCGCCTCGGGCGGATTTGCGGTGCGAGCGCGCACCGCAAATCCGTGCCGTGCCGTGGACATTTGCTGTCAAATCCGCACAGTCTCGACTTGGCAAAATGTCGTTTGTATTCAACTCACGGCGATCTATCTGCAGCCCGCTGACGACGGGAAGCGCAGCGCCCGGACAGCCTGCCTGACTGGACAGCAAATCAAGACACGGCAAAGTCAGGGCTAGATTTCTTCTGCAAAAGCGCCCAGAGGGATGATTTCTCTCTTTTTTGTTTTTTTTTTTGTGGGGGTTTGAGATGGG
>NW_017805822.1:103315-110878 GCF_001891065.2 Hippocampus comes
TGGAGAAGGGGGAGGGGCGGGAGGGGGGGCTGTTGATGAAGGGATGCATGATGGGATGTTTGCACACTCAACATTTTTTGTTTTTATTCCTTCAAGCACGCCCGCAGTGATTAAGTAACACGTCGCGTGGTTACGCAGCGCTCGATGAAACGTTGAACAAAAACAAGTCGATGGCGACGCGGGCCGTTTCTCACGCAGAGAGTCGGCCAAACCGCCATCTATGTTGAGTACGCAACCCGTGCCGCTCACGCAGAGCGCCGGTTACGGGGGGGTCCAATTTCACACAGAGGCACAGCACAAGGGTGCCTCCACAGGGAAAAAAGACCAATTGAGACTCTTCACAGAGAAGCCTCCAAAAAAGACGGCGCCTTTCACACCTACGCACACACCAGAAGGCAAAGTCCGTTTTGAGCCGCCTGCGCATTCCAGACAGAAGCTCGTGACGGACCGACACCGCTACTTTCCACCGGCAACAGAGAAGAAGTCGATTGCGATCTGAGCGCCTCCCGCAGCGACGTACGACGAACGTGAAGAATCACAGCGCAAAACCGGATCCGAATGAAATCGGAAGCGGCGCCGAAAGGTGTCACACCAGAAAACAAAAAGGGCCGCGTCTCGAACGCCACGCGTGTACGCATCAATACTTGAGTTGATGATTGGAAGGCAGAACGGGAGCCCACTTGGGCGGCTCGAGCCCCCAGTTGCCATCTTCTTCACACAAGCACGCCGGCACTGCAGTGACACCAACAAACTGACAATCGCTCCAAAGCGCGACTTTCCAGACAAGGGTTGAGCTGCTCCGCAAACAAAGCAACGAGATTGTGTCAAAAGAACGGAGAGACAACGAGCGCTTTGAGTGCTTCGATATTAACGGCAACGCGTGTTTCGTACAAGTGAATTTTGTCGACAGCATTTGCGAGCTACTTCGGGCGTACGTTTGCTAACTCGCGGCCAAGGAGACGGCAAAATTGTACCGCGGGGTGTCTGAACAATAGCCTCGGTGTCCGAAAACCCGCTGGCAACGATGGTCACCTGGGAAAAAGGGGGCGCTGTGACTCGTTTTCCGCTAACTAAATTGCAGCGTGCGTCGCCGTGATAACGAGGTCACGGCCGCCATGTTTTTGTTGTTTTTTTTTTTTTTTTTCCCCCCTCCTCGCCCGCAGCCACGTGACGCTCGCTCGGCTCCAGCGCTGATGAACAAAACGCCGAGACAGAGGAGGCAAGTCGCAAAGGCGGGGGGGAGAATAGGAATGAAAGGCAAATCTATCCCAAACACGCCTCCCCGAAATAAGCCGGCCCCCACCCTCCGCCGCACCCTCCCCGCCTTCTATTTTATTCTTCGCCGCGCGGCGAATTTAATAAATATATGCAAATGTGTGCTGTGGAACATGACGAGTGTAAATCAGGCGAGGATGTTCTTTGAGCGCCGCCGAGATTGTGGCTGAGAGCTGACCTCGGGTTAATCATTTTTCACTTCCCTATCGCATTCAATGCTGCAGCCTCCGTGCGTGTGCGTGCGCGCGCGCGTGTGTGTGTGTGCGCGTGTGCACGCGCGGTAGTAGAATGTGTGGCGCACTGGTGGAGGCAATTCTTTATAAACTTTGTGCACATGGCTGTGTTTACTTGCCAATTTATGCAAAGCACGAACCGCGGGGTTGGGAGGGATGGGAGAGAAGAGAAAAAAAAAAAAAACAGCAATGTTGGTCTTCCACCGACCGGGTTGTTCTACGGCAGACTTCCCGTTTTTTTTTTTTGTTTTTTTGGAAGTTGCGCACCTAACCATAAACATGACGAAAGAGAATGGAGAAAAACAGAAATGTGGTCTTTTCCTGGTTTTCTTCTCGAGTGCAACGCGCAAGATTCACTGAAGGTTTTTGTCATTTTACAACCTGTTTTTTTGTTTTTTTTTAGGTACAGTTGAATTCTACCTTGAAAAACATTTGCACGTCCTCTTTTACAGCCGTTGGTTGTCAAACATTTAGCGAGGTAAAAATTGGCGTCCAACCCATTTGAACCAGAGGCTTATTGTAAAACAGTCGTCCGATATTTCGGCGCGGTGTCAGTTTGAAAGGGCCTCATGTGACAAGGGCTTACAATATCGTGAAACAGACTTTTGAAAGGGGGGGCGACATCCTTGGAACAGCTCAACACGGTCCGCCTCCAACGCCTTCAAACCAAATAAGTCCAAGCCTGCTTTTGAAAGCCCGTTTATCCTGAATATTGGGATGTTGTTGACAAGCGACACAAACTCGGTCAACAAACGCGTCTCGAAGTTGACCCGAGAGGTCGCCGGGGGCGGGGTGGGGAGGAGGTGAGGAGGACCAAAGAGCAACTGGCGCTGCGAACTTGGGTGCGGACCGCCGGAGCATCAATACTTGAGTTGATGATTGGAAGGCAGAACGGGAGCCCACTTGGGCGGCTCGAGCCCCCAGTTGCCATCTTCTTCACACAAGCACGCCGGCACTGCAGTGACACCAACAAACTGACAATCGCTCCAAAGCGCGACTTTCCAGACAAGGGTTGAGCTGCTCCGCAAACAAAGCAACGAGATTGTGTCAAAAGAACGGAGAGACAACGAGCGCTTTGAGTGCTTCGATATTAACGGCAACGCGTGTTTCGTACAAGTGAATTTTGTCGACAGCATTTGCGAGCTACTTCGGGCGTACGTTTGCTAACTCGCGGCCAAGGAGACGGCAAAATTGTACCGCGGGGTGTCTGAACAATAGCCTCGGTGTCCGAAAACCCGCTGGCAACGATGGTCACCTGGGAAAAAGGGGGCGCTGTGACTCGTTTTCCGCTAACTAAATTGCAGCGTGCGTCGCCGTGATAACGAGGTCACGGCCGCCATGTTTTTGTTGTTTTTTTTTTTTTTTTCCCCCCTCCTCGCCCGCAGCCACGTGACGCTCGCTCGGCTCCAGCGCTGATGAACAAAACGCCGAGACAGAGGAGGCAAGTCGCAAAGGCGGGGGGGAGAATAGGAATGAAAGGCAAATCTATCCCAAACACGCCTCCCCGAAATAAGCCGGCCCCCACCCTCCGCCGCACCCTCCCCGCCTTCTATTTTATTCTTCGCCGCGCGGCGAATTTAATAAATATATGCAAATGTGTGCTGTGGAACATGACGAGTGTAAATCAGGCGAGGATGTTCTTTGAGCGCCGCCGAGATTGTGGCTGAGAGCTGACCTCGGGTTAATCATTTTTCACTTCCCTATCGCATTCAATGCTGCAGCCTCCGTGCGTGTGCGTGCGCGCGCGCGTGTGTGTGTGTGCGCGTGTGCACGCGCGGTAGTAGAATGTGTGGCGCACTGGTGGAGGCAATTCTTTATAAACTTTGTGCACATGGCTGTGTTTACTTGCCAATTTATGCAAAGCACGAACCGCGGGGTTGGGAGGGATGGGAGAGAAGAGAAAAAAAAAAAAAACAGCAATGTTGGTCTTCCACCGACCGGGTTGTTCTACGGCAGACTTCCCGTTTTTTTTTTTTGTTTTTTTGGAAGTTGCGCACCTAACCATAAACATGACGAAAGAGAATGGAGAAAAACAGAAATGTGGTCTTTTCCTGGTTTTCTTCTCGAGTGCAACGCGCAAGATTCACTGAAGGTTTTTGTCATTTTACAACCTGTTTTTTTGTTTTTTTTTAGGTACAGTTGAATTCTACCTTGAAAAACATTTGCACGTCCTCTTTTACAGCCGTTGGTTGTCAAACATTTAGCGAGGTAAAAATTGGCGTCCAACCCATTTGAACCAGAGGCTTATTGTAAAACAGTCGTCCGATATTTCGGCGCGGTGTCAGTTTGAAAGGGCCTCATGTGACAAGGGCTTACAATATCGTGAAACAGACTTTTGAAAGGGGGGGCGACATCCTTGGAACAGCTCAACACGGTCCGCCTCCAACGCCTTCAAACCAAATAAGTCCAAGCCTGCTTTTGAAAGCCCGTTTATCCTGAATATTGGGATGTTGTTGACAAGCGACACAAACTCGGTCAACAAACGCGTCTCGAAGTTGACCCGAGAGGTCGCCGGGGGCGGGGTGGGGAGGAGGTGAGGAGGACCAAAGAGCAACTGGCGCTCACAGCTTGGGTGCGGACCGCCGGAATCCATTTGAAACGGAGGCTTGAAAAATGCGATTCATCAATGAAATTGACAAAACCCTCGACCGATTCATCAACGGCGTCACTACGGTACGGCGTTACCGTCGTGATGTTTTGAGAAGAAAAGCGCGTGAGCCGGGAACAAATATTGATCCTGTATCAGAAGCAAAACACAATTAAAGGACAAATTTGCTCGCCCCCCGAAGCCAAACATCAGGCGTGAAGACACCCCCCCCCCACAGCCCCCCAGGGGGAAAGCGCTCCCGTCCCGAAGGCTCCTCTCGTCCGACGCCGCCGCTTCTGATCAAACATCATTTACTCGCTCCGTGGCTGGCTCGCCCTCGCCCCCACCCGCGCCAACTCTGCCCCGCTAGCCCCTCGCCCGGGGCCTGTTGCCAAGCGACCGGCTTCTCATTTCTGAAGTGTCACGTTGCATTATTGTCTTCACGCTTTCCAGCAACAGCCACTCGCTCTTTCTCGCTCTCCGTCTGTAGATAGGGGGCGTCATTGTCTCGCCCCCTCGTCGCACGCCATACGCAATTTTGCCGTTCAGACATGCATAATGCAGAGCAAACAGCGGGCCCGCGGAGACACTCGCTCAATATGCAAAGCGCTCGGGTAGAATACCTGGGCTCTCCTGCCGACAAAGGGATCGAAACAGCGTCTTTGCCTCTGATGTGGGACGGCGGGCGGAGCGGGTACACGTGGAAAAAAAATGGAAGGGGGGGAAATGAAGACGCGCGTAGTTTGCGATGCTCGCGTCCAAGCAAAAATGAGTTTCAGTCCAAACAGATTCGGCCTATCCGGGTGCCGCCACTTCTTCTTTCCATTTTCAACCGGCGATGCAAACTGTTCAAACCGCGAGCCGTTTCATTTGGGGTGGCGCCATTTTGGTTCCGACGCGCTCACCGATTTCCTGCCGCAGGGTTGCTGCAACTTTGGCGGTGAGGGTCGGCGCACCGGCAAAGAGTTGGCCGCTGGCTTGCGGGGAAAAGCCATTTGGGAGGACAGCGACTGTCCTGTTTTCTCACCCGGACGCCTCACTTCGTGAGGTGGCGGCTCAAAGACGACGTGACCGGCCGACGCTCCGCGAGGGCTGCCCGTTCTGCCTTCTCCGCTCAAAAGCCGCGGCGGCGATCCCAGGAGGGTGGCCGACGTTGGCGTTAAAGTTCAAAGGTCACTTAGAGAGGTGAACTGGGGTGTTTGGGGGCTTTTTGGCCTCTTACAGCGTCGATGACGGTCGGCCGCACGAAAAAGGAAGCGCCACGGAAATGAGACAGGAAGTCGTCGGCCGGGGCGAATCCCGCGACTCCCGTTTGGACAAAGCAATTGGCCCAAAAGAGATTTCCTCCAAGACGGCCGACGGGCCGCGCCAAATTGGCGAAAGTCTCACGCGGCTGCGGTACGCACGCCTACAAAGCGCGAGGATCACTTGAAGGATGCGCCAGGAAAAAGTGGAAGAAGAAACAGTTACACCCGCGCAAAGGACGACCGTTTGCAAGGTCGAGCCACAGGAATTCTCCTGGCGCGCTCTCGTTCCACTAGCGGGCTGACAAAGCGTGACAACAAAGAGCGTCCAAGAGTACGCGCATATGAGGTGGCGGAAACAAACCCAAACAACCGGAAAGAGGTTCAATCGAGCCCGCCGAGCAGCCGACTCCAAAAGCAAAGAGAAGGAGAACCGACGGCTTCGAGCAATCAACACGTCAAAGACGCGACTCGAAGACGTCGGCGGCAAAGCGGCGGCCGGTTGAAGCCGAGCGAGGCCTTTTGGCAAAATGAGCACCGGCAGCGGGCGGCGGCGGTATCGAGTGGAGAGCGGCGCCGGCGTCTGAAGTGAGCACGAGCTTCAAGTGGCGGCGGCGCGTCGCCCGTGAAGCGCGACCTGCCGATTCCCTCCGAGAGGCGCAAAGACCAGCCTGGCCGTGGGGCCGCCAGTCGCCATTTATCAGATCACACCTTTAGCGCGATGGCGTGACGCTTTGGCCGAAACACCGAGACAACGCGGGTGGACGGCCAAGCGTCAGGAGCAGAGTCGCCGCATGGTTAAAATGCTCAAACTCTTCAGAGTGAGCTGTGCACCCACATATGCGCATGCACACACACACACACACACACACACACACACACACACACACACACACACACACACACACCATTTTGTGGAGACGTTTTTTGGAAAAGTTGCGCAATTCCGCCCCATCCAACTGGCGAGCATACTGTCCGTGGTTCAAGTCCGGTAGCAATCAGGCGAAATGTGAAGCCTCTCATTTGAAGCCCCCCAGAAAATGACTCCAAATGGCAGACCTTGGAGGTCTTTTCAGCCCCGTCTTCGGGAGAAGTTTTGGGTGGGTCTACTCAAGAAAAGCATGGCGACCAAATTTCATTTTCCTCTGTGAAATTGACTCCGGGGACTGAAATATAAAAAGTCCTTTGTGATGACCAAATGGCTGCGTGGAGCCAAAACGGCCGACTTTCCGAGGCGTTTCAGCTTCTTTGCGGCTGCTTTTGCTTCCAAATGTCCTTCTCCGGGGAAGACTTGTATTTTTCGTCCAAGTCGGGCACGGTGCAAAAATGACGCTACCAAACCTGCTGCGTACTAAAACGGCAGCTTCCTGTCTTCCCGGTATGTTTTCCTTGCGACTTCTGTGTCGGCCAGGTCCCCGCCCCGCCCCCCAAAAAATCACAAGGATGAGTAAAAATGCGGAAGACCTTGTGGAGATGTGTGAATATGTTTTGTGTTTGATGCCAAGTCATGCATTTTGCCCCAACGTGCCGCGCTCACGTTGGCATCACAAAACGATGGGCGATTTAGTCGTGGACCCGCTTCACATTCGAGTTCGGATCAGACAAAATCTGTCGTCTTTGAAGGGGCCTTGGAAATCGGCCCAATGAGATGGTTTTGTGGGTCCAATCGTGGTAGATCTGCCTCCCAAATTTCTGCCTAGTTTAGGAAGCCCCCTCCCCGAAAAAGAAACTATAGATATATCAAATTTGAGCATCAGGAATAAAGCGAAAATGCCTCCTTCAAAACAAACAAAGGGACTTTTGGGCAAATTTGGGCGAAGGTGGCTCCTTATTGATGGCAAGCATTTCCAAGTGACGGGCGCCAGCTGGGATGGGCCGGACGCCCGCAGGCCTCCAAAGACCTGCAAGGTTAATATTTGAAGGAGCGCGGGGACTATTAATTAAAGAAGCATTTCTTAAATATTCTCCCGGGGCTGCTGCTTTTGTTTAAAGATGATTGATCGACTCCGATTCCTCCAGGCAGGACCATTAGTTTCGCCGCCGCGCCCCCTCCTCCTTCCCTTCCCTTCTTCCGCGCCGTCCCTTCCTGCCAACGTTCCCCCCCCCTCCACGCCCATTTCTCCGCCTTGTCCATGCATCCGCTGTCAACTGGCCTTTCCTCGCTCTCTTTTCATTAGCCGCCGTCCCTGAGACTCTCTCTCCGGAGGACCATATTTCTCCCGGA
>NW_017805822.1:111282-131501 GCF_001891065.2 Hippocampus comes
AACTCTGCTGGGTACTAAAACGGCAGCTTCCTGTCTTCCCGGTATGTTTTCCTTGCGACTTCTGTGTCGGCCAGGTCCCCTCCCCGCCCCCCAAAAAATCACAAGGATAAGGAAAAATGCGGAAGACCTTGTGGAGATGTGTGAATATGTTTTGTGTTTGATGCCAAGTCATGCATTTTGCCCCAACGTGCCGCGCTCACATTGGCATCACAAAACGATGGGCGATTTAGTCGTGGACCCGCTTCACATTCGAGTTCGGATCAGACAAAATCTGTCGTCTTTGAAGGGGCCTTGGAAATCGGCCCAATGAGATGGTTTTGTGGGTCCAATCGTGGTAGATCTGCCTCCCAAATTTCTGCCTAGTTTAGGAAGCCCCCTCCCCGAAAAAGAAACTATAGATATATCAAATTTGAGCATCAGGAATAAAGCGAAAATGCCTCCTTCAAAACAAACAAAGGGACTTTTGGGCAAATTTGGGCGAAGGTGGCTCCTTATTGATGGCAAGCATTTCCAAGTGACGGGCGCCAGCTGGGATGGGCCGGACGCCCGCAGGCCTCCAAAGACCTGCAAGGTTAATATTTGAAGGAGCGCGGGGACTATTAATTAAAGAAGCATTTCTTAAATATTCTCCCGGGGCTGCTGCTTTTGTTTAAAGATGATTGATCGACTCCGATTCCTCCAGGCAGGACCATTAGTTTCGCCGCCGCGCCCCCTCCTCCTTCCCTTCCCTTCTTCCGCGCCGTCCCTTCCTGCCAACGTCCCCCCCCTCCACGCCCATTTCTCCGCCTTGTCCATGCATCCGCTGTCAACTGGCCTTTCCTCGCTCTCTTTTCATTAGCCGCCGTCCCTGAGACTCTCTCTCCGGAGGCCCATATTTCTCCCGGCCGGGGACAAGCTAACGAGGCCACGCTAAATCCCGCCGCGCCCAAGAGCTACGTCCAAACAGCGAGAGCCGGGCCGCGGCCTCTGCCGCTTCAGTCCACGGGTCTTCCGCATCTGCCAGAACGCAGCCTCCAAAGTGCAGGGCTCCGCCGCAGAAGTCATCCGAAAATAAACGGAAGGTTGGCGCTATATTGCGCCACCAAGCTAACCGTCGGACGCCGGCCGCAAAGTCGCCCGACATTTCGGCAGCGGAAAAGGGCCCAAAAGTGTCTCGGCGGATCGGGACGGAGAGATTTCACTGGGCAGCAACAACCTGCCGAAACAGGAAGCGGCCGACTCGACGGGGCCCGTCCCGCTTTCGACGGGGCGGCCCTCCACTTCGGTCCAAAAGGAGCAATGTCGCAATTCCATCTCTACCGCCGGTGGCCTCATCCGATGAGCAAAAGGAACGCAACTCAAGTAAGCTCTGCCTTCGTTCATTCCTCATGTCAGAGGGAGAGTCCAAATGGGAAAGCGGTTCCAAGGCGCTGCAGAAAACGGGACTACAATCTCCCCGCTTCTTCTCACGCGTCTTGCAATGAATTGTGTTCGGTCTTTAAGGTACCATGACAGTATTTCCTCTCCCTCTGCGGCCCGTCACGCTCAGCTGATTTCTAGCTAGAAGACCGGGATCGGCGGGGGAGCGCTGTCTGCCTGTGGATGACTTACACACACACACGCAAATTTGTGTGCACACAATCATCTAAAAAAAAAAAAAAATTAAATGTACGTCAGAGTATAAGCTAAAATAATCGTGAGTGATCTACGAGTCCTACTTTGTGTCCCACAAGTGACAAGACTCCTCCCCCCCATGCCTCCAACCGCATGCTGATGTGTGGGCCATCACAATCGAGTTGAGCTGTGACGCGAGCACGCGCACGAGCCCAAAGGCCAAGTGGCCGATGTTCCGCAAGTAAGCGGCTGTGTCCTCCGCTACTTTTCACACTCAGTTAATCATTTCCGTCCCATTGAGGTTGACCAGATCATTTCTTCTCATTCTTTCTTTTTGATCACGGCCATTCTGACCCTTTCCCGTCGTGGTCGGGAAGGAATTCGGCATCGCCTTGGAAAAGCAAAGCCGCACAAGTCACTCGGGCGCTTTTGTCCCATTTAGGAACAAGCGTTGCGATTAAAAGCGCAGCAGTATGATTTCAGGCTTCTCTCTCTCTTTTTTTTTTCCCTTGCTTGCTATCGTGAGTGCCGACGATCAACGCGAAGAGCGACGCCAAGCGCGACAAGAGCGCATCGTGGGATCCCGTTGGCGGCTCGCTTGCCAGCGCTCATTAGCGCGCGCTCATCACCCAAAGCCAACGACGTGTTGACCAAACAGTCCGAATGGAGACGACAAAGCAAACGGACGGATTGACGCGCACGTCGGATGGAGCGAGGGGGAAGGGGAGGAGGGGAGCCGATGGTGTGATAATGGAGGTGGTGGGGGAGAAAACACTCCGGGGAGGGGCCGCTGCACCGGAGGACGACGATACGGAGACGACGAGGTGTTGGGATGAGATGCAGGTGAGGCAGGTGAACGGGGGCGCGCGCGTGTGACGGGGGGGCATATTAAAAATGCAGCAGTGGGGAGCAGGCCGGGGATTCACAGTAATTAGATGACAAAACGGCGGCGGGCTGGAGATGAGAGAGAGGGGTCACACACAATGCCACTGCCGCCGGGTAATTTGTAAGTGTCAATCACCAGCCTGCCGAGGGGACAAGGAAAGTGGGGAGGGGGGAGGGGGGTGAAGAGGATGAGGAGGGGTGTTTCGGGCGTCAGCAGATAGAGGCGGAATAGCACGCTGAAGATGGCGAGGAAATGGAAAGTCACCAGAGTGAAATGGCAAAAGATGGATGGATGGACGGATGGAAGAAGACAAAAATCACTGCTGGCTGATTACTGTCAGGACAGCACGCTCGCACGCACATCATGTCGGATCTCCCAAGATATCGTGAAAAACACATTTTCGCTATGTTTGTATGTTCATGCTTCCTGGAGGTCAACACATCGAGTCAAGCGCTGAAAGTTGAGCTCGCATGAGCTGGCCCAGAAGGCCGCACTTTGGGAAATGTGCATGGAAAATACACAAAGCAATTCCTTTGCATCGTAAAACATGTCATTAAAATTTTAAAAATTCATGTTCAATTTTCTGACTTCTGAAAATGTAATTGATGATCCTGCTCAACACACATTTTGCTGCCAAGAAAGTTTCAAGGTTTTTCCAGGTGTTTTCAGATCGCTGAATCTGAAAATGAGATGTTATAGAGAGAGAGATTTTTTGTTTTTTAAGAAAAAGAGATAAGAAAACTTACATTCGATATATATATATTATTTTGAATTTTTATATATAAATTTCTCAAGTGTACTAGCATTGTATTTTTGATTAATATCTACACTAAGTCTAATTAAGCTGCGATAAAAGGCATAAAAAGTGAAAATGAATGAAAAAAGGAGGGCAGGGGGCTAAGCGACTAAAATATATTTTCAATGATTTGTTTTGAATTCCTTTCCAAATGACAAAGCGCACATATGAATGAAGTGAGTTGACTATTTGGAATCCGTCGATAAATGAATGGAAACGCTGAACTCGGACCCAAAGCGCGGCGCTTTGAGGGCACAACTGCTAAAACAACAGAAGCAACACACGTGACGCGCCGTACTTTGCCGACCGCCGCTTGACGACCATCCGAATCGCGACGCATCATGGAGCGGGCGCACGCGCGCAACCCAGTCGAGCGTCGCCGACACACTTTTGAGGGCAGGTCAGCGGGCGCGCGCAAACGCCGGGAGCGCGGCGGCCGGGGCCGGGCCGGCGGACGGGCGAAGGCTGCCGAGGCGACGGCGGCGGGCCACGCGGCGGCGGACCGGCCGACACGAGATGCGTTTCGAGCCTCGGCTTGCGAGCGTGCGGCAGAAAAATGGAGAGCGCCCGCCTGCCTTGACGCGCGCGCAAGAGTCAGGCCGCGGACGCGACACAACAACAACGCTGACGTTCGGGGGGGGAGGCAGTGCGGCGACGTGTCGCCGAGCGGCGTTTTGCCCGTCCTCGGACCCTGGATGAGCCCAAATACCTGAGGAAGGGCCGGTCAGACGGGGCTGGGCGTCAATGCCCTCCCCAACATTCTCAGCGGGACCGTTTGCAGCCGTCTAAGACTCGGTCGGAATTGTCATGGCGTTTTCTCCCTGTGCGCCGTCAATTCGCATTTCACGTGTGGAACAACAAAACAACCAGTGTCTGACGACTAAAGTAGAGGTGCTCTCATTTAAACGTAGCCAATTACAAGCAATGAAAAGCAACATACGGGGGGGGACGCGCGCTCACCTACACAAAAGAAAGTGTGCAAATGAATGTGACACAGACGGCAACCAAATTGCCTTTGGCTTAATTAATAGAAATTTGGAAACATCTCACACGCACGCCTGCACACACACAACTCATAGAAATGATGACAATTCTGTGATGATTATTTAGTTACTAATTAGCAGCTAATCATTCTGTGTGCAGATTGTTTGCACGTCTTCGCAGCTCCGCCATGCATTCATGTTGACGCAACAATACATTGCATACAATTCCCCCCCCACTATACAGACTGAACGGCTGTTGTGCTAAGCTCAACAAAGTGCATTGAGCAGGGCAGCCGTCACGGTCGACGAACACGATGCCAGAGGTGGAGGACTCAAATGCAACTTTTGTTAGCAATTTTATGACATGCTACACTTAAAAAAAAAAAAAAGCTGAAAGACTCAAACGAAACCCCAACGGCATGCTACGAGACGGATCGCAAAGAGCACCTCAACGATGCAGGTGGCAAGACGATTACGTTTGGATATTACAAAAACAAAACAAATAATAATCAAGGAAACGGGGATGGCAACGCACAAGGTTTGCAAGCAAACATGAAAAGAGACACGACCCCTCGACCACATCTCACTTCATCGGTGACTATAAAACAATTTAGATAAGGCTCGAGCAGCAACGAAGCGCCACGTCACCTGTGCGTTCAGGTGAGGAGACAAATAGCCAATTCGGAGAACGCTCGGAAACAGCTCAAAACAAAAACAACAACATCCAAACCACTTGTGAGCGAGCGCCTCGGTACGGCCGAGTCCAGATCGCCCGCAAACGTGACTCGGCGAGAGCGGAGGAGTGGACGTAAGCCTCGCTCAAGCCAAGTCATGATGGGATGGGATTGATAGTTTAGCAAGTGAATTCCAAAAGTACGACGTACACGTTCGGGAAGCGATGCCTCGAGACAAGACTATATTCTAGTCCTGTAGTCCAGAATCGTCTTGTTCACAAACGCCCGCATTTTTTAACTCAGAACGGACCTCCAATTTATAGGACGAATGCACGGACACCAGTCTGACAACTCGGGCCCTCGGGTACTTGTGTGACTGCATCTTAGTGGCAGCAAATCCAATCTTAACCGCTGGAGCCAAGAATTCTGACTTGAGGATGCATTTCTTGCATCCAAAGGTGTGTGTGTGCGCGCGCACTGCCGACGAGCGTGAGCTCCATTGGTCCCCACATCTGTGGCGAACAGACGGTGCCGATAGCCTCTGGCGAATAAAGCGGATCAATAAATAAGGCTTAAGGAGGCCGTGTTTACCTGCTTGGCTTCTGTCTATTTGAGCCGCTTACAATGCCGGCGGGGGGCACAGACGTCCCAAATCTACACATCACGGCGACGACGCGTATTCGTCTGTGCTCTCATACAACAGCAAAGGAAGCTGATGTTTTAACATCAAACTCGGCAGCTTTCCGCTCTCCTGTTTCACACGGCTGCCCGCCATCTTGCCTCTGCTGCTCCCTCCAAAGCTAGAAAAAAAGGGCACTTGACTCGACTTATTCCAACATCCTAAGTCCAAAAATTGCCACCTTTCGCACAGAGCGGCGACACGGCGAAAAGACCGGTGGACATCAGCAAAATGGGCAGAACAATCGGCACGTCGCATTCGTCCGTCGCCATTCTTTGGTGATCCCTTTTCACTGGGAATGTCGACATGGGGGAACAGACGAAGAAATAAGGCCAGCTTTGACTGGGGCGCGGTTCACTCATCACGCCACGTCAAAATTTGCGGTCAAACGGACAAATAAAGCAAAAGGGAAGCAAATGGTGGATATTTCAATTTCAACATAAAATGTTCAACACAATATGCGGAATCAATATTTTGTCCAAGGAAAGCCTGCTAGCTCAATGCTTACGCTCCAATGTGAAATGTCATAGATGAACTCATGGAAATTATATCCATAAACATATACACACACACATATTTTATATATATATATATATATATATATATATATAGAGTGTAAGAGTTCCATTTTAACTGTCCAATATGGCACATATACTGTACTCCTTTGTATAATTGTAATACAGGCCTTAATTTTATGACAAAATATGTGATTTTGGACTTTGTACTCCTGTAGAATACAAGACAAGGCGAGGAGGATGGAGGATGGGAGGGTGGAAGCGCACAGCAAGAAAACAAGATTCCTATGCGCTCGGCTGCACACGGGGGACACGGCACACAAAGCCACCGGCCGCAATATGAGGCACACCTGCACAACGTATTCGAGTGATGCCGCGCGAGACTTGGATCTGCGTAGCGCTTGCCGTCTTGTCCTCTTATCAGATCCTGAAAGCGCTCCTGTCGGAGACATTGCTTGCTTTTCCCTTTTTTTTTCATTTTCAAGCCATTTTTCCCGTGTTAAAGGAATACACGGTTGAATTTGTCAGCTTCATATTTCAAACATTTCCAAATGGACATTGAACATATATGTGGGGGGGGGGGATTGAAAATTGGTGTGGTATGGAACTATGGACGGTCCGAACACAACACAGTGGAAAATATCGTCTCGTAATATGCTACACAGAGTATGAAGCTCAGCAGGGAGGGATGAATGGAATTACTTGCATGGGAACGGATGCAATATGTGGAGATCCGTTTGCAATTCTTGATGGAATTTATCTCCGGTACGCTCATGGCAAACGGCTCGGATTTCGCGTCGACATCTTTGTTTCTTTGCTCAGTATGGGCTAGCGTTTTATTTTCAATCGTTTCTTTTGTCATTTCCTTGTCAAAGACTCAGAAGAGGGAGTGGAGCAGGTCGTTTTTTTTTTCCGAGAGGGACGCATCAATTAGAAAATACATGTAGCCATTTTTTTTTTCATCACCGATTCAATTTCTTGTGTTATCATTATTGCTACGATGATGATGATTGCGTTTGATCTTCATTCGGTACGACACTCGACTTTTCCGGGGCTCCGGAGATCAAGTTGCGCGGAGTTGCATTTAACTTGTCAAAAGGGTTGCTGACCAGTCCACGGCGTACGTACCCCGCTTGTCTTGGCAAAAGTCGGCCGAGGTGCTTTGAAGACTCGAAAGAGGCGTCATGGAGACGGTGCCCTCGGCAGCCCGCGGGAAGCAAGTAGGCCTGCTCTCAAAACCGCTCACGGGTGGTGGGACAGAACGATTTCCTAGAAATGCCACACAAGGGTTCATGAGTGAAGGTTTACGCCATACACACACGCGGGACAATTACAAGTGGTGCCATGACTGTCGTTGCGCCCGTTGTCCTTGTTGATTGCACTTGGCCATATTTGTTTCCTACCTTGTTCAGTCATTACAGTGAGAAATCACAAAAGAGAGCGCTCTCTTCATAAAGATTCATTCATTCATATTAAAGGGGTCATTATCAAGTTCACGTGTGTGTGTGTGTGTGTGTGTGTGTGTGTGTGTGTGTGTGTGTGTGCGCGTGTGTGTGCGCGCGCCTCAAAGCAGCAGCCAAGTCGGGACGCATGAAGCAGTGCCGGAGAAATTGACCTCAGCTCTAAAAACATGAAGCCAAGAGCTCGGAGCATGTTTCCAGTTAGAAAATGGAATAAAAGAGCGTGGCGCAAAAGGTCCCAAATTGGACGGCTTGCGGACATTGAGGCGATACGCAAAACGTGGATATTGTCTTCGGCATCGTGTCGCAGCGCTTCCGTTCACGATTTGAAGCCCTCGTTCTTGAACGCGATGCCTCGCACAATACGGTCGGGCCCGCCGTTTGGTCGTCTCTTGATTAACGGCGCGTGTAGCGTGCGGGCACGCGCGCTGGTGCTTCTGCGTGTGAGGGATAGCGCTCTCTATTTAATGGAAGAGTGAAATTCCCTCGGAAGAAAATAAACACATCCAAAAGGCCAGGCGTGGCGGACCGATACGGGGAGGTTTGGGGAAGGGAAGGGAGCGCCCCCCCCACCCACCGCCACTCCCGTGGCCACACTGCCCCCTACAGGTGACACGGGGAGCCGCAGCCTGGCGGGCCGAGAATAAATTCCCGGCCGTTTACCGGCTTTGTCAAACACATTTAGGCCGCCCGCGAGCAACAACAGAGGCGAGCGGTGACAGCTGGCGACTGTTTATTCTCGCGAGTGGAGTCGGAGGGGCGTCTCCGCTCCCCCGATCATGAAGCGAGCGGCCATTACGGAGAGCGGCGGCACGCTAATCACCCGGGACCCGCTTTGCCAAAAGCCGGGACGGAGGCGCGGGAAGGGTTAAGCTCGGTCCCGTGCCGCGTTCCCCCCTTGCTCCGTCAAGGCCCATTAAAGCGGCTGCACCGCGGCAATATGGCGCCATCAATTACAGGCGCGCCGCCATCAATGTGCGCAGGCAGGGCCGTATAAAGAGGATGGACGGCCACATAAAAGGCGGGCGGCCGGTGAACTTTAAAATGACCCCTGAAGCTGCACACCGCCTCTCCATTTGCGCGCACGCACAAACAAAACCTGCAGTTCAGCGCCACTTTCACTCCAATCAAGGAGGATCCCTGCAACCATTTGGGGCTTGTGAAGTGGGGGTGGGGGGAGCAGAAATTCAGCGTCACTCTACTGCCTCCATGTGGCAACGATTCACTTCATGCACAAAGTACACCAAAGTGGAAGCCAGTGACTTCTTGATGCTTTACCTTTACTCCGCGCCCCCAACGATGACCAAAGTGAGGGATTTTCCTAAACGGCTGACGCAAACGTGGGCCAGTATCAACCGTGACATTCCAACGATCTGTTCAGCCCTGCGAGGCTGTTCCGATAACCTGCGTACAAAATCAAGACCCGCCCTAAAAAGTCCATCGGCTGGAAGAAGCGTCCAATGTTAGGAAGAAGGCATCTGTGATTATTCGCAAAGACATATTTTCCTTGACGAAACTTCAGGCAGGAAAAAATAAATCAAAAATCTCCCTTTTTGAATTTGTAAAAACAAATAAAGTACCCGAAAAATAAGACAGGGAAAAAAATATTGTCATTTTAAAGTTTATTCTGAAAACAATGTTGCAGAATATTCAAAGACCCTCACAGTAAATGCTGCCGGAGCGAGAACATTGTTTTGACGAAGAACCTCGCGCAGCGATTCCCGAACCAAGGCGTGCCGCGACACTTTTTTGCTTGAGGAACTTAACTTGCCATTCAGCATTTCCGGGAGCCGCAATTTTGTGATTGTATAAGAACGCCATCCAACTTCTGTCTGCTTCCCTTTTATGAAAAGATGCTTCTTCCAATCGAGTTATTTTCTTTCGGCCTCAGCGACAATATTTGGTGGTGTGGTGTGGTGTGTTCTCCATTTTCAATGAATGGGTCTGGAAACTAGGAATGATTGCCGAGCAAAAATCGATGTTGTTCTTCATCTATGTCACTCAAAAAAGGATGGCAAACGCCGACCTAAGAACGGAATGTACATCTCGTACACGTCTTGAATGACTAACTCTGAAATGGTTTGCGACAGAACTGTCATGGAGTGATGACGCACTAGTGGAGTATTGAGACGATTGACCTGTACTGGCGGTGTTTACATCTGCGAAGAGGAGCTGCTGCTTCCTGAGCTCTTCGTCTTCTGCCCCCTGCTGGCGCTGGGCTGCCGCTGCGCCCGCTGGCCAGAGGCCTCGCGAGTCTTTTCGGCCGGGTTCGCTGACGACGACGGTGCCGCTTTGCTTCGCGCTGCTGATGAACCGGAAGATGGAAAAAGTCACGCGGTCACGCCAGGAGAAGAGCAGCAAACACCCCCCCCCCCACCACCACCACCATGTGGAAAATGTTGCTTTAGTGAAGGCTAGTGAAGGGGGTTCATTAAATATCATTGATGAAGACTGAAATGTTTCCACATAAATCCACACCCCAAGATTTATTGTTAGACCTTATTCGAGTACTTTAAATGTGACCTCCTACACCATTCGGTTTGCGATCAATTTCAAAGCTTTTCTCGAAAAGAAAAAGGAAGGATTTTGTTTCGTGGCTACTTATTAGTAGTGCAGGAGTCGTAGTGTGATTCACACAGGAAGTCAGACGACAAAATGCACTCACTACTTGTCACATGCATCGCTGATGAATGCACAACACAAAAACATGCATGACAGAACGAACACACACACACACACACACACACACACACACACACACACACACAAAAGAGACAAATGAGCACATCAAGCCACACACACTGACTGACACAAACGCACACGCATTGCATTCAGGATGTGCACACACAGACACGTGCACAGACCAGGGCCAGAAGAAAAACAAAACAAAAGCAAAGACAAAGGCAAGACCTTGAGCATGAGGAGCGCCGCCGGCGTCTTGGGTGCCGTAGGCCGCCATCTTGGCGCTGATCCTGGCGCCTCGTGGCCCGGGCCCCGCGGGGGCACCGGCGGGCATCTTCGCACTCTTCCCAGAGCTCAAACTCTCATCCTGTTGAGCTGCGAGGTAAAAAGACTGAGATGACAAAGTGCAGACGAGCAGCTATTTTCATCATAGCAAGACCTCCATTTTGAACACCGTCGACATATCGGCGCAAAGCGAGAACCTCGAGCTTCTGCCTTGGTCGAAGGGATTCCGGTGACATGGGAGGCCGCGGTGGAGTCTCCACTGCAGCTTTCGGGGACCCTCTGACCGGCACACATGGCCTTCAGAGTCTGGAAGACGGCTTGAGGGGCCACGTTCATTTTCAGCAAGTCCACCATGATCCTGGACGGACAAGGCGGAAGTCGAGAGGAGCATAAAGTTGTCAATGGGACCACACGCACGCTTGTCTTGATTTGTCGATGGACAGCCGGGAGACTTTCGCATTCTACGACTTATTGGTCCATATGTGCCGGACATTTACGTTGCGGTGGCGGTGCAGCCACCGACTATTTTCCCTAATCCTCGTGCGTGCACATCAAAAATGCTGCTGAACTGTCGGCATAAAAACGAAGGCGCAATCCGATCCCCGCACTCACTTGAACACCTCCTGGTCCACGGTGATGCCCGCAGCCTGGCTCAGCTCATACAGCTCACTCTCCTCGGCGTTCAGGATCTCTTTCTTTTTCATGGCGTATTTATGCACGGTGGTGGTGGTGACCACCAACGCCGGGGAGTCCGCAGCGGAAGGTCCCGCTTGATGGGACATCGTGGCAGGAACGTCTAATAAGTGCGCGCAAATAATCAAAATCATAAAAAAAAA
This sequence comes from Hippocampus comes, assembly GCF_001891065.2. Taxonomy (NCBI): domain Eukaryota; kingdom Metazoa; phylum Chordata; class Actinopteri; order Syngnathiformes; family Syngnathidae; genus Hippocampus; species Hippocampus comes. The sequence goes on from NW_017805822.1 coordinate 122,672, forward strand.
AAGAGACACATCGAACCAATGTTAGGCAAGTGTGGACCGCTACAGCTAGCTGGTGGTGAGCGTAGACTTTGCGTCGTTGCCTCACGTCACGCCCGAACATAAACAAGCGAGTCATTATCGCCGAACATAAAAGCAGAAACGCTTCTCAATCGAGTATAACGAAAATTACACACCGTGAGTGACTTTTAGGGCTCGTTTTCATCCACCACAGGCAAAGCGGAGAGGCACACGGCGCGCGACCGCTTACGTCATCGTCATGCGACAGGACGCGTTGCACTATGGGATACGCAGTCCGAGCTGATTCGTTCCTCCCCCCGACGGTTCATTTCAAAACAACCCAACAACCCACGCGTACTTCAGATTTAGCTGAAAGAAACAACAAGACCCTGATATAGACCGCAACGTTCCGCTGCGGGCAAACAATTGGCACTTTTAAACGAGCGGTTTGAGTAAATCAGAGAGAACTCAATATGATTACAATCGGCACGCCGACGCCTCAGCACGATGTTGGATGTTAACCCTTGGCTCAAATCGTAGATTAAAACTGTCTTTGATTAAGGGAAGGCTCCATTCGTTTTACATGTGTGGCTTGATTTGTAGTCATTAGTTTAGCCAAGAAAAACTCTTAGGAGCAGAAGAATAAACCTCGATCATTGATATATTTCACGTTTGTGGTAACATTTCCAACACACGACTGGGTCTAACGAGACGGAGCATGTCATTTACTGCTGGACGATTGACACGCACATGCCGGACAACTAGTGAAAAAAAATGCCATCGTGCAGTGAAAAATTTTGCAAGGGATCGATTCGAAACAGGAAACAAGGTGCACCCCGGCTTGTCATTCTGCAATTTTTACACAATTACAGCATTTTAAAATACATTCTCAAGTCAATGTACCTGAATAATCGACTTAATTGCAGTGACGAAGCGCAACACGTCCCACCAGTGAATGACAGTACAGTATAGCATTTCCTTCAGCTAAGCATTGTACGCTGGGCCGCATTCATCTGCAGAACGGGCTCTGTGTGTTGAACTGCAAGAGCGACAGAAGCGCAGAGATTGAAAGTGAGATGCTCTTGTACGGCACAATGGGGATCAATCAAGATGAGCGCGGAGCTACATTGCATCGTCCTCCTGGAAGGAAGCGGCTTTGGCTTCAGGAATGTTTTAGGTAACAATGGTCGTGTCTTTGACTGGCGTTTATGTGTCTAAGTCCATAAATAAAAGTCTCTTCAAATGATGTTCAACTGCACTCACATCAAAGTGCTCTTTTTTTTCTTCTTCTTTTATGGAGTTAACAGTTCAGGAATGACTCTTCCAAACTTTGTGAAAAAAAGTCAGTGGTGAAGTGACGAGAGCCAAGAACGGCAGCTCGCATTTAGAGGGGAACTTGAGCAGTAATTATAGAGTAAGAACGATCCGTGCAGCGAGACTTGACATTTTGGGGATAGTTCTTGCTGAAAAGCGTTTGTGTGGGATGGCCAAACCCTCCTCGAATTGACGTCCCTCCTCTTCACGTGGGCCGGCCTCAGCAATATGATGCTCAAAAGCATCGCGATAGACAAAAAGAGCCTTTAAATCAGAGAGGGCGAGGAGGACCCGGGTCAGGCTTGAAGGTGAATAAAGTGTCACTGAGATTTCATTTCGCATGGAGGCTTGAGAAGGCTTATTTCATTTTCTTTGGCAGGCGTAGTAACACATGAAATTCTCCACTTGAGGCGTCCTTAACTACCTGAAGACTGACCGCAGACTTCCCCCAGCGTCTCCAAAACAGCGTCAACATTAAGCGGCTAAGCCTAAAGAGGAGGCCTCGAGCGGCCACCGGCAATGTGGAAAAAACGCAAAGCGGCGTTTCATCCAGCCAGTGGCATTCTGCGGAGTCCCTGTCATCCTCGAGCAGTGATGACACAAGACTCCTGGGTCGCCCTCCTCTTCCTCCACCGCACGGATCCGTCGCCGACAGACTTCCCTCCAGAGATGAAGGACCGGATCGCGGTGGTGAACTGAAGTCCTCGCCTGCTTCAAGAGCTCCTTCGGGCCCGAAACAAAACCCTGTGTCGGAGCAGACCATCGCTGAGCAACACCTAAACGTGGAGCAGGAGGCGCCGAGCCATTCGCTTGGTGCCCGCCGCCGCCTGGCCAGCTTCGCGGGAGTGAGCTCCCCTGGTTCTCTGTCTCGCTTCACTGGTTTGGGCGCTTACGATGGCAACAGCGAGGATGGCAAGGCTCCCGGCGTCGGCGGCGATGCGCACGGGCTTCTTGGCTACTCATCGGGGGGCAGGGGCAGCACAGGTTGCCTCCGGTCCAGCCCTCAGGGATCCGGAAGAAGCGACCCGGTCTCGAGTGTCGGACCGACGCAGCTGCTGAACGTGCGCGATCAAATGGCGGTGGCCCTGCGGAGGCTGAGGGAGTTGGAGGAGCAAGTGAAGATCATCCCATTACTCGAGGTAAAAATCGCAGTCCTTCGGGGGGAAAAGAGGCAACTGGCCTCTCAACTCCAAATCCAGAATAAGGACTCGGACGGCAGTACTGGGGAAGAATGGCAGGCCAAAGAGAAGAGGGATTGCGACGACTTCAGCGACGGGGATGAGGGCCTGCCGGCCCTCAAAAGAGCCATCGAGACCGGACATGATCCAACGTGGCAAGGAAGAAGCTCTTTCCGCCGGGATGAGCGGACCGTTGACGGAGAAGCCATGAAAGGACACGGTCACGCTTCCGTTCCACCAGAGTTTCAGCATCGACGCAGTGCGGATTTGGAAGCAGAGATTCAAGCGCAGCAACGAGTCATTGCTGACTTAAAGGAGAAAAACCTTCACCTGGAGACAGAGTTGAAGGAGTCCTCTCTGCAGGCTGAGATGAACCGGCTGAAACTGGAGCTCCGAGCTGCAGAAGCTCGCAACCGAGTGGACAAAGCCTCCTCCGCCAGGCCATCCGTTGCGAGCCGCGGCATCGAGGCGAGGCCCGACACCACGAGCCGAGGGGTGGGCAACCACATCCGGCTCAAAGACGCCGGCGCGGGGGATGCCGCGCAGGTGAAGGATGTGGCCATACCCTGTTGCGGCCCCGAGGTGAGAAACGTCGCCATTGGCCCGGATCTAGCCATGACCCGCTGGGAGGTCAGAGAGCGAGTAGAAACCAGGGAGAAGGGCGTGGGGATCCACGTTTCGACAAAGTCTCAAGGAGTCGGAGTGGAGGTGAAGCTCAGCGATGGCCAAAGCAACACCGAAGTCCCGTGGCAGAATCTGAAGCGCACGGAAGTGACGTCGGTCGCATGCGGGGATTGTTCTGCGGATGCGACGGTCTGCCGGGCGAAGGACGTGGTTTCCCGAGGCACGGTGACAGATCCGGTCAAAAGTCTCGGACCGGCGGCGTCACCCCAGACAACGGCCCAGCGGAGCAACACCGCGGTGAGCTCCGCGTCTCGTTTCCCAAACGCGAGACAGGCCTTCGGCTCCGACTCCGGCGCAAACGCCGTCCTCAGAAGCCAACACAAGCACGCCAACACCCACAGGGCCGCCTCCACCAGGACACTGTCAGTCGGCAAAGGGGTCAAAGACGTCAAGGGCATCCTGAAGACGCGCACGGTTAGCGTCGGAACCGGCCCCGTGGAAGGAAACGGCCCGAAACCCGATACCCGAGACGTCGGCGTAGGATTCGTGAACGTTCATGAGAACTTCCTGGTTGGCCTCAAAACACAAAACATGGCCTCGGGACCTTCACGTCCACCCGACCCGGTGAACACTCGGAGCATTGGCGTTGGCGAGGGAAGGATACGAGGTCCGTCCCATTCCAACGGCGCGACCGGTCAGCAGACTCTGCGGTGCGATTCCGCGGCGGACGGTACCGCTGAAGAGCAACCGGCGGTACTCAAGCCACGTGGCGGTCCTCAAAGCGAGGGTTTCGCCGAAGGACAAACCGGCTCATCACTGTCAGCCGGCAGCATTGCTGCAGCTCCGAGAGCTTCCTTGGATTCAGGTAGACCTCGTCGTTGGGAATACGACAACATCCGTTCGGTCACGTGCAGGCGGCGCGTGAGCACGTAGGCGTACGCATCGGGTGGGGCGCTCGTGCATTGCCTTAGAACGTGACGAGGCGCAGGTGGGGGACTCGAGTCACATTGACTCCCATCAAGTCAGATCCAAGTGGACATTTTCGGACTCGCTTGGCAAAAACTTGAACTTAAAGTAGCTTGGACTTTGAGTTGGTATTCGTGAGGCTTGACTCGACTTGCTTGATTTTTGCCATCGTGACTTGGGACTTGGACCCTGAAGGGTCAAACCTGAAACCCATAACTTGCACCCACTTCTGTCACCAAGTGTCAAGTACTTTTGTTTTCGTGACCTTTCGCAAGCCCTCTTGTCTTTTTCTCTGCCGCAGCGAACAGAGAAATTCAAGTGCCGGCAGACTCCCGCGACTCCTGTCAGCAGGGTGGATCCGACTCTGAGGTGAAAAGAATGATTCAGCTGTTAGAACAACAGACCTCATCCGCCGCGAGAGGTAAATCACCAGAAATCGGGGGGACGATATCACACGGCGCTTGAAAACTGCGCCCGTGCGGGCGAGCCTCTTTCGCGTTCTCACGCTTCGGTTCAACTTACCCTTTTAGCTTTGGAGGAAGTGGCTGCCTCCGAGACACTCGCAATGTTTGGAATGCGATCTGGTTTTGGAAGTCGTTTTGCTGCCTGCCGCCGCCGCAGCAATTTGCGGTCGCGGGTCTAAAATTGTACGCCTCGGTCGGGAGCGAGAAGCAGTTTGAGTGCAAGCGTTCTCTTCCGCGATGCGCGTCTCTGATTTAGAATGAGAAGAAGAAAAACACCGGCGAGTCCTCGGGCTAACTCGCCCAAGTGAATGCAAACATCGGCGAGGACGGTTACCGGTGTCACGTCTGATAAAAGCCAAACTGTGACGTGTGAACGAGAGCAAAAAGCAGCCCACAACAGGTCGCTGCACGGTCCGAGTGATAACGGGGGCAGCGTTGGTCATAAGCAGTAAAGTTGTTGCACTTGAATCCATTTTGTGTCTAGGTGGCTCGACTCTATTCGGTGCCTCGCGCAAGGCCCCGAAGAAGGAAATCGGCGAGCAAGGCTGCAGTAACAGCAGGAAAAACATGAGGTTGATGAGGGCGGCCAACGGGTAGACACCTCTTACGTCTTTTATATGGTGCCACCATTTATCAGGAACGGCGATTTTTATTTATTTATTTATTTTTTTTTATACACAAAGTAGCTGTCCTTCTAGTTCGGTCCAGAGTGTGAGTACTTTTATTAGCGCTGCAATGAACTCATTTGTATAATTATCCTATGAAGATTGAATCCACCTCCCAAGCTCTCCGCTGCCGACAACCTGGAGGAAGCGGAGCGGGGCTCCGACAGGAAGTGGCGGGAGGCTCCCGTAGATGCAACGCCGGCGAGACGGATCAAAGGCGCCGTCGCCAGCAAGGCATCCAAAGGCTCAGCAAAATCACAAGTCACCAAGAGGTAGGGCTGCGGCCTTGTTCTGCATCTCGACCACCGCCGTTCATCTCGTGGCCTCACGTCAAAGCGAGGCGCTCGCTTGAAGTACACAAGGCCAAAATTCGGGATTTGCGGCGTCCGATCATCGCTCGGTCAAGGCGCAGCTTTTACGCTGCCTTTCTGGATTCCAAATTTGCACGTCACCAGTGCGTCACACGGCACCCTGAAGAAAAAAAAAACGATGTTGGGGAATCGGAGGAGGAGGGCTTTCCCGGCACTCGACGGCCTTATCACACCTCTTTGTTGTGCTGTTTTGAGTCGGCACGGTTGTGATCGGTCATCTCCAGTTAAATCGGGGTTACTTTTGGTGGCGGTGGGGAATGCGACACATTGAACAGCGTTACTGATTGTGAAGGCCCTGGGCAGATTCCATTGAAACGGCAGCACGTGGAGTCCGGAGTCTTGATTGGACAAAAATCGTCTCGGCCCCGCAGCTCCGAAAGCTGTTCTGAAATGAGCAGGACAGATCGTGGGGAACAAATTCATCAACTTTGGACGGACCTGATGTTGCTCTTGGTGTCCAGGTGCAAGTTCAGTGAGAAGATGACATCCGCTTGCCAGGCGTTGAAGACGCACCTGAGTGACGGCAAGCGCTTGCCCAGCAGGGAGCTGGTGGGTTGATGCTCAGTGCTAAAACGCTCAAGTCGTCGCTCTGGGGCGGGGGCGTTCACAAGTATCCGTCCGAAAGTCCCAAGAAGCCCGACCTGAAAAGACATCGGAAGGCGGGCCTTTTGGTTTGAGGGAAGAAAAAAAAAAAGAAAAAGAAGGGACTACTCCTGGCAGTTGCATCATGCAAATTTGTGAAAATGTTCTTTCGTCGGTAGAGTCTACTGGCTGGCTGGAAAAAAATAATCATCAAAATAAAAAACTTTTTATGAACTTATCGGCGGAATTCAGTCCCCAAAGCCAGTTTGGCTTGGCAAAATGAAAATAGGTAGGCTATTCTGAGTAGACCTACAAAAAAGAAAAAAAAAATCTCAAAAAGCCACGCCCCAAAAGGCACAGTAATGCGGTCATTTTGGATGGATGCGGCCATTGAAAAACATTTTTTTGTTTTACTTTGGCCAATTCCAAGGCTCCTTCAAAGCCAAACTCGTGCAAGAGAGTCGGTCGGCGTGACCAGATTTTTGTTGACATTTGCTGACTTGCCTAAAACACAGAACTGTAATCACGAGCTCCGCAAGGTAAGAACTTAAGTCGGACTCAGCGCCGCGTTGTCTTCCCCGCAGCGCGACTGTCTGCAGACGGTCCAGCAGGAGTGGTTCTCCGTGTCCAGCCTCAAGTCGGCGTCCGTCGAGTCCGTGGAGGATTACTTGTCGGGCTTCCGCGTCATCTCGCCCTCGCTGCTGCGCCACGTTGCCAACATGGCCGACGGCAACGGCAACACGGCGCTGCACTACAGCGTGTCGCACTCCAACTTCGGCGTGGTCCAGAAGCTGCTGGATGCCGGTACGGTCCACACATTCCGGCGGAGTCGGTCCATGATAATGGCAAGTCACCAAAACGTCCCCGTCACGCTCCGCCTCGGAGCGAGAGGGAAACTCATTTCATCATCGCAATTGACGGCCACTTAGCTGTCTGGTTCATGTGGGTCACATTTGGGAACGATGGGACACGTCCCTCTTTGAAGGTCCCCCGGAAATATTCCAAGCGACCCGAAAATGGCTGCTTCGAAGCAAAATGGCAGACATCCATCCCGCCGGTGTCTTTTCGGACATTGGTTCTTGAGGGCTTTTTCCTGGCTCTATTTCCGAGAGACGTGCTGATCAAATTTCATGTGGCGAAGCTGAATCTGCCACTTTGTGTGTGTGTGTGTGTGTGTGTGAGGCAAACCTCTTCAAAATGGTATTCATTCAAAATGTAATTCAACTCCAAGAGGCGGTTCATACTGTATATACAAAGTGTCCGCGTGGAATTAGTGCGCGTGATGTCGTAAACGAGCTCTTTATCCGCAGACGTGTGCGATGCCGACAAGCAAAACAAAGCGGGCTACACACCCATCATGCTGGCCGCGCTCGCCGCTGCGGACCGACCGGAGGACATGAGCGTGGTGGAGCGGCTCTTCGATAGAGGCGACGTCAACGCCAAAGCCAGCCAGGTCAGTCCACCTTTTATTTGAGACCTCGTTCGTGGGGTTTTTTTCTCTTCCTTCTTTTATCTTTTAATCCGTTTTATACGGCGATTGTCCTCATTCGAACCTCATCACATTTACGCCGATGGAAAACGCCCAACCTTGAGTTGACGGTCGCTGACTTTTGGGGAGTGAGGAGGGATTGGTCAGCAGGGCGCAAAGAGACAAAAAAGCCTTCACCCTCACATTCCTGCCTCATGTCTTCAATGAATCAAACACAGTTTTGGATTGCTTTTTGTTTTGTTTTTTGGGCGGGATCGAATAGCATTTGATTGTACAGTACTCATATGGACTACCTATTTTTTGAAGACAAATTTAAACGCCTTGCTTCCACGATGAAAGAAGGCAAAGTGAACCGATTGGCTCCAGAGTCAAATCACTGAACATTCTGCAGCACCTGCAACTCAGTTCAAGTCAAACCTTGCGGCCCTGACTGACGGCCATGGCGAGGCAACATTTGTATCCACCGCGACTTTAGTGACATTCCGTTTACCTGCTTTGCAAAATGAACCTGTGAGATGCATTTCAAGTCCCCATCAAGAGAAAATAAACATCTTCGCAATTTGACACATGACCGACAACTAAAGCCTTCTAAATTCGAACGATGAAACAAAACACCACGTATACCAAGTCAGGTTTTGAACTTGTTTTTCTTTTCCTTCTTTGACTGCAACCACGGTCAACTGCTCTCAAAAGCTGCCAATGTGCGAAACTGCGGCTCACTGAAAAAAATGTCTGAGCAGTGAAAAGCCTCCGCAGTGGCCGAAGTCCTGCCCGCCGGGTCGTTGCCGGGCTTTCCGGACACTGATCAGCTCTCTGGCGGGCTACCGGGGTTGGCTCCAGTAATGACAACTAAGTAACAAGCAACTGCGCCGGGCCACGACTGATTGGTTCTTATCAAGGGTGGGGGGGTCGGGGGAGGGACACTTGGGTGTCATGCCGGACACCCAAGAGGGTCACTCGTCGCCGTTTGAACCACGCCCAAAGAATCACGATACGATGCATGAAAAGAAACTCGCACCGCACGGTTCTCCGCAATGATCGCATTTCCAGAGATTTCTTTTTTGGCGACTCACGAGTGAGCCGCCCCTCCGTTGAACGCAATTGTCGCCGTGTGCCAACCAGGCCGGTCAGACGGCGCTGATGCTCGCCGTGAGCCACGGCCGCGTGGAGATGGTACGGG
>NW_017805822.1:134575-151039 GCF_001891065.2 Hippocampus comes
GAATGTATTCATATGTACGACCTATTTTTTGAAGACAAATTGAAAAGCCTTGCTTCCACGATGAAAGAAGGCAAAGTGAACCGATTGGCTCCATCGCATTTCCAGAGATTTCTTTTTTGGCGACTCACGAGTGAGCCGCCCCTCCGTTGAACGCAATTGTCGCCGTGTGCCAACCAGGCCGGTCAGACGGCGCTGATGCTCGCCGTGAGCCACGGCCGCGTGGAGATGGTACGGGCGCTGCTGGCCCGCGGCGCCGCAGTCAACGCGCAGGACGACGAGGGCTCCACGGCGCTGATGTGCGCCAGCGAGCACGGCCACGCCGCCATGGTCAAGCTGCTGCTGGACCAGCCCCGGTGCGACGCCGCGCTCAAGGACAGCGTGAGTGACGGCTCAAAACGCACCCGACGCCGACGCGACGGCGGGTATTCGCCACGAAAATGACACCTTGCGCCGCGGAAACGAGCCCCATGCCCAAAAGTCCGCCACGCGCTCAGTATGTACGGCGTGTCCTTGGGGAAATCCCGATCGCCGTCACCTGACGCTCTTCCAAGAAGCAGAACGACGAGAATCCAGACGAACGTGAGCGCGTATGTTTCTTAAATATAGTCGGTCCAATCGCTACTCTCTCCAGTTATTGGTGATCACCTTGCGCAACGTCGACAAATAATCCACAAGTTGCAGTGCTGTGGCACTCGATGGCGGCCGTTAAAAGGAAGGCACAGCAGATGGCAGCAGAGTGCAGCTTACTGACCGCACCCCCACCCCCCATCCCAAACACACACACACACACACACACACACAGACAGCTGCTTCTAGTATGCCAACAGAGTGATTTTGTGTTCAGGATGACAGCACGGCCTTGACTATTGCCTTGGAGGCGGGACACGATGACATCGCCGTGCTTCTCTACTCGCATGCCAACTTCTCCAAAGCGCATGCTGAGGTATGCACATGTGGGAATTGCTTTTTATGTCTTTATTTGGTGATAGAAGACTCAAACTAGTCTGTGTGTGTGTGTGTGTGTGTGTGTGTGTGTGTGTGTGTGTGTGTAACAGGCTCATCAGTGTGGACGGTCCTAATTCTTTTCTGGATGAAGGATAAACGCAAGCCGACCAGGGATTCGCCAATCTGTGTTCCTTTAGCGCCGAACACAACAAAATATTTGCCGTTTGTGTTGGCTCGAGCGCCTAGGTAACACAAATAAACGTTGCCCAATCTTTCCCGACACACTCGCGATTTTCTGTCATTTGTGATTCGCGTCAATGGAGTGGGAAAGGACATTGTACACCACATTGCAATGATTCACGATGGACGCCCCCTGGCACCAAAGAAAAACACAACTCGAGGTCATTTACGTCGTGCCAAACAAGAATGACTAAATAAGTCGCTGCTCGCTCAATGTCACCCAAGATCATCGAGTGCGATGAAAGGGAAAGTCGGTCAGAAACGTCCTTTCCAACGGTATGCGCGTTTCATCAAAACAACGGCGCCTGCGTGCGCGTTTGTGCGAGAGCAGGAGCGGGTTCCCGGCAAGCGCCATCAAATCAAATCGTACAAGCGCCGCTAAGCATCCATTTGCTGTTGCCACGGCAACTGCCAGCGGTTTTGGAGCGCTTCCCAGGAAAAGGCGCGACCGCCGCCGGTTTGCCCGCCTTCATCCGCTCGAGACGATGCTGCAATGCCGTCAGATGTTCGGCGTAGCTTTTTGCTCAATATTGGAACGGCTGCGTTCTTCGCTAACAAGAGCGCCTGCCTGCCTTCAACGCGCATCCGGAAGACGATGCCAGAAAATAACAGAAAAAATGCCTCGGCCGTGAGTTGGAGGGGTGCTCAAAAGTGACGACGAGGCTGCGAATGACCCTTTGGCATCGCCATCCCAAAATCAGAGCGAAAACTCGGGCAGAGCCTTGAGACGCGGTCATTCGTGGAAGGAGTCGCTGAGCGTCCGCTGGGCTTGACGTGGCCATGACCGTCGGGGGCGACTCGTCACATTGACACGGTCCTCCGTTAGCTAGGCAGCGGGCAAGCGGTCGCATCCACCACAGCCCTGAAAATCGGGCTTGAGCGTTCTCGCGTACGGGCGCCGCGCTGCAGCTGCTCGGGGCCGTTAGTCACGTCACCAACGCCTTTCGTCATCAACGATTTCACTTGGGAGGGAGAAATCAAGCGAGAGGGTGTCCCCATCATCTGTCTGGACGTGGCGCCCACCCGTCGCACATACCCATCACGTGCCGGGCCAATTTCTCCCTTCCAGCCAAAGTCAGCAAAGGACCGTTGATCAAGGGCCTCCGAGAGGTGAGCGGGAGTCGTCCCGAACCCGGTGGGCTCACGAGCGATTCAAGTTGGCTTCAAAATTGGGATGCGCTTCACGCTCGTGCGCTCATCGGGCTCCATTTCTCTCTTGCTGCATGAAGGGGGCTGCTCGTGGGCACTTCCATCATCGGCGCTGTGACCACATGAGTCGAATTGACTCCATTATGGGCGTGCGGGTGCGGGCGCGGGGTGGCGAGCGACGCCATACGGCCCTTCTCGCCTTGGCTTGTCCCGATGCACACTTTCATGGCTTTGCTAAGAAGACGCAAGTTCGCGTGCGGACGGCTTTCTTTCCAAACCCCACACGGCGGAACGGTGCGCAGCCCAGCCGAGGTGCTTTTGAGCCAGCTTTCTCAAACTTGTTTTTTTTGGGGGGGGGAGTAGCGTTTGGGGGGGTTTTTTGTACGCCCGGATGGAAAAATCCGAGTCATAGCTTAACGGCAACCAGATGTCGCCCGAGGTCGGCTCGGCCTCGGCCGGTTTCAACCTCGTTCCGGCGCTCGTAATCCGAGTCCTTGCGTTGACGGGCCGGGAAGCGCGTCGGGCCGCTTTCCCCCGCTCAGCTCCGATGGAATGCAAAGCCAAACGCGGACCTTTGTGGGGAGGGAGGGGGCAAAGGGAAGAAAGGGAGCGGGGATGTCCAAAGCATGCGGAGGGAGAGGGAGAGGCGCTCGCTCGGGGCCTGCCTGCCGCAGACGTCGGGAAGCCATGCAGACGGGAGCGTCCGCATTGCCCCCCCCCACCCCCACCCCCTCGTCGATTTGTATATGAAAACATAGTGCTTTTTCTTTCTCCCCCTACACAAGCCCCCACCCCTCGACGCTCCCCCTTTCCGCTTCTCGTTGAGTGATCAGCTGATGAAGAGACTAGCAGCTCGCTGCTATGCGGGCTTGCTAATTCTCTCCCCCGCCGCCGCCGCCGTTGCCGCCGCCGCCGCCACCGCGCTGGATCCCGCAGACCGCGCTCAGGTAAACCCCCCGACATTCCCGGTCGGACGTGCGTGAGAGAGGGAGCATTTGGATGTGAGAGTGGGAGTGGAATCTCGGTCGCCGGGGAAGAGGCAAGGCTCGGCGTGGCGGGAATGTGGACCGTGGCTGCCTGGGGGATGACGCCTTCATTCCTCCAGGGCGATGCTGCAGACGCCCCGCCGACCCACCCCCCGCCCCACGTCGACATGTGCATTTCGTTTGTTTACCAACATCTCGGCGCCGTCAGCCGTGTCCTTGAGCATCCGTGTTGTTCGGCGTGTGATGCGCAACCGCGGATCAGTCTTCCGCTTTGGTCCGGAGGCAGAGCGGCGTGCCCCAAGTTGCCTCGAAACGATATTGCGGGGTGAAACAAAACATCAAGCAAATGCCGCGCGTCCAGCACAAACCGGAAGGAACGCTAAAGTGCGCTCGGGAAATCCTTTGCGTGCGCAAAGGACGATTCGTGGGCAATTGTTACTCAATAACGTTGGAACATGCAAAACGTGGCGCAGTGAGGCTTCGCTTTGTCAAATTTCAGCAAGGAATCTGTCATTGAGCTTTTTGGGAGGTTTGGCTAAAATTCCGTCTTGGATTTTTGGATTGATGCTTTGGAAATTTGTCAAAGAAAATTTGTGGTTCAAAACTTCGACCTTGTCCACACCCGCGTGCAACAAATCCATCCGCTATCGACCAGTGACAGAAAATCGTACGGTATGAACCGAGTTTGTACGCAAATCCGACTCCAATTCCGGAGTGCAAAGTCGGACACGCCGCTGCATTTTTCTGTCACGTTGTTTTTGGAATGAAATCCCACGAAATTCTTGTTTGTGCCATCCAAAACCACTTCATTCATTCATTTCAAACGGGACTGAGACGACAAATGTTTTCCTCCCAGAAACGTTTTGCACAATGACGACAGCGCGCCCAGTGCTATTTGTACACAATTCTACTGAGCGAGTTTTGTGAATTTTATGGAAGGCTTTCATTTAAAAAGGGGAAACTAGACTTCAAAAGTACCCCAAAAGATGTCATCGATTGACATCTGCATTTCCCCCGAATCAGGAAGGAGAAAAAAGGCACTTTTCGACGACTCACTTGAAAAGCCAACCGAGCCCCGTTTTTTTTTTTGTGCGCAATCATACGCAACTCACGCTTACTTGTATGAGTTACAATGGCGGATTCTTGTCGCAAAGGTGAGCCGCCTGATTGTTGTCGCGCAGTTGACGAAAGAACTTTTCCCCGGGGAGGATTTATGTCACGCCGATATTTTGCCACCGCGGCACCGGCCGGCGACGAGCCGCATCATTTGAAGTTCTAAGCGGGACGCTTTCCCGAACCGCAGCCGGAAGCCGGCGGGAAGATGGAGGCTCTGGACCGCGGCGACCCGAGGAAGCGCAAACACGACGAAGGACGCGACAAGGAGCCGCCTCTGCCGGCGGCGGCGGCGGCGCACGACGGCAGAGGCGAAAAAGTCAAACGGAAACGAGGGCGACCGCCCGCCGAGAAGCTGCCCCCGAATCCGCCCGAGCTCACTCGGCAACTGAGCGCGCTGGTGGACATGGTGGTCAACTACAAGGACAGGTGAGGAAAGCGCGGTCGCAACGTTGGCCTCCATCGGCGCGGGTTGCCGACGCGTTGTCCACATTGCGGGCTCGTCAAACGCAGCAACGAGACGACGCGCCCTCGGAGGTTCTCGCCGCCAAATAGCAACGCTCGTCTTCGTTCCTGCAGACGGTCAGACTCAAGCGGTCAATTAGGGTTGAGATTTTTGGGGCGCTTTGTCGATTGAAAACAAAGTTGCGGCCGCCCGCCCCATTTCGCGTTGCTTCCTGCCACCTGCGGGCCGTTGCTCCTCTGTGGTACGTGACCACAGAGGAGCAACGGCGTTCTCGATTCTTGGGAGTTTGCCCACACTCGGTTCAGCAAAACCAAGCGACGGGGGTCAGCGCTATTGCCGGAGGCCGGCGGCGGCCGCCGCTCGATTCAAACAAAGTAACGGCGGTCAGCTCCCTTCTCAGACACCGTCGGTACTTATTTTGATGCGAAACAAAAGTACACCTATCAGCTCCGTTGCCGGAGGTGCCGCATTTGTGGAGGTTGTTGACTCTTCCAAGGCGCCCGCCCGGCTTCGTTCCGACACGCGTCGTTCGGTACGAGGGAGCGACGGTCGGCTCCGATCTCGGAGCTCGACCAACGACGCCGCGTGGATTCAAAGCGAGACGCGCCGTTTCCGTCCAACAAAGTAACGGCGTCGGTTCAATACCTGGCGGTTGTACCTACTCGCTTGGGTCGCCTCCAAGTCACGGCGGTCGGCTGCGTTGTCCGAGGCGGTCGACGCTTTGTTGCGAAAAACAAAGCCACGGCAGTCGGCTGCGCGAACGGAAGCCATCGGCATCGGCTTTGTTCCGGCAAAGTCACGACCGTCGGCTCCCTTCCCGGAGGTCGTCGACATTTTGTTCGGCAGAACGCCGTAACGGGGCAACCCCGCGCACCTGTCGGCAGCGCTTTTATCGAAAGGAGCAACGTAAGGGCGCGTGAGACCGAGCTTGCTCTCTCCCTCCAGTTTGGGGCGACAGATCAGCAAAGGTTTTGTCCAGCTGCCATCCAGGAAGGAAGCCCCCGAGTACTACGAGCTCATCCGAAAGCCCGTGGACTTCCGACGGATCAGAGTGAGCGCGCGCAAACGCGCCGGTCCCGATTCCCGCCGGAGTCCTGCTCTCGCCTTGACGTCGTCGTCGTTGTCGTTTGTTTTGACAGGAGAGAGTGCGAAATCACAAGTACAGAAATGTGGGGGACTTGGAGAAAGACATTTTCCTGCTCTGTCACAACGCTCAGACGTACAACCTGGAAGGATCTCAGGTGAACGCCGCAATTGGGATTGGACTTGGCAATCGGTTCGGGAGAACTCAGCTCTGACCATGACGTGATAGAAGATATTTGTTTTGGACTACGGTAGTACGCTCTTTATCCTCACTAGTATTTCAGCGCCCTAGCAGAACAACCGCGTCTGACTGGAAACGCGTCGGCATTCACGTGCACCGATCTGCACACGACACGGGACCCGTGAGGTGAAACCAGCAGTAAGGCTTTCGGTGACACTGGTTCAGTCCAGGAGGCTACTGACATCTAGTTGGGTCTCGTTGGGTTACCCTACGGGAAGGTTGGTGGGCGTGCAGACCGAAAAGTGCAAAAACGTGAGTCGTATGGGGAGGGGTGGGGGATACCCGGCCATTGCGGACTTGCCCAAGTGTCCTTGAGCAAGATACTGCACACACCCAACAAGCACGCACATCTTTTTTACCAAGTTAAAGCTGACTTAAAGTGTATGAACGGAAGTAGCTGCAGTTTAATGTTCAGAGATGTTCATAATCGGCACCGCTAAAATGACTCTTTGCTCAACTGTTAGCAATCGCGATCAGCGCCAGCGATCAGCATTTTGGGTCACAACATTTTTAAAAAGTAGCATTTAGCTCACCCATAAATCGTGCGGATGTGGACATTTCACACGGAATGGAGTAGAAAAAGACTTACATTCGATGCTTCCGCAAGAATAAACAAAGTTGCGCTCACTGTTCGCTACAAAGAGGAAATTGGGAGTCCCGTTGCCGTCGTCTTCTTTTTCTTCTTCGGTTCACACTCGACAATCGATCACATTGCTGCCTCCGCTGGTGAAGTGATGAACACCTAAAAGCAGCCAAACCAGAGGTGCTTGTGGTACGTTGTACAGTTCGAGGATTTTTGGACAAGCTTCGTGTTCTAATACTGACTTTGATTTAAAAAAAAATAAAATAATAAAAAAAAAACACGCACACACACAAGGCGCAAAATTAACATCTGCCATTCAGCCACTAGATGGTGCACCAACACCCCCCAAAAAAATCACATTTAGATGACAAACTCCAGTTGCAAAATCTGATTTGATAACCGTTTATTGACCGTATTGTTGTTTATTTGCTATTGTTTCGTAACAAACAACGCTGAGGCAACATCTCACCAGAGGGCGTGTAGTTTTGTTCTCATCCGTCATTCTTCGCTGGCCGCCGTTTAGTACGTTTTTGTCGGCGACTGATCCGGTGCGCCCAGCGTGTGCTGTGAGATGTCTCGACTGTAAAACATCGGCCTTGGCTCAACAGACCACAATTCAAAGTTTGACTTTCATTTCGAGGTGGTGCCCGCTCATCTCATTCGCGCGTTCTGTTTCCCGCCGCAGATCTACGAGGACTCGATCGTCATCAAGTCCGTCTTTGAGAGCGCCCGGCTGAGAATCGCGGCCAACCAGGAGCCCGAGCGGACGCTCGTCGCCGTCGCCCCCGCCGCCGCCCGCAGTGACGACGGCGGGGCCGCCGAACACCCGGAAGGAGGTAACGCGTCCAAGTAGTTGACCCGCGCAAAAAACAAACATCCCCAAATGGTCAACTCTACTTTACGGCACCTCTTTCTCTCGTTCGCTCCCTGCAAGCGCTCGAGAACGAGGAGAGGAGTCGCAATCTGAGGGCCCAAAGCCTGCCGCCTTCGCACCGAGTCCACGATGTGGAGGAAAACTCCGCCAAGGATGACGGTTGAACTGTTGTTGCGCCGAGGTCTTGAAGTCGAGGTGTATGTTCGTCATTGTTATTCCCAGGCCAAAAAAAAAAAGAGACTATTTGAAGGCTTTCCCATACTTGGAAACTCCCCATCTTT
Organism: Hippocampus comes; assembly: GCF_001891065.2. Taxonomy (NCBI): domain Eukaryota; kingdom Metazoa; phylum Chordata; class Actinopteri; order Syngnathiformes; family Syngnathidae; genus Hippocampus; species Hippocampus comes. The sequence continues at coordinate 142,537 of NW_017805822.1, forward strand.
CATGTGCGGGCCGAGCAAAAACACGCGACTGAAACTATGGAAAGAATTCAGCCGCGAAGACCGCTTCACACGGCAACGTGTCAAGAAGCCGCGCCCAGAAGGACGGCGACTCTCCCAGTTTGCTGTGCAGTCGCCGTTTCAAGGGGTCTTTGGAAGATCGGAGCAGCCGAGAGATTTCGTTGGCTTGCTACTCCATTTGATCCTCGTGTACGCGCAGTGCTACAGCGATGCCTTGAGAGCCGGCTTGAATTGGTTCCGTGACCCCGATGCAGCTGTTGACGCCGCAAGTACAGAGGTCGATCGTCTGGCCAACAAACTACTTTTCGCGGTCTCCTTTTCGAGCCTCTGCGAGCGAACGATCGACACGCGCCTCAGTCGCTCCATCGGTCGCAACGGGCGCCGATTGGCCGCTTTTGTCACCCGCCGTGACACATGACGAAATAACAATGTTGAATGTTCATTCAGTGACATGCAAAAGATGGGGCCGGAGTGGGACGCTTTTTCAAAAAGTCCTTTTTGAATCCCATTGCGCACGTCAGCTCGTCCACTTTGAACACGAATGACCACCCCAAAAAGAAAAGCAAATGTCTTTTTGTTTTGGTTTGGAAGACCGCAAAGTCGACTTTAAATTCAAGTCAATCGAGTAGCAATGTGGAGATGAACTAAACTCAAGTCAAGGGACCGCTGTGCTGGACAGATTTCCTTCAGACTCCGCCTACTCGCGTCGAGGCCTTCATTTTCCGCTTTGACTCCTTGAAAAGAGATTCACTCGACGGGCGGCTCGCTCATTCTCGCCGCTCGAATTGTTGTTTACCAACCATCTGCTGCGGATATGATCCTCACCGCGTTTGCACGAAATGCCTTTTCCGAGCGCGCGGCACCACGGCGTACGAAAATAGCGGGACGCGTGCCAACTCGGCGGAAGCGGAAGATCTCCCTGGGATGACGCTCGGAGGAACCGGTTGCTTGAGAAAGAGATGCGCCGCCAAATATTTGTCCGTGCGGAGCGTCGGCGACGTCACGACGTGAGGAATGGAAGAACCCGGGCACGGGAGCGAGACTTTTTCATCGATTTTTAAAAATATATAAAGAGGTGGTCGACTGGCGAGTGCGTCGGCCTCACAGCGCAGAGGCGCGGGCTTCGATTCCGGCTCCGGCCTTCCTGCGTGGAGTTTGCATGTTGTCCCCGGGCCTGCGCGGCTTTTCTCCGGGTACTCCGCTTTCCTCCCACCTTTGAAAAACATGCACGGCAGGTTAACGGAACGCACTCAATTGTCCAAAGTTGTGAGTGCGAGCGCGGATGTGTGCCCTGCGATTGGCTGGCAACCGGTTCGGGGCGTCCTCCGCCTACTGCCCGAAGACGGCCGGGAGAGGCTCCGGCGCGCCCCGCGACCCTTGTGAGGATCAAGCCGATCAGAAAGTGGGAATTTCTCCCCTGTGAGACTATTAAAGGTTTTCTTATCTTCTAAAATGGATGGCTGGATATCAAGGGGTTTTTCTTTTTCCTCCGCCGACTTTGAACGAGCATTCTGAGCAGATGCATCTTGTACACGTCGCGTGTGAAGCGCGTTGTCGAAGTCCGGACAATCCCCGGAAACGTGCACTGTATCCGTTCAGCCGTACTGTGAATCCATTTGATCCAAAACAACTCTTGGTGATCACGCGTCGTGTTGCCCCAGCCGCCAATCCCACTTTTGGGTTGGAGGGCAAAAGATTTGCCGGTGACCAAAAGAGATTCCGCCTCACAGATCATCCAATCATCATGCAGAGAAGCTGCGCGTCCGATGGGCGGGACAAAAGCAGCATTTATCCAATGACTCGTTTCGTTTCAATGCCTTGGGACAACCTAACCCGAACTCTCTCGGCGCCCGGCGCCCGGTGTTGCTGTTTTAACACTGAAGAAAACGTTGGATCTCATCAAACTAAATCTTTTTGTTCGCGTATAAACGATCGGATCATTGAAGCGCATGGAATGAACCTACAGTATGATCTATAATACACAGATTTTCCTTTCCCTTTGTACTTGTTTTCATAAACCACAAATACGGTCGCGACTCGACAAATCATTTCAAATGTATCATTTTATTTGTCATTCAAAAACACAAAACCAGAATAAAAACAAGTTTCTTGTGTCTCATTCAGCCCATAATGTGCACGCATTTCATTGCCTAAACTTCTCCCCCTAAAAAAAACTTACACGGAAGACTTTGATTTGATTTTCGTCTCGTGTCGAAAGCAGCTTGAACAACAAACGGCCTCGTTTGCGTCGCGTGCACTTGAGGATTCGCGCGTCTCACTTCTTGCATAGACTGCAGACACGACTCGAACGGACAACAAAGAGTTTTCTGTCGTTGAACCCAAATGAAACCACATTCAATATTAAAACGGGGGGAGGAGGGCGGGGCGACAAGAAAATACAATCATGCGTTTGAAGCCAGTTTAGAGGGAAATGCAATGTCGCTGGGAAGGAAGATTTTGGAAAAGAATCGAAATCCAAACTCGGTGTTTCGATGACCGAGATAATTGCACACGATGAGAGACGGAGAAATCTGAGGTAGGACTACATTCGGAGGAAGAAATCAACCGCGGAGGACGAGATTTTTTGAGAGGTCGCAGACCGCCCGCCCAAAAGTCAAGTCGGAGCGATGAAATCAAGACGGGAGAGAAAGAAGACCAGTCAAGCAAATGCGATCCAAGTCTTGTCTGCAGAATATACTGTACACTAGCGCCACCCCAAAAGCAATCTTGTTTCGTCGGAAATAACTTTTGGTCAATTGGATGATTGCGTTTAAAAAAAAAAAAAGTCTGCTCAAGTACAATCGAAAACATATTTCATTGAAAAGGAAGAAAACATTCTTTGTGTGGTGGCATCAACAATCTAGGCTGGTGATTCTGACGTGAATAAATTATCTTTTATACATAAAATGAAGGAAAACTCCACAAATGATCATTAAAACAAAATCACATGCCGCCCCCCCCCCAAAAAAAAAAGATCATCCACTTACGATTCTAGAGAAATGTTTAAAAATAGCACTAAGGAGAGTAGAAAAATATTCAGTTGCTCTTCATGTGGTTTCACAGATCGGTTTCGGAGGATTTTTTCCAGAAGAAAGCGTCGTCGGCGTCGCCGTGGATTGGGACGTGAGGCGATGCCTTGGGGGGGGGGGGGGGGCCCCTCCCCGAGGGGGGGCCTCTCTCCGGGCTGAAGAAAAGACAACAAGGCGTTTGGTGCACTTTTGGAGGCGGCGGCCGCCAAGCCCGGCCCGAGGCGCTCGCGCCCACTCACGTACTCGGCCGCTGCGGACGACTCCGGGCGGCGCTCAGCACGGCGACTGCGCGCCGCGGCAAGGCCGCGATGCGCCTCCTGTGACGGAGGCAGGAAAACCACGTCAACGTCCGAGTCGGGGCACGAGGCTCAAAGATCAACTTGTGCTCATCGCCGAGACAATTTCCGCTCGGTCCTCGGGGGCCCCTTCCCGCGTCGCCGCCGTCGGCGAGCGGCAGGGGACCGCCGCGCCCCGCCTCGGCTTTACACGCACGCTTTGCAAAACTAGGCAATTTCGACTCCGGCGAACCTAAGGTAGGTCTCCGCGTGAAACCGGATTTGGTTTTCATTCCGGCGACCGTCAAAGTTCCCGCGTGTTTTCCGAACGCCAACGCCAAGATGGCTTCCCCGATGAACAGAGCAAAAGTTTTTCAGCAATCAACATCCAAACATTTCTTTGAGAAAGCACACAAGTTAGTGGGGTTTTTTTTTTGGGGGGGGGGGGGGTTGAGAAGCCAAAAATGATTTTATAATTCGTCAATCTAGCTCGTCTTTTGACAAAGAGAGCATTGCACAAACGCATTCTTAAAATGTTCCATATTTTTCAGGAAATATGCAAACATGACGATTGGCAAATCTAACTCGCAACGTTTGAGGAAAAGACGAGTTTTGTATACCGCTGCTTTTTGACAACACATCTGAAAGCATTTCGTAGAGGATATGTTGAGGAAACGCCAAAGATCTGTCGGATTCTTGAACCAATCATGCTTTTTATGGATGGGTGCGTGTGCGTATTTCTTTCTTTCTTTGGGGAGGGGGTTGCAACCTTGAAGTAAACAAAGACAATTTGGACGCTAGGCAGTTTGGACTGTTGTGATCGGCGATAGAATTGATCTTTCGCGGTCATCGGGCAAACGTGCAGCGGCGTCGGCTCCGAAGGCAAACGACTAAACGCGAGCGAGTCGGCAAGCGATTTTCGGGAAAGGGCGGCCGAGCATGAAGCGGCAAGAAGCCCGAAGAAGAGCCAAGCCCGGCCGGTACTCACTAGCCAAAGACTCGTGTCCCAACATGGGCTCCCGCTCCATCGTATCCATGGAGATTTTTATACTGGGAATATTGTCATGGTCGGGATAGTCGGACTGTCGGAGGAGGGACAACATGAAACGCGTCGCATCTCGAAATGCGCGCCGGACGCCGCGCAAACGGAAAGGACCTACAAAGTCATTTTCCGAGTCGACGCTGCCCTTCTTGTGCTGCTGCTGCTTCTTCTTCTTCTCGTCCTCCTTCTTCTTCTTGTCCTTCTCGGGGATGACGTCGTCCAGGTAGCTGAGGTCGTGCTGCGAGAACACGTAGTCCATGGCCTTGCGCACGGCCACCAACGCCAAGATCTAAGACAAAAACGCGCCGTCAGACATCAAATGGAGCTTCTTTCCTCAACCGTCCATGCGACGCCAGGCAAAACGACAAAGCCAGTCAGCGCGGCGGAGCTTTCTAATCGTCCGACGGAAGCCAACCCTTCCGCCACCTGTGAAGATGTTCGCCCAGTATGCTTTTCAACCTCATCGAATGAACTTGTCGGCGTCAAAAACAGGATTGAAGAGGATTGTGGCATTCGATCCTCTTCGGGGAAAAACTCCACTGGGCCGACATACTCCCCGTTTTCACGGGGAGTATTTCTTATTCTTCTGTCCAATCTACACTGTGTCAAACAAAAGTGTAGCACCGCCACTTGGACAAAAGTGGGATTGCACCCCAAATAAACAAAATACTGTAACAAACCTGGAACTCGTGATGGACGGTGGGGGGAATTACTGTATCCCAGATGTTGTGTACAAACAAATAACACGTTGCGGTAGCAAGACCCAAGTGCGTGATGCCGTTCGTGGAATGAATGGCAAACGAAATGTAAAACAAAAAAACACTGACATTCAAGACGAGCCATGCGGCGAGTTTTTTAGCGGTTCTTATGGAAGACATGTCCTTCGCCATACTCGCCCCTTCCCAGCGCAAGCCTCTCATGAGAGAGAGAGAGGGCCTTTCGATAAAAGGTTGCGACGGACCGCCGGCGGCTCACCATGACGGGGAAGATGATGGCGGCCACGGTGGACTTGAGCACCCAGAGGAGGGCCAGGCACAAGGCCTGGATGAAGGTGAACAGGTGGATGCGGCGCTGGGGCACGTGGCGCAGGTAGATCAGGTCCGGCTGGTGCTTGGCGGGCATCAGCAGCAGCTGCAGGCGGTCCATGAACTAGCGCGGCGGCGGCGGCGGCAGAACAGAAATCCAGAGAAAGGCGACACCGATGACATTTCGGGACTCGAGCGATCGCGGACTCTCTGCCCTTTCAACATGGCTGCAAAATAGAAAAATTGCAATCAATCTATTGATGTCAGCGACTCACCTGGACACCGTTGAGCGAGGCCACGCCCATGTAGAGGAAGACGCCGTACAGCACCGGCATGGGAATGAACTAAGTGCGTGAACACACACACACACACACAAAGTGAATTTAATGCAACCGCAGCAGCACACGATTACCAAAACAGATGTCGCCATGACTTATAAAAAAAAAAAAAAAAAACCTTTTGGCGACGGGGCTTCACTTAAAAATAGCCTGCATCGACTTTTCTCGGAACATTCTGGAATTACACACTTGAATTTAGCGGCGAGTCGGCCTCCATGAGCACATGTATTTTTAGGCACCTTTTATTTGTTGACATTTCTTCAAAGTATCCCTCGAAATATCCGCCGTCCGAGCGCTGCGTTTCCGATTCGTCCTTTCCCAGCAAGCGGCTCGTTTGATTGGCGTCACGGGCGAAATGAAGGTACGGCGGCCGGCGAGGGACAAACACCTCCAACTTATAGCTCCAAATATGAGCGTTTCGATGCAAATATGTTTGCTTTTCTTCTGATATAATAATAACTATTCGTCTCATTTTTACCTTGTGGAATACAATATTTCATCGCTATAAAGCAACTGCGACTGAATAATAATCATCATCACTCACAAGCCAAGAGAAAAAGGTCCTGAATGAATGCAATCAAACTTCAAGCAATGCATCCGTTTGTCCGGCAGGGGGGGTAGTGACTGCAGCTAGAACAGCCTCGACGTCTACCGAATACCGACGGATTGGAAAACGGTTCCGATTCCTCAGGGGATGAAGCCTTCGGAGGCAGCGGGTTCGAGGGAGGACAGCGGGTCTGCCCTAAAAAGAGGCTGACAGAAGGCCTCCTAATCCATATTTGTGCGGGAGAATTAAAGAGAAATCTGGCGCGGGCAGGGGCCATTAACACGGAGGGATGAACCCTCCTGGCTGGGCTCGTCAACGCCTCCGTGCTTAAAATCCCTCTGAAGTGAAAAGAAATGGCTTGTGAATCCAAGTGTTGTTAACAAGCCCGACAAACGTGAAGGGTTTTTTTTTTTTATGGCCAAGCATATCAAACGAGTTCAACAGTTAAAGAAGCTAAAAAGACCGGACACATCTGAGAAGGTGAATGTCCACTTTAGAACTTGCACATCAGGCTTTCTTTGAACGCTTTTTTTTTTTTTTTAAGAGGGATTTTTTTTACATTAATCCCCATCCGCACGGAAAGAATTCAGGAGAAGAGAAGTCTGGCGCTTACCTTGAGGACAGGGGCCATTAAGACGGACAGGCCGGTCAGGATGAAAACGATGATCCCGGTGACTCTTTGCTCCCTGGAACGGAGGGAAGAAAAAGTGAAGGATCCGGGGAAAGCCAGCGGTTGGGATCATCGGACGGGGGCCGCCACCTGACACCCAGGAACTTGGGCTGCTCTCCGGGCGCCGACGTCTCGGTCTCCATCTTGAGCGAGTCGATGTGCGCGATGGAGATGACGGTGGCGGCCACGTACCACGGCAGGCCCATGAAGGAGCACACCATCATCAGCACCGCCACCCAGAACAGGTCCAGGTGGTACCCCGCGCCTTTCTGCGGGAGCCCGGCGCAGCGGTTGGACCGAGAGCCGAGAAGGACGACGCGGTCCCCGGATGTGACGGCACCTTGAGTTTGTGCTCCTTCCTGTTGACGATGACCGCCGTGATCTGCTGGTCCATGAAGATCAGGATGGTGACCAACAAGGCGGGGAGGGCGGCGGCCAGGTACACCCACCAAGGGTTTGCCCCGAAGGGAGCGATGAACCAGCCGCGCGATGGACTGGTGGGCTGCAGAAAAAAACGGGTGAAAGAAAAAAATGAGGACTTTGGCCTGGTTTACCGCCACTTCTCCCGCTCAGACAGGAGAGGCGCTCAGAAGGCCCGATGTTTTCGACAGCGGCGATGGCTTTCCACACGGTCGGGCGGGAAAAGTGACTCGAAGGTATTGGACTTGCCGTTTCCCGCCACAGAAGGGGCAACATTTCAGACGGCGTGGACAAGGCGGGAAACGCGAGCGTTAGGCCTCGGACTTGACAGCCCGCTCCCAGCTTGGCGCGACTCTTCCCACCCACCTGGCAAGCCCCCATTCCACGTCAGTACGCAAACCAAACAAAAGGCCCAAAGTCATGGAAAAGCGCGGCTTGGACCGGCTGCGTCAAAGGGGTCATTATGAAGAAACCCGGCCGGGAGGATCATTTCTGCTTGGACCGGTTACTCCGCTGCCGCCCGAGTGACTTCAAACAACCACTTGAAGCTTTCACCGCCGGCCCCGCTGTGAACGAGCGCCAACAAGGACGGCCCTGCGGCGGCGCTCGCAATGCCGCGGGCGCTCGGCCGGGACCAAGGCGGCGATGACTAAAATAGCTCCTGACGCTGACAAGAATAGCCATATGAATGAGCCTTTTGCAATACGTCGTCCTGTCGTATTTAAAACGCGACAATGGTGAAGAAAAAAAAGTGGGGCGCGACGGCACTTCCCGAGTATCGTGTGGCGCCACTCCGGCTACCTTGAATTGACTTGGCACGATGAGCTTGGGGGTGTCCACGCCCACCAGAGCGTCCACGCCGCAGAAGAGAAGGATGGCCATGATGATGGCAAAGTCGCTGATCAGCTTCCTGACCTGCAAAGGAGACAGAGTGCGACTCGGCTCGGGTTTGGGCACCCTTAGCCACGTTGGAGGCCGGCCGGCCGGCGAGCGCGAACGAGACCGACTTTGGTGGGAAAGAAGCGGCTGGTCTTGAACTTCTTGAGCGCCATGGAGCAGGCGTAGGTGCCGAAGAACAAGATGAAGGACATGAGGGTGATGTCCGGCACATAGTTGCAGGCCTCGCCCACCAGCCTCCC
>NW_017805822.1:160130-160470 GCF_001891065.2 Hippocampus comes
CATGAAGATCAGGATGTTTACCAACAAGGCGGGGAGGGCGGCGGCCAGGTACACCCACCAGGGGTTTGCCCCGAAGGGAGGGATGAACCAGCCGCGCGATGGACTGGTGGGCTGCGGAAAAAAAATGGGTGAAAGAAAAAAATGAGAACTTTGGCCTGTTTTACCGCCACTTCTCCCGCTCAGACAGGAGAGGCGCTCAGAAGGCCCGATGTTTTCGACAGCGGCGATGGCTTTCCACACGGTCGGGCGGGAAAAGTGACTCGAAGGTATTGGACTTGCCGTTTCCCGCCACAGAAGGGGCAACATTTCAGACGGCGTGGACAAGGCGGGAAACCCGAGC
>NW_017805822.1:161180-162082 GCF_001891065.2 Hippocampus comes
TGAGCGACGCCCAAGTGGCGTTCTCCGACTGCCGGCGGGAGACAAACGGCGGAGGGGAAGAAGGCCGCCCCGCCCGCGACCCGTGACGTTCGCCCGCCGGCATACCAGGGCGGAATCGTTTGTCCAGGCCGCCGCGCCGTCCAAGTTCGTGGCGTTGCCTCGGGGAGAGGAGAAAGAAAAAAAGAAAATTCAGGTCGGCGACGCCAAGACCGGTGAAACGAGAGGCCGCCGCCAGCCGGCATCACGCCTCATCTTCTCCGCACCTCCGGCTCAAGACGGCGACGCTGAAACGGCGGCCCGAGTTCTCACCGGGCTCGCAGCTGCAGTCGTAGCGCGTGACCAGGTCGGCCCGGTAGCGCGCGTTGATGGGGTTGCCGTGCGCCAGCTTGATCATCTTCTTGAAGGCGTCGTAGATGAAGATGAAGCTGATCAGGGCCGAGAAGCCTTCCTCGGTGAAGCGCGTGAAGTACTGCACCAGGAAGCTGGCGTCGGTCGCCACCAGCATCAGGCAGAAGACGCCCGACCACAAGCCGATCCACAGCCGGAACTCCAGGTAGTCGAAGCCGTTGTCCCTGCTCGCAAAACAGCGCAGTTGGGGCATCCGTCTCGGCCGTTCCCGACTTTTCCTTTCCTCTTCGCGGCTTTCTTTCGATTGGCCGATATAGGCGGCGACGCGCACGCGCGACAAGTGTTGCGATACGATCAAACCGCGAGTGCGATGGCAAACAATTACGAGGACGGACGTTTGCTTTTCCTTTCTTTTTTTTTTTTCGGGGCGCCCGCGATCGAGCACACCGACGTCATCGTCGTCCGATCAAGGCGAAGACTGACTTGCTGAAGCTGAAGAGGAGCCGCTCGAAGACCAGCACGGGTCCGGTGCTGCTGAGGATGGTGAGGGGCTG
>NW_017805822.1:164436-170413 GCF_001891065.2 Hippocampus comes
CCCCCCCCCCGGCTCAAGACGGCGACGCTGAAACGGCGGCCCGAGTTCTCACCGGGCTCGCAGCTGCAGTCGTAGCGCGTGACCAGGTCGGCCCGGTAGCGCGCGTTGATGGGGTTGCCGTGCGCCAGCTTGATCATCTTCTTGAAGGCGTCGTAGATGAAGATGAAGCTGATGAGCGCCGAGAAGCCTTCCTCGGTGAAGCGCGTGAAGTACTGCACCAGGAAGCTGGCGTCGGTCGCCACCAGCATCAGGCAGAAGACGCCCGACCACAAGCCGATCCACAGCCGGAACTCCAGGTAGTCGAAGCCGTTGTCCCTGCTCGCAAAACAGCGCAGTTGGGGCATCCGTCTCGGCCGTTCCCGACTTTTCCTTTCCTCTTCGCGGCTTTCTTTCGATTGGCCGATATAGGCGGCGACGCGCACGCGCGACAAGTGTTGCGATACGATCAAACCGCGAGTGCGATGGCAAACAATTACGAGGACGGACGTTTGCTTTTCCTTTCTTTTTTTTTTTTCGGGGCGCCCGCGATCGAGCACACCGACGTCATCGTCGTCCGATCAAGGCGAAGACTGACTTGCTGAAGCTGAAGAGGAGCCGCTCGAAGACCAGCACGGGTCCGGTGCTGCTGAGGATGGTGAGGGGCTGACCCGCGAGCAAGCAGAACACCGAGCCCGTCAGAGCCGTGCCCAAAAAGCTCTCCAGCACACCCTGTCACACATTTCACGTCTTCTCGTTATGATCGGCTTTTTTGGTTTTCTTTGCTCAATGCTCCCCCCAAAAATAAAAGCCGTCCACGTGAGCTTTTTAAAACGAGCAAGAAATATTCCGGTACGTTTGAGTTGACACTTCAAAAGTCCATTTTAAGCACGAGGACTAAAAGGGGAGACACAGAAACTCAATTTGGGATTGAAAACAAATGAATCGTTTCAGTACAAATTCACTTTTTTCCATCACATACGCAACACATGAGAGATTTTATGACTATTTGATGCCAAATAAGGCTTCAATTTGTCCGAAAAAAACAACCCAAAAAAAAAACAACCGTAAGACTATTTTTTAATTTGAAATCTTTTTCTCATCCTTTTTTGTTCAACTTTTGTGTGTGTGTTGTACCTGCATGCTTTCAGTGGCGTCCCCCAGCAGCCCTCCGAAGGTGATGGCGTTGGTGACCGTGCCCAGGTAGATGAACAAGATGGTGGAGAGCGACTGAATGTGGAGCGCGTCGTAGAAATCGCTGGCAAAGAAGGGCAACTTCCGCTTCACGTCCAGCACCAGGCCGCCGCAGAACCTGACGACAAAAAAAAAAAAAAAAAAAAAAAACAAAAAAACGCCGCATGGAACCGTTCATATTTTCTCCCAAAACGTCCTAATAATTGTTGAATTTTTTTGAGGTTTTTGCTTTACTTTCTGGTGCACTGCAGCTCCTCGCCGACCCGGTGACCTCCACCCCCGCCCGGACCCGCGTCGTGGGGCGCGTCGCCGTTCATGGGCGGGGACTCCGAGGCGGCAAATTGGTTCTTTCTGGAGGATCCGCCCATTTTGGTGTCAAACAGCCAGTCGGAAAATGAAGAGAAAACAGCTGTGGTTTTTGAAAGACAACATACGACGGCAAACGGACAGCGGTGGCGAGCAGCATCCGGTGGCGCTTTGGACACGGCTTCCCATACAAATCTCAAAGAATGACACAAAAAAAGGACAAAAATGTGGCGTTTCGGAAACGTCAACTCGGAGGCCACTCCCTTTGCGAAACGGCGCCCACCTCTTGTCCGAAGACGGCAGCGTCTTTGGCGGTTCTATCCTGATGTCGGGGTCCCACTCGCCGGGGGGCAGCACGATGACTTCGTCCAGGAACTCCTCGATGCCGGCCAGCAGGTCCTGCCGGTGCTTGGCCTTGTAGGCGATGTCGTGGAACACCTAGCGAGGGATTAAAAATTTAAAAAAAAAAAAAAAAGTGCTCACTCCCATCGTTGGAAAAAACACGGCTGCAAATTTGTCAGTCGGTATGTCACGCCAGCGTTCCAGGAAGGGGCGGGGGGCGGGGCGAGGGCCGAGCACACGCGCGCAGTCAAGCTTTGACGTGCCTCTGGGGGTAAAGTTTAACATGAGGAAATCCAGGAAAAGCGCTTCCTGCGCTGCCATGTTGACATAGGCGACACGGGAGGGGGAACGAACATTCCTGTCAGGACACCGACACAGCCGCCACATTCAAGCTTTTTTGGGTGAAAAGCGCACGCTACTAGCTGTCCCTCTCGATCCACACAGACGGACGGGTACACATTACAGATAGAGACATCAAATGTGTTGTTGGTGGGTTTTTTTCGGTAACGAATTGTCTATTCTTTAAGATATCAAATAAACGCGTGGCACAAAAGAGGTAAGAAATGGCACGCAAACCTCGTCGGACATCAGAGTGGCGATGGCTCTTCCGATCTCGTGGTAGGACTTTGCTTTTCCTTTTGGGCCCAGCAAAACAAAGAGGAACCTCGACGGCAGAAGGCGGCGTTGGCGATGAGCGCGGGCGTTCCGGCGCGGGGGGGTCGTCACGTTCGGACCTACCTGGTGGGCACCGGGACCTCGGTGAGCGCGCCCAGCATGACGGCGTGCTGCAGGCGGACGAAGGCCACGAAGGGCGTCTCCAGGAAGTCCACCTCGCCCACCAGCACGTTGGACGCCTCGGCGTCGCGGGGAAGCTTCTTCATGAACTTGTTTTTCAGCTGAGACCCGGCAGGGAACAAAAAATAATCCGAATAACAATCGCGTCGGGTTCAGTGCAATAGCTGACAATCACTCTATGATGACTGAAGCAGTTTTGACTTTCTGCCGCTGGAGGTCCATCCATCCAACGCTTATCCGGGGTCGGGTGGCGGGAGCAACGGCTTGAGCGGGGAAGCCCGGACTACACTCGAGCGAGCGAGCGGTAAATTGCGAGCTTGGCCTTTGAGCGGCCAGTAGCGACCCCCTTCGGCAAACCTGTTCTCTTCGAGGATCGCGGTTGGATTCAGATACGCAATTGGAGGTCTTTGGGAGAGGCCCGGACGGCTGCTACTTTTTTGCTCTCTCGTCGGAGGGGATGGCGAAATCAGGAGAGGCGTCGGATCTTAAAATAGCGGTTCGGCGACCCCGGCGGGGGTTACCTGATCCTTCTCCGGCTTGTCCGAGAAGTCGCTCAGGCTGTTGGAGGTGAGGGTGCGATGCGCCGTGGTGGGGCTACCTGCGGAGAGATCAGCAAGGCGGGGCCGTTACCGGACCGGCAAAGCGACGCGCGGAGAGAAAGCAAGTGCCTGGATAGAGTCGAGAAAGAGGCGGCCAGAAACTCGGAGTCGAGATTAAAGCCTCCCGGGACGGATGGCGGGCGCTCCTTCGAACCGAAATTGTGAGAAAGGCTTTCAAAGAGTTCCATTTTGGCAAACCGTCGGGATTAGCGATGGCACCGGTGGATAAAAATCTCGTCTTCTCAGAAGACGCGATCAAACCTGACACCGAGGAACGAAAAGGTCACGACTGCGAATTCCTCCTAATTGTCAGCGCCACGGCCAAGGTGGGCTCGAGCTAAGGTCATCCCCCCTTTCTCTCCGTTCCAGAAAGTTCTCTTTGGTTTTGGCAGAAATATTGACCCTTTCAGAGTACCGGGGGCGAGGCGGGACGAACCGGGCGTTTGGGGCGGGCCGCTCGGGTCTGTCCGCTCTATCGGAGGCTCGGGGGTCGCGACCGGGGTCGGAGTGGAACGTTGGCGCGGTCGGCAGTCAAACGAGGGCGTTTTGACAGCGGCCGTCGAGTTTGGCCGCCGACCGTTTTCTATGCGGCGGACGGAGCGAGCCCGTCGATCCGGCGCGGAGGGAAACGTCCGGACCTTCGGAAAGACTTTGGCGGGCCGCGGTATTCGCGCCGGTCGATGACATCGCGCCGGGGTCGCCGCGAGCGGCCGACGGAGATGGCCCGCGACCTCACTTACAGAGGTATCCCGTGCTGGCGCTCCTCAGCACCTCGCGGGGGTCTTCCGGCTCGTGCGGGGAGAAACAAGGCACCGGGTGCTCGGTGAGGTTGCGCGCTTTAACACGCCAACGCCGGTGGAGGCGGAGGACGGCCCAAAAGAGGAAGGGAAATCGGGAAGAAAGCGGGAGAGCAAGTCATTAGTGTGAAGATGAAACGGAAGGTGGAAGGAAGCCAAAGCTTAGACGACCTGGGGGGGCGACGCCCAGGACTCGGCGGCAGGAATACCGTTCTCCTGGCTGGAAAAAAGCCTGCTGGCGCTGGAGACGCTTTTGCCGATGTCGGCGAGCGAGCGCAGGTTGGATTTCTTGGTCTGGTGGCGATGCCGGCGCAGCAGCGTGTACACGACCCTCTCCTTCAGGTCCGCCTTCAGCTGTCCGCTCTCGATCCGACTGTCCGTCACCATCTCTGGCGGAAGCGGGCGCGCGCAGAACAAATGAACGACAGTCCAAAGTCGGCGTCGGTTCTGCCGGGGAGCGGCGTACCGACGACTTGCGGCAGCGTGGAGGCCTCCAGGTCCAGCAAGATGGTGCCCTTCTCGATGCACGCCTTGAGCTCCATCAAGCTGTGCAGCGACAGCGTGGCCACGTGGGGCTTGCTCCAGCGCTCGCCGCCCTTCTCCACCTTCTCCTCAAACTTGATCCATCTGCGGGCGCGGGACGCAAAAGGAGGTCGTCGCGAGGAGGCCGACGGAGCCGGAGACGGCGACGCGCGATACGGGAGGGCGGAAGGATCATCGCGGCCACCGTTCGCGATGCCACGGAAGGCGGAGGACGAGGCTTCCCCGTGACGATCTCGCCGCCTCCGACGTCAACGGAGCCGTTTCTCCCGAGGCGACGAGGCGGGTGGGGTTTCCCGCGGGGCATCGGGTGTCGCTCGGCAAGCGTTCCGCCACGCCTTACGAGGGCGGCGGAACGCTTGCCGAGCACCTCATCCCGCCCACTCGGGTGGCGCCGCCAAACATCGCCCTCAAGTGATTTGATTCTCAAGCGCCACGTGTACCCGAGCGCCATTTTTCACTTTGACCTGCATCGGCCCGCCGGAGTTGAATCGGCGTTCCAACGTTTTTCAGTGTTTGCTTCTTCTTCCCCAAGTGCGGAAATGTGAGTACATTTCTGGGAGTTTCTGCCTCTTCCCGCTCCCACGGGGCGGGGCAGGTCCTACCGCCATTCATCTGATAAGAGCAGACCGCTAGTCCACCCGGCCGCTCCGATAACGTCTTTTCTTTTTTTTCTTTTCTTTTCGCTCTCAGTGCCAAACACCAAACGAAAGCGCGCGTAGCGGCGGCGCGGCGATCCTTTACCTGGCGGTCTCCTTCCACTCCATCTCCTGCCCGTCGACCGCCAGCAGCTCGTCCAGCTCGGTGAAGAGCTGAGGGGGAGGGGGGCCGTCATCTTCCTCCCCCAAGATGAAGCGGATCCTCTCCGCCGGGGAAACTACAGAGAGGGAACGGCGCAACTCAGATTGCCTTTCTTATCTGCGGCGGGCCGACGTCACGAGATGCGGCGTCGGGGGGAACGTTCGGGAATCCCGCACGGGAACGGCAAACGGCGGCGCCGGTACGCGGCCGCGATCGGTACCGTTGGAGGCGGGTGTCGCGGGAGCTCGACCGAAAAGCGCTGGGCTTCAGGTTGCAAGGTCAGGAGTAGTAGCGAGGAGTCAGGAGGTCAGATCGAGGCGGTTGGCCGATTGGCACGTTGTGTCGGGGGGATCTGGGGTAAGGCAAAGGCTGGACGCCTTTCACACATACAGACGAGCGGGGCGTTAGGAAGTCGCTTTGGTGGGTTCGGTGCGAGAAGTGGGCAGGCAGTGTTGGGCTTGAGGCGGACGTATCACGGCTACGGCAGAAGATGCGGCACATCTGGGGGTTCAGAGATACTATCTGGGTGAGATGCTAGCATCAAGGAGTTAGATTGCTTGGGCCATACTCCCGCCGCCAACAGATAGGCGGGCCATTTACAGGACCGACGACGTGAGCTGACCTGAC
>NW_017805822.1:170431-172234 GCF_001891065.2 Hippocampus comes
CCCCCCCCCACGGAGTAACGATTCAAAGTTAAAGGGTTCTCGCCATCAGGGCAAAATTCCCGAGGTGGAGCTTGGCCTTGCGACCGGGACGACGGACTTCATGGCCCGCTCTTCTTTTCCACATTTTGAGCCCGATCGCCATGAAATCCAGCGACCGGCCCTTTTGGCAAGCCCGAGCCAAGAATCGCACGCTCCCCTCGTTGGACACGCCCCCGCTCCAAGGAAGCGCCCAACGTTGACTTGAGCGCGTCACCCGCGGCTCACGTCAGACCGACGGTTGACGAACACTCTCGGTCACGTGCCGCCGGCTTTTGTCCTTCGCGCATGAGCGCAAACCGGTTGGGTGAGCGGCACCGCGGGGATTAGCCCAAGGAGCCGCTCTACCCGCAACGTTACGCAACGACCGAGTCGCGAGAGGCTCCCAATTGAGCGTCTAATCCCAACTCACGACACTCCAGCTTAATTTAGCGGGGCCGGCCGCAGTAAAACACGGCACCCGTGTCAGAAATAAAAAAAGGTCGATGTCACGCAAGGGGCAAGCTTCCCTCAGAGATTAACTAAGAAGGGGACAACTCCAGCCTGTTCCACCGGGTACGTTTCCTCGCGCTGGGAGAGCAAAGGACCTTTTGAAGGCACCAAACCAGAGAGCAGAGCCCGCGAGGCGTGGCTTTCGAAGGACGAGAACGCAAAAGAAAGCCGCAAAGCAAAGCGCAGCCGGTCGCCACCGAGACGCATCCGGTCCATCTCATGAAGCGGGTCCCAAAAAATAAACGCTAACCCCAATTTCAAATGAACGCAAAGGAGGGGGCTGGCAATGCCAGACTATCGTCGCAGCACCTCCCGGGGGATTTTAAAGCTGAAGTCAACACCGAGCATGTTTGTGCAAGTCATCTGACGCGACAAACTCGCTCCAATGGTTGACTGGGAGCGCTTCGTGTGCTCTTTCGGAACAGCTTTCGTGACGCGTCGGAAGAGCCGCGCGCCATCTTTGGAGTTGAGCTCCTTAGCAGTCGGGGAAGATACGTCTCGGTCAAGTTTGGTTCTTATTTTCGCCAGCGGCGACATCGTTTTGCTCGTGGAATGCAGGCCGGTGCATGAGTCCGTTCAAAACAAAAAACATTGGATTGGCGAATCCCTAATGTTAGCCTTACTTGTCCGACTGGACAAACAGTTGGGGCACGTTTAAAAGAAAGATTGCCAAAGAGAATTTTTTTGTTTTTTTTAAAGAAACACTTCCTGCATATTCAGTGGCCCGAAAGTACACACGCTTCCTGCCATGCAGATGCTATCACAGTTGTTTGGATACCGTGGCAACGACCCAGCACTTGAGCACCTCACAACCGCAGCATGCCATTTCCTGAAAAAGGTTGCTTTCAAAATAACAACACAAGCCAAAAGAAATCCATATCTGAGATTATCACCGGTGTCGGCTTCCACAGAGGGGGGCGCCACCTATGCGGGCGATCCCGAACATTTTCATGACATGCGTGATTTCATTGGGCCCCGCCGTCCCCAACTCCTCTGAAAAAAAGCCAGGATTTGATGACGAGGCAAGAGCCAAGTGCGACTCACTGAGCGGCTTGAGGAGACTGGCGGCGGCGTCGTCGGCGTTTTCGCCGTCCGACTTGTAGCCCTCGGCGCCGTGATCGGCGCGCTCGCGCCTTTCTTTGTGGCTGGACTTGCGGCGGTGGCGTCTGCGGCGGTGGTAACTCTTGGGGACGTGCACGCCGATGTACACCGTGTGGTGACCTACCGAGACAACCGGACGTTAGCCCCCCCCCCACAACGAAGACACATACTGTC
>NW_017805822.1:174449-196193 GCF_001891065.2 Hippocampus comes
TGGGGACGTGCGCGCCGATGTACACCGTGTGGTGACCTGCCGAGACAACCGGACGTTAGCCCCCCCCCCGCAATCAAGACCGTTGCTCTGTCTGCGACGGTATTTTCAGGCATCGTCAGTCACGCTCTGTGGAAAGGAGCCGAGGACAAACGGACCGACGCTCGCTCATAAACGCCTGAACGGGCTGAGAAGCGCCGTCAAACCCCGCCTCTTCCCTCACTCTGCGGGAGCCACCAGGCATTTTGCCGCCTCAAGACGGAAAGTCTGGATGTCGTTGACCGTCAGTCGACGGCGACGAGTGAAAATAGTCAGGTGAGACACGCGTTTGGCTCCGGACCAAAATGGCAGACTTGCCGCGCCGCTTCGGACGTTTTGGCGGGTCTACTGCTCGCGAGAGAGAAGTCGAGCAAACGTCTACGTCAAAGCGCCTTCACCGCGGCGAAGCTCGGACTTTTTGCCTTCCGCGGCCAATCGGCAAACTTTGCCGTGAACGACCGACGACAAGAACCAAAACGCTGAGGGATTTAGTCTGGGCCTATTGGAGCCGAGTCCAAATCGCGCAGCGATGGGACAAAATGGAGGCCCAAAATGGGCGCACGAGTCCCGCGTCTTCTCGAGCGAGCGCACTCCGGAGACGCAACAGACTTCCTGGCGGCGGGGGTGCGGGAAAAAGCGCTCACCTTCCACTTCCTCCTCATCGCACACGTGCTTGACGAAAGACGCCCCTCGGTCCAGGACCGCCTCGTCCTCCACTCTGCAAAAGACAATTTCAAAACAGCGTCGCCATGACGTGCGAAGGGGGGATATTGTTCTCGTTTGAAAATCGGTTGCCTCATTTGGCTAAAAGTGAACAAAAAAAAAGCCATTGGGATTTAGTCTTCGACGATTGCGCGATCAACTCTGAATGAAACGGCGAAGTCACGTTGGATTCAATTGAAAAGGACGCGGCGGGATCGTGGCGCCTTGATGAAATGACCACCAATTCACTATTTCGCTTCAATAGAAACTGCATCCGATTAAAAATGAGCGTCAATCATCATGACTGATAATAATAATAATAATCCATTTTGCACTGCCATGACTCGTGCCTCCCTCCCGTCTTTCGGTCGAGCCTTTTCCAAGCCCCGTTATGTTTTCTGGACGGTGTGCGCCACTGTCTGCATTTGTCGGTGGGATTTGTCTTTCCGCGACGGTCCGTCTGGCTCCTTCTCCCTCCCCGGCGGGTTTCTGTTGCTCGAGGCGTTCGCTTAGCAGGTCATCCCCGGGGGCCATCTTCTCGCCGCATTCTCGGAGGCCCGCGGCTTCCTCCCGGATCGCGCCCGTGACGCTCGCTCGCTCGTCCCGGGCCCCCCTCTTTCCGCTTCGCGTCGGGCCTCAGGATGCCGCGCTCAGGGTGGAACCCTCCGTGCATTGTAAGGGGGCTGGCTTTCTTGTCTCGGCATGGCGGTTCGTGGCAATATCGCCACCGGGCCGCAGAGTGAGAAACGTGTCAAATGTCAACTCAAAGAGCCGCGGAGTTACGTGTCACCCGAATCCGGGAAAAATGATTGGAAAACAAAATGTCGGAGCGGCGTTCATTTCGATGAGCGTGGCGCTTGTCGAGGGGACTCTCGTCATCAAGCTCAGGAAGGAGACGGCACATCCCCTCGGGAGGGGAGCGGTATGGCCGGGGAAGGTGGCGATGGTGGGCCCGGCCGGGAGGGAGGGAGCCGGCGGGGCCGATGCGACGCCTCCGCCCCTTCCGTCGGCCCCCCTCGCAGAAACTGCGCGAGGCTCGGGTTGCAGCCTGAAGAAGATGGCAAAGTGCTGCCGTCCGACCGGCCGGAATTACCGGAACGGGATGGAAACCCACGCATGTGGAAAAACCACACTCGTATGCGGAAAAACACGCTCGTGTGGAAAAACGCATGGAAAAAAAATGAACACACACACACACACACACACACTTCTACACACACCTCTCACATTACACTATCAGATTCCGGCACACTCGTTTCCTATTCAGACCATCCTCGCCCCATCTGACAGACTTCTCAGCCACCTCTCTCCGCAACACTCACTTCAAATAAAGTTGTCTCAAAAAACACATCGTCCTCTCACATGCGCTTCTTTCAAAGAAGCGCAAGCCCTCTCTCACATGCACACATACACACACCTCTCCAATTCAGACCCTATCTCACACTTACACTCCTCTCACTTTCAGGCACTTCTTTCTCACACGCAAGCAATCTCTTTCTCATAATCGCTCACACACGTGCGCGCACACACACACACTTTTGTGCATGAAAGCATAAGACAGATAAGATCCCACGAGAGTGCACAAATCTTCCTTTGATCTTATCTTAATACTCTGTGACCTGTTCTTTCTCGTTAGAGTGGGGATCATCATCATCATCATCAGCTCAGGGATCAGAGATGGCTTGACACACACCCGATAATATCACTTTTCTCTTGACTTTTTGATTGACGCTGTCAGAGGGATTATTCAAGTTGCAAATGCATCAACGTGAGACCCGTCCCTAATATTTTGACCCGAAAGAGTAGAAGTAGCGTCCCGGGAGAAGGTTTTGCACGCGACCCCGACGACTGGTGAAGTGCTTGATGTGAACACGTTGAATTTTAAAATAGCACAAGTCGCTGTAGTTAGTAGCACGCATGTTGTCAACTAGTGGACAGTTTTGCCTCACTTATATGCACTTGCTCCCCGACAAGTTGTTTGTTCTACTGGAGAGGAGAAAAAAAAGTAAGAAGTAAAACACAATTCGGCGCGCGAGGAACAACGACTGTGTCTGACTTCCCGCTCTTGCGTGACACCGCCGCACACCAGTATGACAATACTGGCACACTCGTGGGACACCCCGTCTCACGAGTGACACAAAACAAGCACATGACATACTGTATGTGGTGCTACTAGTCAGACACCTTTCTTCTACTAGTGCGCCGAATTGTCGAACTAGTGAGTAAAAAGGACATGCCAGGACACAGATAAAGCATCTCTTACTAGGATACTCTGTGTCCTAACTAAGAGGCCCACTACATGGGGCGAGTGAGGCAAAAGTGTGCCAACCGTTGACAACTGAGTGCTCCAAGTACTCCAGTGACAAAAATCGACTTGTTAACATCGAGAGCGTCCTGAATAGTACTCTCGGATGTCAACTCGTGCAGTTTCGCCTCCGGAATTAGCAACGTGTTGTTGCCCTATTCGTATGCAAAAGTTGTCCTACTAGTGAGCATGAGATGTGACTCAGTCATTGAAACTAAAACACTCGAACGACAGTCGTTCTACTAGTGCACTCGAGTCATTCCACCAGTACTCTGAAGTCAACTACTAATGAGGCCAAAGGGCGGAGAAGTACATGAACCTTGAGCTGGATATCAAGGATATCAAATACCAAAACGGTGCCAGTTGACAAGCGCGTAGTAGTACAAGATACATATGAGACCAAAGTACTAGTTAACATCGAGCTCGTTGCTACTGTCGTAGTACACAACCTGTTTTGACTGGAACACACAATGAAGAATTTGGAAAGAGACAACACGTGGTAGAAACTGACACAAAAAAAAAAAAAGGTAGAGTCCTAAAAAGTGGCCTCCACTCCACCACCAGGGGGTGGGGGGGGGTGGTGGGGGTGTTTGTTCCTCGGGCTGACGGCGCGCGTTCCCGTCTCCGCAGCGCCTTAATGCACGCTGACAGCTCATCGCAAAACCGATTAGCGAGTCCTTCAAGAGCATGGCATCATTTTCAACACGTTCAAAACAAAAACAAAAAAAGTCAGGAACAAAACGTTGACGACCGGTAAACTCGTTCAAAAAGTTTCGGCGGACTTACTTCTTCTCCGAACTCATGGTCGCGTCTTCCGCAGACTTTGGCGGTGGAGGGAGACGACGAGGCGACGTGTAGCCAGCCGGGCGGCAGTGACTGCGGGCCGGCTTGGGAAGCGCGTCCGAGCCGGTCGGTAGCTCGGTAGGTCGGGTCAGGTTGAGGGAGTATCTCACAGGTGGCTCCCGAGTGTCATCGTGGGACCCCCCCCCGCCCGGTACAGTACACACAAACTAAAAAAAATACTCAAGTGTCGCCCGCGTGTTCTCGCGGTCGGCGGTGCTTCCTTTGGGCACATTTAAGAGTCATCCCTCCTCCTCGGTGACGTCAGCCAGATGAGGGCGGCTCCCGAGTCACTCCCCCACCTTTACGCGCACATGCGCAAACGCACGCGCGCGCCTGAGTGTCTAGATCGAAAATACAGCGGTCGCATTCGTATTACAATAACAAATAGCAATTATTTACCAAGAGCATTTGTCAAGCGGTTTAGCACGGATTGCGAAATGTTCTATTGTCGTATCGTGTGAAAATGTTCCTCGGGAGCAACCGCATAGCCTTGCCTTCGCAAAGATGGTTGACCTTAAACCAAACAAACGACGCAACACTCCCCAGAAACTGGCTCGTGAAGATAATTGAAGAACATTGTTGCAGCCTCGCGAAGAGATG
This sequence comes from Hippocampus comes, assembly GCF_001891065.2. Taxonomy (NCBI): domain Eukaryota; kingdom Metazoa; phylum Chordata; class Actinopteri; order Syngnathiformes; family Syngnathidae; genus Hippocampus; species Hippocampus comes. The sequence goes on from NW_017805822.1 coordinate 178,936, forward strand.
TGACCGTTTCCATGAATAGCCACTGTGAGACTGCCCCCAGGTGGCCGAGGCGCACACACCAGAAGGAGCACCGCGAGGGTTGGATGGAATCACGGACAAACCGTTTTCGTTCTTTGCATTCGATTGATTTGTTCTCATGTCGCGACTATATATTTGTAGAAAGTACTACAGTATATTCAAAATATGCAATGGACCCCCCAAAGTTTTCACCGCTCTTTTTATATCCGTTTCGAACCAATTGTCAAAGCAAATAGATTGTTCGGGACTTGGATTGTAACGCTTACGAACAATTTAAGCAACTTAAAAAGGTTCATTCCAAGCAATCGGGAGCATTTCTGCTGGCGGCTTCGTTCCAGCTGCAGCTGTCGTGAAGGCGCTGCATGAAGAAAGGTGGGATTGTATTTTCCAAGTCAATTTCAAATGGAAGCTTTTATTTCATAGTTTATTTCAGTCTGTGAGACGCGCACGCACACACACACAATGATAAATAGACACCTGTGGTTAAAAAAATGTCACTACAGTGGCATTACAATGAAAAAACAAAACAAAATCCAAATAAAAAAAATTAAAAACAGCACTTTATAGATTTCCCCTCTTGCCTCCTTTGCGGTTCCTCACAAGGTACTCAGGAACTCTTTCACCTGGAACACAGTTTGGACTTTCGGTTGGAGTGTATCCTCGAAGCGCGCACACGCGAATGTTACAGAGCATGACCTCAGTCAATGTCCCATCACTCGCTCTTACTTTCTCCATCATGTCGGCACTCTTGCTCTCGTTGCCTTTGAAGTCTTCCGTGGCGTCGAGCGTCAGCACCGGCAAGTCGGCCAAATACTCAAAGTCCATCCTGTGCGACCAGAAGGGTGAGTCGGTTTGGACAGACACACGACTACGTCGTCGACATGCTACCAGTCAAAGGTTTGAACACAGTTCCTGCTTCAAAAACACACAAAAAGTGTGTCCAAATGTTTGACTGATTAATGGAAACATACGGTTGTGCTGAAAAGGTTGCATAGAATTTGTGAAGTGGTGGCAGTTTGGGGAAAACACCTCAACCCAAAAGTAGACACGCACACATGGAGAAACGCACACGCACAGGCGCACGCACACACACACACACACACACACACACACACACAAACGCCAGACACATACGTACATCCACACACATAGAGACTGCAGGCACAGACGGGTGTAGACACAGTACTAGAGCCGCACAGGCAGATGGCAGTCATATGGGATCTCTTCCATCCTCCCTCGGGCTTCCTTGCTGAAAGGCGGCCTTTCTCCGGCAGAGGCAAACGGGAGCGCACGAGGCGAGCTCGGGCCCCCTCGTGTCAACGCGCCTGACGAGAAGCGGCGGCGTGCGGGTGCACAATGCGAGGTCTCACGTCATGGTCTTGTGCTGCAGCCAGCTCTCGTGCTTGACGTGGAGCTTCTCCAGATACTCCAGAGGGATTTCCTGCTCTTCCTCGCGACCGCGCAGGTGCAGCCTCTCCATGCATTTCTACACGCACCGGGGTGGGGAGTGAAGGGAGAAAAAAAGTGACTCCTACGACTGCCGACGAATTGCTTGCTTGCGTGCGCGCGTGTTGGCCAAACAAGAAGATTCCGATTCTGAAAGCAAAGCGGGAAAAGGGGCTCGGGGCGGGAGGGCGATGGGCCACGTACCTCCGGGGGGACCCTCAGGTAGATGATGCCGTCCAGCTGGATGTGCCGGCTGAACTGGCTGTGCAGCCAGCCGTGCCAGTCCTGATAGATGGACCACTCCGTGTCGTTCAGGCACTCGTTCTCGTAGAGGTTGGCGGCGAAGATGTACCTGAGGGCCGGCATTTAGCACGTTCGAAACAAATCGAGAAATGCCCGCCCGATTCTATTGGAAGGGAATGACTCGAGCGGTTTGGACGAATGGTCGCAGCCCCGGTTCAACTCGAGCTCGACGGCTGCCGCGTCCTACCTGTCGCTGTAGATGGAGCGCTCGAAGAACTGCACGGGGTCGTCGGCCTCCCGCAGCTTCCCGTTGGCCGAGCGGATCTGGGCGCGCACGCGGCTGATGCAGGCGTAGCTCTGGAAGGTGTAGGCCCAACGCTCCGGCTTGTCGTACATCATCTTCAGCACGTTGCCGCCGCTACGCTGCGACGACGTCAGCTCCTGCTGGGCGAGGCCACCGCTTGTGTTTTGGGAGGCGGCGCTCTTTTCCGACCTCAAAACGATCGGCTTTTCTGATACGGCCGGCACTGAAATGGGTTTTTCGGTACTAACAAATTAAAGGTACTGTATTTTGAATCATTTTCATGAATACATTCATATAAATGCTTTTCATGAGTCATGCTCTATTTTATGTAGCTCGAGAGAGAGACACGGAGAGAGATAGACGGTATAAATGTATACCGAAAAAAATCAGCTCCTCGTTTTTATTTATTTGCACGGTAACTATAAATGACATGTTTATTTTTAACAATTTGCAATGGCATCTGTGTTCATGTAGAAATGAATTGTACATTTGCGGCTGCATTTATGTGACTATTTATCGATGAAGTCATCACAACAACACCGTGCGCCATGCCAGACATTGTTCCAAAAACATGATGCCGGCAGAGCAGACGTGGCATCGGTAAAGGGGCTTCCGATGTTTCCAGCACAAGGCAATGCAGTCTGCTCAAATAATAAACACAAAGTGACATTATTGATTTCAATGAGCCACAAAAATATGCGCAAGCGTGTCTGCTTTGAGCGAAGCTCATCTCGCGATTGCAATTGGAAGGTTGAATGGGGCGTGTGAGCAAAGGTGCCCATGCGGACAGACGGCAGCTGCACTCTAAATACAGATGAAGACGCTCCCAGTTATGCTGGGGCCCAGATGGATGGCATATCCATGTCCGTTTCATGACATATCCGCGGCCGCGCCAAAGTTGGATCGGAAGAGCGACTCCTTGATCCAAAATGACGCACGGGTATGGCAAAGAGTCTCTGGATTCTTCTGCCCGTTTTCTGTCCGCGGAATTCCACGTCAGATTCGACGTGTCCGTTCAGCTGAAATTCGCCTACGCGGCGGGGACATTTTGTGGTGCGTTGGAACATTTGTGCGCTCAACTTTTTAATGTTCAATTCTCTTTGCTTTCACCTACACTCTGAGTAGTAACGCGATCCTGGAGGCCAAACATAGTATGAGGTTAGTCTACAGGCCAGTTCGAAGAGTGTCTCTAAATGTCTCAGAAGTGTGGGAAAGTAGTAAAGCTATTTTTAAATGACGGTCTCTCTATAGCAGGGATGATCATCCATTTCAAGTGGGTCTGGAATGGAGGCCTCCCAAAGGGGACACTGTACAAAGTTCCTCAGGGCCTTGCCGGGAATGGGGAAGAGCCACGAGTATTTGACGCCGCCTAAAAGCTTTGCAGAAGCCACAAAAGGCCTCTCGAAGAAAACTTTTTTTTTCGAAAAGAAGCTCTTCAACTGACTCCAGGACACATGCGCATGTGTATGTACATATATGGGTCTGCATGTTCTCCCCGTGCCTGTGTGGGTTTTCTCCGGGTACTCGGGTTTCCTCCCACATTCCAAAAAGATGTGCGGCAGGTTAATGGAACACTCTAAATTTCCCTAGAGCGCGGATGGTTGTTCGTCTATGTGTCGTGTCAGGGAATAACAGCAGATAGGTTCAGAAGAAATAGCAGATGGGTGAATCGGCGAGTCGCGACTATAAGGGGGAATAGCGTACCTCAAAGTCACTGCCGCTTGTTTGCACGTTGCACCACCTGGCGATGGGCTCGGGCACCACCTCCCAGTCGGCGCACTCTTGCTCCAGAAGGCGGACGAAGGTCGACTTTCCCGCCGCTGCCCCCCATCACAAAGGAAAAAGAAAAACCAAGTCACTAGTTTGCAAACACGCGTTAGCTTCTCAGTGTGGTAGCCCGTGTCTTAGCTTCACGAAGAGGAGCTTGGCGCCATTTATGACGAAACGATGATGAGAAGTCTTCGTTCACAACACAACGCATTCGCTCATTTGAAATGCACCCACCGATGTTGCCCTCGATGGAAATCCGCTTTATCCTCTTCTCCATCGAGTCGTTCATGAAGTCGGAGCGCGGCCTCTTGGGGGTTAAAAACATGTTGTTGTTGGCAATTGATGACGTTAAAATCTGTCGGCGCGACGTCCAAGGGGAGAGAATGACAAGCGGCGGGCGCGTTTATCAAAGTTTGGCGGGCAACGGCGGCATCTGCAACCCGGAAGTGATACCTCGATGATCACTGGGCATGTCGCGGCAAGCGTGTCAACGCCAAGCGAAAACAGCGAAAGTACTTTTCAGTTGTCTTTTTGTCATTTACACCATGATATACTACAACATTTTCCTTACGTTTCCATGCTGAAAGCTGGCGTAATTGTTCGAGAATATAACGTGGGATTTATCAAGGAGATACCGGATGCGAGAAAGACGCCACCTCCCACACAACATCGTTGGGCGTCCTCGCTTCCGCCCAGGAAGCAGCAGTACTATCCAATTGGTTGGAACGGTGGCTAATCGTTTCCGGCAACATTGTAAATTATCAAATGGTATTCGATAAAAAAATAAATAAATAAAATATCTCGCTCTCTCTCTCTCTCTCTCTCTCTCTCCACACACACCCAAACTATAACATGATACATAACGCGAATGTATATCTCGCTATGCTGGCATTGGGGTGTTGTTATAATTTTATCTGTGATTTTATTGTTTTTGTTCTTGATTGTAAAGTGCCCATGAGTGTTTTGAAAGGGGCTTATAAATGTATTATTATTATTCCAATAGATGACGTGTAAGAGTCACGCACATTGGCGTGTAGCTTCTCGAACGTCGTCACTTCCGCAGCAGCTGCATCATCGACTTGGCCAACGTTTCCCACAACACAAATGAAGGTCAATAAAACAATTTCAAAAAATGCAAAGATTCAACACCACCTTTATTTGCCTTGTAAACAGCAGAACTCGTTTCAGCAGCATTGGAATATCCTTACCCAGCTGTTGCGTAGCCTACAAACAGTTCCTTAAAGCACTGCCTTAAAGAATAGAGCCAAGAAAGACAAGAGGATGGATGATTAACGACGCAGCAACAGGCCAGACTGGGAGATGCTTCTTGAGATGAGAAACTTGGAAAACGAGTCAGCACATTCGGAATCATGAGCTCATAAAACAACGAAAGCAAGCAAACACCTTTTGAATACCCAAACTGAGGGATGGGAAACTGCCGCTAAAAAACAACTCCGTGCTTATTTTAAGAGAACGATTGAATTACGAAGGAATATTAGACAGTAAAGAAATAAGATGGCAAACGTCAAGAAATAAGACGTCATTCTGTGTTCAAAAACACAAGGATACTTTGAAATATTCCGTGAGGCAAATGAAAAGGGAGTTCGTTTTTCGCAGTACACTTACCGGTATTGTACTAGTGGGGGGGGGGGGGGTATGCCGAAAGTAACACTGATACATTGCAATTATATTAGCGGATCCAGCTACGATGAGTGGTGCTGTTAGCAGTATTACGTCCGAATACAGCAGTACTGGAAACAAAAAACAAAAAAAGTTGGTTGGGGGTTAATCTGAGAAAAAAAAAACAGTATGAAGTAACAATCATCAGGTGACATCCTCAAGAATTTTATGAATTTAGCATAACACCGCAGAACATTTATGCTCATTATGCTTTTGGACCGTAAAGATGACCGTTCTCCTCGCAGTATACCCCAATAGTACACATTTATCCTTAGAAATGACTCTTGTGGCAGTCATGGTTTTCCCTCATAAGACTGTAAAAAAAAAAAAAAAAAAGTGCAACAATTCACGTTTTTTTCACCTTATTTCTTGTTATGTCCTTTTGTCTTTCTGGAATACTCCTTCGTAGGCATCATTATTTACATCTTGTGCCTTGTAGTGTGACAAGCTCTGGTAAACAGCGACCGACTCCCGAAAAAAGATGCTCAACACGAGCACAAAACTAAAGCAAAGCCGTTCTTTTCGAAACTTGAATGTCTGAGTGAGAAGCGACAAATATCCAGCGTGAACGCGACGACGGATTCCAAGGTTGTTTTTGTTTATTTGAACGTCTCAATTCTTATTGCATAGTAAAGTAGACTTTTGAGAGCGGGGAGATGCGCATGCGCGATAACATAGCAAATATCTCAGTTGTGCCTCATGAGCAGAGCAGGCGGACATTCAGTTTTGGGGAAGGAAAAAGATGCTCGGTCGTGTGACAAAGCAGACTAGACATTCAGGCAAGGAGGGCGGGAGAACGGTTCAAAGTTGCGGTCATTTTCCGCTCTGGGAGGTACAGTGAATTTTACGGGTCATTGTTTGTCCCCTCCCACTAGAATGGCAACACATTTTCAAGCGCTAATTTGGTAAAACTGGGTTTTTACGCTCTGCAGGTTAAGTGTGTAATTGGAATTGCAGCGCTTTTCAGTGCAATACCACATTGTGCCACAAGCTGCCAGGCGGCACCGAGTCTCCAACTAAAGGACGGTTTCATCGTTGTTCCCTCCGAGGAGAAAGAACATGCACATGAACAGCTCGGCTCATTTCTGTGGGCTCCGCCGGGCTGTTTTGCACGATGCGGACTTTGCGATAAAATGATCTGGTTGGGTTGCACGTTTGAATGATCAAACGTTTGAATCTTTTTGTTTTAAGCGTCAGTTTTATGCGTAAACCAGCTGGGAGTGACAATGCTTTTTGGATAACCGCGCAAGCTTGTTTTCGTCTTCTGCTTTCCTCAAAATGACTTTCTACCAGTCTCTCATTTGTTGACGCAGCAAACAGCAAAACCGTTTGGTTTAAAATTGCCGATAGATGCTGCAAGATGGGGGCGGGAGGGCATGTCATCCGGAAAGGTGGCGACAGGAAGTCGATCCAAAGCCGGAACGGAGGCGCGACCCCGCCGACATCAGGAAGCATGCGTGTCATTCTCTCCACGGGGTGAGCCAGAACTGCTCCCGTTTCTATCCGCTCAAGTTCTGTCCGAAAAGGCACGGGCGCATCAATGCCAGCTCTCACGTCAATGCCTCCGACGCAGCCATGAAAATGGCTCATGGCAAGTATTTGGAACTCATTCTATCCGGCGACCGGCGATGATTTGGCGTGACGATCGAGGTCAAACATGACCTTGGTACAGTTCTCGCCGCAGATGCCGGCCGGGCCAGGCACTTGGGATGCTTTTACTACTCGCGGGTGGGGGGGGGAAACTGGAATAATTTCTGCTCTCGGAATGGCTTCCAGGATGACGTCTCGGCACTATTTTTGTACAGCGTAAGCCAACAAGTGTCACACGAAGCTAGTCGGTACACGGCGGCGCGAGGAGTGTTGCACCTTGACCCCACTCTCCTGATAAGCTCGAGTCCCAGTGCGTTTAAAACCCATCGGGACCCCTTCCGGCATCCCGGGCCTCTTTTAAAAACATTTCCCCAAATGGAAATATAGTCGATACTGCATACGAACGGCCGAGGAAGAGTCGAGGGCGTTGAGGGGAGGGGCGGGGGGAGAGGGTATTTCTGTGCAAAAAGTAGAAGATCGCTGAAAAGAAAAAAAGCACGATGGCGTCTATCTGTCCTTAGTGGTCAGCTTCTCGATCAGCTCCTGAAGCGGCGCCAACTCTTTCCTGTCGATCAAGTTGAACTCCTGACGAGACAAGACGTGACAACGCGTCAGCAGAGACACACAGATGCCCGAACGGGGAGGGGGAGGGGGGCAGAGAGACAAAGAGAGAGACTTGACGGACAAACGGAGCGAAACACGCAGACAAGAGACAGTCGTGAGACACAAGACAGAAAGCCGTTGAAACGGGGGCGGAGACGGCCGGGGAGCGACAGCCAGCCGGCGCCACACGAGCGAGACGGACGAGCGGCGTGCATCTTTTGCCACCTGCACAAAGAAGATGAAGTGCTTGAAGGACGTGTTGAGGTGGGCCTCCTCCTGCAGCTGCATGACAGAGTCAAAGTGCTGGTGGTAGATGTGCGCGTAGACGCGGAACAGACGCTTCAGGATGGTCTTGGCCACCGACATGAAGTTCCGCTTGAACGGGACGCCTTGAGGGGGGAAACAACAACGGCCGTTATGTAACGTGGTCGCCGCCGGCGCGACGGCCCGACTCGTTTCCCGACGGAGCGCGTCGATTGGTTTGCCGCGGGGGTTGTTGAGACGCGGGGCGCCGACACGCGTTGGCTACACGGCGGCGGGGCCGCAAGCCTTTCACAAGCGCGTATTCTGCCGAGCGTGCCGGCGGGTGAAAAGGGATTTGGTCCGACGCGACGCAATAAAGCGCGGGCGGGTGTTGTTGGCGCCGCAGCCCGACCCGACGGCAGCCAACGGGGAGCGTTGGACACGCGGGCGTTTCCAACTTGTTGCCGACGCAAGCTGCGGAAGGGCTTGAAAAGGAAGCGGCGACACGTTCGCTAACGGAGGGATAACCGATTCGGGCTACGTGACGGCAGCGAACGGATCCCCACCCATGATAGCGCCGAGTGCTTTTTCCCGGCTGCCATGAAAAGATCAAATCGAGGCAAGCGCAGAAATGGCTCCCGGCGGAGAGGCGGCGGCGGCACGCTGTTGAGGAAGCGCGAGCGGTCGTGACTCACGCGCGTCCTCTGACGCGCTCGCTCGTGCCAAGCATGTGTCAAGCGATCGGAGCCTGTTCCAAAAGCGTTGCGACATCGGAACGCCGCCTTCTCGTCACCTCCGGGTTCACTCGTAAACACGGCGGCACGAAACCGGCAATGAGAGAGAACGCTTTTGTTTGGACGTGGCCGCCGTCCAGCTCGGCTGGGCCCGCGGCCGACGGAACAAGCCTCGGCGGGTTGCTGTCGGGAGTCGTTCCGGCGCAAGGCGAGGCACGCTCGGAGACAACGGGGACCGTTTCACGCCTTTCACAGTCAGGAAAGGCGCGGCTGTCAAGAGTGCGCGGAAAGGTGATCCCGAGCGAGGATCCCGAGGCGCGTCCTTGAGCCATTTCTCCTCTCCGAGCGCCTCGGAAGGCGGCCGTGGCCGACCGTGGGAAGCGTTGAACCCGTTGGAGACGTACCGATCTTGGAGGGGAAAAGCGTCTCGTCGTCCAGCTGGTCTTGCACCCAGGTCATCAAGTAATCGATGTACTTGGGGGCGGAGCACTTGATGGGCTTCTTAATGTTGGTGCCGTCTGCCCAGTGATACTCGTACCTGCGCAAAAGAGCGACGGCGTCGACCGACACGGTACTGAAAAGCTTCGTCGGCTCTTTCCGGCCACGTGGCGGCGCCAGCGTTCGGCCTCTGACTCACTTTGGACCGGCAGACATGACGGGACAACTCTCCTCCGTGCAGAAGTCCGTGATGGTTCCGTACAGCATGTTGATCTGGTTGAAGAAGTCCACGGCTGCAATGCCATCCCCCCCGAGAAAGAGATATGACCTTCACCCGGACCTTTGAATACACTCGGACAAAATTCCCCCGACGGACGGCCACAGGTCACCAAGCCATCGTGGCAAACGCCTCGGAATACGCTCAAAATCATTTGAATCACGCTGGATGCCCAGTCAGGGTGCCTCAAACCAAAAAAATGCAATTTTGCCTTTGACAAAAGAGGGCCACGATTGAGCAATTCGCGTCTTTTGGGAATGCACAACTTTCCATACCGTAAACATGATTCGAATCAGATCGCCAGGTCGCCTAATGCCGACTTGGAACTTGGACAGCCGTCGGGTGGAATCTCGTCATGACCTCAACTCCGAATTTGCAGGAAATCCAAGTTGCCAAACACCGCTCGGTATGAATCCTTCGAGTGCTCATTTGCATCAGCTCAATGGATCGTGATTAAAATGGCGCCAAGACAAAGAGCCGTAAATAGTCACAAACCGTCGTTGAGCCACGATAATAGTTAGTCGGCGTGTCTTTTCCCAGAAGGAAGGCTTGCGGTCTTGGCGGCAATGCCGAATGTCACTCTTCACGGGGGAGTCATTCGTGTTGTCAATGTTGTTACTGAGATCAACTAAAACACGGCGCTGTTTGGAAACTCGGGAGTCTTTTGGCCCCAATACACCCCCCCCCCCAACATCAACTAAAACACGGCGCTGTTTGGAAACTCAGGAGTCTTTGGCCCCAATACCCCCCCCCCCCCCCCTCCAGGAATTCAATTTCAACATCAGTTCCAAACGTACAGTCTCGCTCCAAAAGCCGCAAGCGTGCAAAGTGTTTGAAAAGTGGAGTTTGGCGCTTACTGTTGACCGCAACCCACTCGTTGAGGTCCTCGCCCTCGGGCAACATGACGGCCATGCGCAGGTTGCCGCTCCCCAGCGTGGCCTCGGCATGTTTCAACAGCTCGTACTGGTGCGAGCCCTCTGGGATGTTTTTCTTGGGCTTGAACGTCTTGGACGAGCGACTTCCGCTGTGAGGAAGGAGAGAGAGAGAGAGAGAGAGAGAGAGAGAGAGAGAGAGAGCGAGCTGAAGCCACCAAATTGATTCAATCGTTGATATTTATTTCTTGGTGTATTTTGTTCAAATCTATCTAGAGAACAAAAAAACAAACCAAGATTGCATTGTAAGGCCGAATCTTCCCAAACCATGCATCTTCATCAATGTTTCACAAAAGTGCAGACAAAGGAGTTGAACGGACACGTCCGGCCGAGCAAAGCGGCGCAGAACAGAGCGTCTCTGTGGCGCTAATGAGGTGCTTTGGAGTGGTCATTTCTCCCGTGGCCTCCCGTTCAACAACAGCAATTCATCAGCACGGCAGGAAAGGCCGCAGGCCAAGGACGCTCGATGCGGCACGCGGCGGTTCAGACAAAACTAAAACTCTTCGATTCCCAGGTTCAGTACTTCAGTTGTTGGCTCAAATCAGAACTCGCCATCCAAGGTCCGACATTGACGACGGTGACCCGGGGCTAGCCCAAGTTCAGTCGCGCCGGCCCGTCCGGCGCAAATATGAGGCAAGACACTCGATATTGGGAGTTTTCGCCGCTCGAATTGATGAATAACATTTTCTCGTCCGCATTGCGTGTTCCATCCACACGTACATTTTGGCGGCTGAGACGACACGCTTCACTCTTTCATCCACAAGCAGACCTACCTATCGCTCCTCAAGTACCGTTTTCTAAACTGGCAGGTAGGTGAAAAGTACGGATCTATTTTGGAAGCGTGATCACACATCCACAGGTAGTCAGTCCCACAGCATCTCACGATGACTGTCATCAGGGATCGTTTGAAATCCCTATCTTGGCTCATGCCAAATAGGACTTAGTTCATGTTGGAGCCCGCCTTAGGTTCTTGGACGTCTCCAAAGTAGAACCACTACTAGCGGGGTCTTTTGGCCCCCGATTAAAACGAACTCCGCGGAATGTTGTCTTTTCATTCAAGCCCTTCCCCTTCTGCGGGCCACCGTAGCACACACATTCGGCCCCACACAACAATGACGGGCATGTTCCAGGAGAGAAAGATTTCGATGGCTGCCCGTGGAATTCTCCCAACACCTTCGCATTCACACGGAAACCGAATCAAAGCGAAGTGACGCGCCTTCCGTCGAAGGTTACGATACAGCCGCCTCAACGTCTCCCTGTGTGAGCCTCGCAAATAAGATGACATTATTCACTCTGACTCTGCGCGGAGATCGCAATTGACATGTCCAAGAAGACGACGTCTCCATTGGCGAGTCGCTTGTCAGTCCGGGAAATAGCCTTGGCCCACAACATGCTACCGACGGCTAGCGCGGCTCGGCTCGGCTCTCCTCCAGACGTATGCAAGCAAAGTAAAAAGCACAAATCCGCGGCTTAGGCAGGACACACACGAACACGCAAGAAGACAAAACAACTTACAACAGAAAGCTCATGTTTCCTCGGGCGGCGTTTCCTTGTCTCTTTTTCTCTCTCTCGCAGCAAATAATGTGACTCAAGGAGCAGGAGGAGAACTGTTTGTGCAAGTCTCTCAAGTCCTCGTCGTGACTTCTCGGCCTTTCTCGTGGTCCTCTCGCTCTGTTTTGGACAAAATCACCTGCGGGATGATCGCGGATGTACGCGTTATATTCGTACAAACGCACCAAAAAAAGCGGAGGCTTCTTCAAAACAAAAAAGGGAAGCTGGTCCACCAAAACGCACTCGGTTGTCGGGGACCGACTGTGCTGACTGCTGCTGTACACGCAAAGCGAGCCCACTGACGAATCTCGACGGCTCGACTTCTTCTTGGGATGCCACAAAAGCTGACTTGGACAAAATTCCGTCCTGTGCTGACACCTAGTGGGCAACGCTGTTTTTCATCCAGGAAGGAATAAAACGCAATTGAAATCCCATCCCATCTACAGTAAATATTCCCATCCCCGGAATTACTTGCAACTAGCAAGAAAACTTTATGACACGCAGGCAAACATTGTCATAAACCAAAGAATGCATCCAACAAAACAATCCAAAGTAGACACATTTTTGTCCCAAGACAGAAAAAAAATAAACATTAAAATACTGTATGTATTTTACTATTGTGATTTTTTTTGGATACACCTGTATTGCAGTTTTTGTTATATAAACAGTCGTTTCGCACCCGACATATAAAAAACCTCGAAAAGAAGGCCTCGTTTACTGAGAGTTGTTCATTCGACCAAAAAATGATTGCCGTCATTCGACGATTGGTGTCCTAATTTAAAAAAATGATGTCGTAATTTTATGTACTCATTTTACTATAATCAAGTCGTAAATGTAGACGAATGCTTTCATTTAAATAAACAAGTAGAAAGACAGAATTTTACCCAAATCAGGCATCATTTGACAAGATTTTAGGTGAACTAAGTATTGTTTGTGGATGAGTGAAGCTAATTTTTAATTTTTAAGTTGTAGTTCTAATAAATGCTGGCGTAATTTTACGACAGTCGAGTCGCGATTTCACTGACACGCTGGTTGCAGTTTGAAGCTTTTCGCAGAGTCCCTGGACGCCTCTCCGAGTTTCCTGTACGTCAGTGAACGCACCTTTTGAGTTCCCCTTCGCCTCGTTGTTTTCTCGCTTTTCCCGTCAGCACTGCAGCTGGCAGCGCGGTTTCGTCCTGCGAGGTTCCGCCGAGCGGCTCGACTCGTTGTTTGCTAGGCAAACATTGTCATAAACCAAAGAATGCATCCAACAAAACAATCCAAAGTAGACACATTTTTGTCCCAAGACAGAAAAAAAATAAACATTAAAATACTGTATGTATTTTACTATTGTGATTTTTTTTGGATACACCTGTATTGCAGTTTTTGTTATATAAACAGTCGTTTCGCACCCGACATATAAAAAACCTCGAAAAGAAGGCCTCGTTTACTGAGAGTTGTTCATTCGACCAAAAAATGATTGCCGTCATTCGACGATTGGTGTCCTAATTTAAAAAAATGATGTCGTAATTTTATGTACTCATTTTACTATAATCAAGTCGTAAATGTAGACGAATGCTTTCATTTAAATAAACAAGTAGAAAGACAGAATTTTACCCAAATCAGGCATCATTTGACAAGATTTTAGGTGAACTAAGTATTGTTTGTGGATGAGTGAAGCTAATTTTTAATTTTTAAGTTGTAGTTCTAATAAATGCTGGCGTAATTTTACGACAGTCGAGTCGCGATTTCACTGACACGCTGGTTGCAGTTTGAAGCTTTTCGCAGAGTCCCTGGACGCCTCTCCGAGTTTCCTGTACGTCAGTGAACGCACCTTTTGAGTTCCCCTTCGCCTCGTTGTTTTCTCGCTTTTCCCGTCAGCACTGCAGCTGGCAGCGCGGTTTCGTCCTGCGAGGTTCCGCCGAGCGGCTCGACTCGTTGTTTGCTGGTCGACGCGGGAGTAGCGAGAGACGCACTTGGACAACCGACCGGGGCCGAGAGGTGGAGTTTTGTGGGCTGAGGTGGGAGGAAGGGGAAAAAAGGGGGCAAAAGGGAAAGGAAGGAGGCGAACCCCGACGGGGCGAGCGGAAGAAAGAAACGAAGCAGTGCACGGCATGAACTCAGCGAGAGCTCGTTGTGGATGAATTTGGCCATTTTATAAAACGAAAAACCAAAGTTTCTCCAAAAGTGTCGGCGGCGAAGAAGAGGACGACGAAGACAAGATGATTACGCCCTACTTCGTGGACAATTTCTGGGTAGGTTGCGTCTACTTTCGGGGCTGTTTACACCGGGACCTTCTCGTCTAGTTTCCTGAGCGTCAAAAAAAAAAGGCAAACAAAAAAAAATCTGTTAAAATACCCCGCCGTCGTTAGATTCCTAAATGTCATTATCACTATTATGCGTTATTGAGCCAATGCCGGAATTTGGTCGGGCCTTTCAAGGGAAGGCGAGAGTCGACCGAGCTTGAAAATCACAAAGTTATACGCCCCCTCCCCCTCCCTCCCGTTTCCTTTAGCCGTTGCCGATTGGCTGCCGTGGCTTATGTGCGTACGCTTGCCTCCTCTTTCGAGGAGGCCATTGGTTGCCGCGATTGTCACTCACTTCCTTCTTCTGGAGGGGCGCTCGCGTCATTTTTCTTCCTTCCGTGAAGTTTCAGTGAGAGGCCAGATGTTTAGAATTTTCCCGAAGCTTTTTAAATCGCACAATTTGTACGTCTCTTCCAATTTTATAAATGTCATTGTTAAGTCTGAGAGCCACTGTTTGATGGCGTGCAGTGTCATGTTTGTGCCGCGCAAAGGACGTTTCCCCACGGACATGATTTGACGTGGCTATGCTAGCTCAGACAAGAAGAGGCCTGACACTTATTAACTACTAAGTCACAGCAATGTTTTGTATGATAACACCTTTTATTAGTAGTGTCGTGCTCTGGAAGGCAAAGTATTTAAGGCCATAATTTGATTCGAGCCACTCTTCTTAAGTCAGGCTTACGACAAATGCACCAAAATTCCCTTGAAATTGTCAGCAGCCACTTGTCCTTAAAATACCTTATTGTGTGGGAGTGATTCATTAAAAACGGGAAAAAAAAACCACGTATATTATACAATGTTGAAAATCGAATATGTTGGCTTTGAATAAATCCCTCAAAATTTGCTCAGTCGCTCAGAGTCATTCTTGGCTCAAATTGCGCTTGCCTGACATGGTGTGGCTTTTTGTTTTCTGAAAACATTCGTGACTTAGGAAGTTAAAGGCCAAAAAAAGCTTGATGCATTAGAAGCCTGATGGCGGGTGTCAAAACCCGAGGCCCAAATCTGGCCCGCCTCATCAGTTTGTGTGGCCCGCAAAAGCGACAAAATCACATGTCGACTTCCATGATCCTCCCTAAAATCGATACCAACGTTTCAGAATGCCATTGGGGGTTACTCCTTCGACATGAACTTGAACAAAAAGTGAACGTCGTAACACGGACCTAAAATGTTTTTGATTGGAACTTCAGGCAGCATTAAAAACACTTGACAGCTTTCGACAGGAAAGACGTCATTGTTTTGAAAGTTTTACGATGATGATGATGATGACAGTCGTAATTTTATGGAATATAAAGTTGTAACTTGGATCCCGATGAGATTTGACGCAAACAAAGTCGTCGTTTTTATGATCGTGAGAATCAAGTCGTCGTCTGAAGAAAATAGCTGTAGTGTCGCTTCTGAAAGTCTGCATTGCAACAGCAGGGCCTTTGCTTCTATAGAATGCTTGATTCTGCTTTCGAAGAACAGTCGGTGAGCAAAATGCGCTTTCTCCGGGCGAGGTCACTGCTGTGTGATTCGTTTCTGCTTTTGACTGACGGGAAACAAGGAAGCCTGCTGTGCCCGTCGCCGTGTTGAATGCCTCCTTTGCGCTGCATTACTTCCGGCACGTCCTTTTTGGCGTGCCGGCGTGGGAATGTTGCCTGTCAACACAAAGTTGAAAAGATATCAGCAAGATAATAAAGGAGCATTGTGTCGTCTCCTCTCGTAGTAGCTTGGGTGAAAATGACATTTTTGTTTTTTAAACAAAAAAGGGAAGCGTCATAGCATTAAGAAAGAATGAAAGTGATTATTTTGTCAATGAAACCGACATTTCGCCAGGTGTCATTTGACAAAATCTCTTTTGTATGAGAATAGCTTGCGAATAAATTCACAATTTTTACCAGAGTAAAGTTGTCATTTTACGAGACAAAAGTCAAAATTGAAAAGAACGGTGTCATCATTTTATGGGCACAGAGTCCAAATCTTGTTCCACGAAAAGGCAAGCGTAATTTGACATGACTCGAGTTGCAACTCACAAGCATCAAAGCAAAGCCAAGGTGGAGAAAAGCCTCCTGGAACATCTGATTTTGATGCAGAGGCACTTTCTATGGAGATCGCCATCCAACTTAAGTTTGAATGTGATTGCTTCATTGTGAGCAGCCATCTCACCAGTCGTTTGGGGGGCGCACACTTCAGCAATCGCACGATCTCCGTTGTGGACTTCTACTCGTCAAGCGAAGGTGCAAATCGCTGAAGCCGACGCGCTGGCGAACTGAACGGAAAGGAGGCGAGCGAGGCACTCTGTCAGTCTGCCCTTTGTGCCTCGGCCACAAGAGAATCCAGTGATGGCAAAGATCAGCTGTGTGTTTAACATGCGCCCAGCGCACGCACACGCGTCGGCTCCCGACGACGATGCCTCCGTTGACTGCAAATCATTAACCAAAGGGCACCCGCGCAAACAGAAATCCCAGATCCTTGCTCCGTAAGCAGTGTGGCAAGTTTTCCTTCCGATACAAAAAAAGAGAATCCACCCGGATGTCGTTTTTGCGCCGATGTGGCGCGGCCCGCTCGGGGTTTCAACAACTGCCTCGCAGTCAAAGCTTTCAGGTTTGAATCTTGGCTTTGCCCCGCCGGCGTGGAGTTGGCCCGCACATTCGCATCAATCGTTCATGCTCGGTCGTCGTTGTCAATGCGGCCGGCCCGAGTGAAAGGGATTTTCTTTTCTTGTTCTTATTGATTAATTTGAAAGGGTGAGGCCCATTGCGATATTTGTCGTCTCCTTTCATAGTAGCTCGCCGCTGTCTGCGAGTGAGCGCGGCCGCTGCGAAAGGGCCGGCCGGAAAGGTGTCGCGCGAAACGTCGTTGCGCTTGTTCCCCTTCGACGTTGACAGTTTGGACGATTGGTTCCTCACAGCAAAGTCTCGTCATCTGGCTGGGCCAGAAGCAGCCAGAAATCTTTTTCCTGCCTTTGTGCCGCTTTCATTGATCTGGCAGGCCGTGCGAACGCGCTCACTTCCCCTCCGTCTCCTCTCATTGTGCGCTCTGAAACTGCTCTCGACCTTTGGTTTTAATTCAACCCCCCAAAGCCAGTTCGCAACATGAGATTTGGTAGACTTGTCTATCCCGAATAGACCGCCCCCCCTAGCCTCCCCTCAAACCCCCCCCCCC
>NW_017805822.1:196247-200769 GCF_001891065.2 Hippocampus comes
CAAAAAAAAATCATGTCACAAAAGAGACACGGGAAATCTGCGCTTTAAGGTTGGAAGCGCTGAGTTTGGCCATTTCTGTGGCGTTCGCAGCTCAATGGCTACACCTGGACTAAGTCAGCTCTTTCTCAAAGAGATCCATGGGCGATCCCGGCGACTGCATTCCTGGCTTTCCGTGCGGCCGGCGGGCGCTTATATGAATTGAAGAAGGCACGGCAAGAAAAGGTTGCCCTGTAGCTGGCAAGTCATCGCTCCAGGGACACGGTGTCCTTTCCGGGTGGCCTTCAAGGACAAACCCCTCCAAGCGACTGACTTGCCGTCCAGCAAGAAAACCTAGAAACTCCATTTGGAATGTGGGGGGTAGCCCCCCTCCCTCCAAAAGGGACTTTGGTGTTTGCTCGTTTCAGGGTTACGTGGGGCCTGTGCCGGCTCATCCTTTTTGTTTTTTGTTTTTTTTGTAATCATCATCATCGTCATGCATGCGTCACTCTTGTCGCCGCGGCCAGTAAAAACCGGCAAACCTGTTCTCTAACATTTTCCCCCTTCTTCCGGAGTCCAATGTTTGATGAAGAAGTGAGCCCAGAGCCTCAACACGTCAACGCGACGAGCCGCCCGCACAGTGTGTGCGGGCGGCGGTGAGAAAGGGGGCTCGTGCGCGATGTTGTGGCCCGGGCGAAAGTGCTGACCGTGTCGGCGCGCACAGGAAGGAGGAAATCGCTGGGGCAAGAATGAGGATGCTTGCTGAGGTGGCGTTCCTTGCCTTTGTCTCGTACTGGAAGCGCCGCGCTCACTGCCAACTATCGAGCCCTTTCCATCACAAAGCAATCTTTGCGCTTCGCGCTGGAGCAAAAAAGAAAACAAAAACAACAACTTAAGATCTGTTCTCACTCCTCCGAAGCTGACCGTTGTCCTGCCTATGACCCAAATCTTTTCCCAGCGAAATCCAATTGCGCATCAGCGACCTCCGTGACTTTTCCACAGAAGCCGTCCAGTCGGGGCGCCCGCGTGCGTCAACGTGATATCAGATTTGCGAGAGCGTCACTGTTTGGACACATTGGAGCTGACGTTCGTCTGCGCGCATCGAACGCTGTCGTGACTTAGCGTGCCCACAATTGCTCAAAGGAATCCGTTGGAGGCGCCTGCCTCGAGCAGACGAACCGCCACACGTTTTTGTACTGGTCTTGATTTTATTTTGAAAAATCCACCATTTGCCCAATGTGGGATGTGTAACGTCCAAATTCTTCTTTTTGTCGGACTAGATTGCGTTCAATGGAGAAGGTTCACGAGACTTGGCACGGATCGGATGGGCGGATGTTTTGAGTCGCTTCCAAAATCGCTTTGAACGCGGTCCTTCAAACGCGACGGCGTTCACTCTAGCGCCCCGAAGCGTTTCGGCGGGTGTCAATGATCGGCGGTCGATGTGCCGGGCCGGTCCCGATCCCCCGCCGCACAAGTCGGTTCAATCGGTCGGTCCACCTTGGGATCGGCTATCCGTTTTCCACCGCGCTTATCCTGCGCGGGGTCGCTTGCCGGAGCTTCTCCCACCTGACTCTGTGGTGCGGCAGACACCGACCGGGAGCATTTCCCTTCAAAGACAAACGCCGAGAGAATTTGTCCGATTCCGACCACATTTCGAGTATTTCGACTCCGCTGAAGGATGCCGCCGAACGCTCAAGTATCGGATCGGCCAACTGACGGTCTTCCGTTGCTGCCGTTTTCTCGACAGGGCGACAAGAACAATGGCTTTGATGTGCTGTACCACAACATGAAGCACGGACAGATTTCCTCCAAGGAGCTGACCGACTTCATCAGGGAAAGGTAAAAAAAAAAAAAAAAAAAAGAGAGAGAGTTCAACAATCTTGTTGTCAGCCGAGCGAGAACTTTCGTTGAGCTCCTAGCTTCCTTTCCAGCCTGAAACCTCGGCACGTCAGAGCCAGAATCTAAAATGTCCCCAAAAAGCCACTCGGAAAAAAATCTTACAAGAGCGCCGCTCTTTGCCAGCTACCTGTGTTGAGAAATGTGCATGGAAGACATGTAGTCATCATCGGAATAGTAGCGACGTGTAAAAATGCTGGAAATAATGCTTGCGTCAAGAACAATCATAATTGTCCATAATATGATAATACCGTCAAAGTCTGCAAAATCATATCGATGTGAATGTCAGCGAAACGGGTTGTGTCACATGTATCGGTAACACACCAGATACAAACGCGGCATCTGTAGGCGTCGTCAGAGTATGTCCAATAACACGACGCTGTAATCGTCTGTCAGATGAGAATAGTCAGTGAAATCGTCTCAATGACTTGTAAAACTGCACTTCAAAAAATATGTCAATCAAGCAAAGCGATTTCCATGAAAATCTGACACCAATCCGTTCAAGTCGAACGTGAAAACAGCAACCACGGCAAAAGTAATGGCACTGAGAAATGAATAGAAAAAAGATCAAAAGGAAATTCCGTGCAAAGATAAGTGTCGGTAACATGAAACAAGAAAGGTCAAAATAATCGGATGGGAAATAAGAGGGAGGGAGCCCACCGCGAGCGAAAGCGTGTGTTGGAGCAAAGAGAAAGTGCTGCGGGGCACACAAATGCTTGATTTTGTCTCCCTCTGGCGGCCGACTCGTCACCCTGCAAATCCGCCGCGCCCGCGCTCCAGGAGCGTCATCGAAGAGGCCTACGCCAGGTCCATGACCAAGCTGGCCAAGACGGCGGGCAACTTTTCACAGCTGGGGTGAGTGGAGCGCACTTTTGAGCCGCGTCGACCCGGTCCCAACGTGTGTCGGCGGCCCTCTCCGCCGCAGGACCTTCGCGCCGGCGTGGGAGCTGTTCAAGGGCTCCACGGAGAAGCTGGCCGCGTGCCACATGGAGCTGGTGCGCAAGCTGCAGGAGCTCATCAAAGACGTGCACAAGTACGTGGACGAGCAGGCCAAAGCGCACAAGAAGGTGAGCGCCGCGTTTCAGGGGATCTCTTGCCCGCAGCGTTTCTGCATTTGATAGCTCAGCGGCGGATCAAGAAGAAAAATGAGGTTCTCCGTCTCACTCTTCCGTCAGACAAAAGAAGAGGTGGCGTCCACCTTGGAGGCGGTGCAGAACATCCAGAGCACGGGGCAGGCCCTGCACAAGTCCAAGGAGAGCTACAACGCCAAAACCGTGGAGCAGGAGCGCCTCCGCAAGGAAGGGGCCACCCAGAGAGACGTGGACAAGGTAGGACGGCGATACCGACGCTGCCCTTCGACGCTCGACGGGCCGAGTCGCGGGCCGCCACGGCCTCCTTTTCTCGCTGCCGATTCCGCCTCCCACCTTGCCGCGAGAGCTCGGCCCGGCGCGGCCTCCGCTTCAAAATCCACGCAAGCGGACGCGGTGGAAAGCAGGTGTTCTTGCGCCGGGCCGGGCCCGTACCGACGGAGCGCTCTTTGTTCCTTCCTTTTCAGGCCGGACTAAAAGCCAAAAAAGCCACAGAGACGTACAAGTCGTACGTGGAGAAATACGCCTACGCCAAGTCAGACTTTGAACTCAAGATGGAGGAAACGGCACAGGTAGGATCTTTTTGCTTTGCCCCCGTGAAAACGTGGCGATCCTCGTCGTCTTTGTCGCCGTCGACACGGCAGACATGAAGCCCGCCGCCGAAAAGCGCTCCACACGGCGTCTTGCCGCCAATTCTTTGGCTGGAAGCGTGGCACCTCGGGCCTCGTTGGCCCGCGGTCCCCTCGGGGAGCGGCGTCTTCCGCGCAGCCCGTTTTTCTCTTTGCTCTTCAACGCGATTGGTCAGGTCGGTTTCAGCGGCCAGCAGAGGGTGCCCGGAGGTCGCGGTGCCGGTCGGGGCTCAGAAAGGCCGGTCTCCGTCCCACGCTTTCGGGGGATCGCGTGAGGCTGTCGTTCTCCGGGGTCGGCCACGGCGAGGCGACCTCAAAGCACCCATTCACTTCAAGTGCCGTTGGTCACCCTCCCGTCATCTGGGTTCCGCGCAAACGTAAAAGACGTCAAAGTGGCACGCCGCGAGGCTCGCGGGGAGGTCGCATTTTCGCTGGGTTTAGTGTGAAAAGTTGGAGAACCGCCGAGCTCGAAAAAGAAAACGGCACGAGCGCAGCTGTTCATCCTGCATGTGGAAAAGTGGCACTTGGTTTCACATTTTGTCTGCTTCCATTGCAGAAATTCCAGGCCATCGAAGAAAGCCACGTCCTCCACATGAAGGACATCATCCGCTCGTACTCGCGGGCCGTGGACGAAACGCACGTGCAAATAGGAGAGGTGAGTGCGCGCGCGCGTGCTCCGGAACATTCCGGCGGGTGGAGGCGGGCGTTGACCCCACCGGGTTCACTGGGCGTCAGATCCATTATTGTCCGCTTTGATCACGCTAATGCTTTCGCCGGCGAGCAGGAAACGCGCCGTTCGGCCTTCCGCGCCCGACAATTAAGAAGTGATCAAAACCCCGGTGCGAAAGGAAAGGCGCCTCCGTCACCCTCCCGGCATCGTCGCCGCTTGCTTGCTAACTCGTAGGGTTCGCGCCGCCGGCAACCGCGGCGGGA
>NW_017805822.1:200830-204748 GCF_001891065.2 Hippocampus comes
GCCCGCCGCGCTGCGCTTCTCGCGTCGTCCGCCGCGGGGCGCTCGACTCCGCAGAAACGGCTTGCGGGTCGTCTGGCGGCAACGCCGCCTCTTTCCGAGCTTTGATGAGGAATAAAGTCACGCTGACGAGCGTCGAAAAACAAAAAAAAAGGACTCTTGGATCCTGCAAAAGTTGCGCAGCTGTAAATAAGACGACAGCAAGTCCCCTCTCCAAATTGCGCAGATCAATCGCATCCGTAAATCCGCCAAATGTTTCACTGTTTAAAATGAGGCGACCGTAAATCCTCCGAAGGCTAGCGACAGCTTTTTTGTTTTTATAAGGCAACATTGCACAAAAGATCCACGTCGTCACTCGAAGAGCACAACCCTCAAAATAGCGTCGGCTCAATAACTGTCAGAATAGTCCCCCCGAAACAGCTCAAAGTAGAAAATAGGTGTGAGTCCGCCTGGACTCGGATCTTTCCCCGTTCCGTCTGCGGCGGACGGTCTGGCCGGCAGGTGAACGGAACTCATTGATGACTGACACACACACACACACACACACACACACACACACACACACACACACATGCGTGCGGGCGCCGACTGAGGCATTTGAAGCCACGCTATCGCTCAAGTCAATTTCCAACACAGAGAGTAAAAGCGTGACACGATGCCGAGAACAGTGGCATGGGGGCGAGAGTGGAAAGAAGTGCACTCTGAGTGTGAGTGTGCGCGCGCATGTGCGTTTGTGTGGCAGGGGTATGTTTCAGGGTGCGTGCTCTGTTTGTTTTTGGAAGCGAGCTTGTGTGTGAGAGTGAGGATGCCTTGAAGGGAGATGCATGTGGGCCAATGTGCGCGTGCGTGCCTGCGTGCGTGCGCCCTTCTCACGGCGGCGGCACCTGACAGCTCGCGTGAGAACGCGTTCCCCCCGACGCCCCCCTCCCCACACCTCGGACTCCATCGAACAGAGCTAATGCACTCCAGCTCTCCGCGCGGCCCCCGGGGCCAGGCCGTGCGTGCGTGCGCGTTTGTGTCTTTGTGTGAGACTCACTCGTACAGTATATCACGCACCTCGAAATGGCGCGGAGGCCACACGGCGCTCCGCCGCCCTTGCGTCTCCTCCCAGCCCGTACTTCCCATCCGCTCTGTAAACAAATGGCGCGCTGCTGCCTCCCGTCCTCGCGTTTGCGGCTGCGGCAGAGCGCTTGCAACCGATCACACTCGACTGCTTTGACCGTCTTTCCTGTCATATGGCGGATTTGGAAGCCATTGCTTTTTTATGACTGAAAAACATTTCAAACCAGTGCAAACATCTGTTCGTGATCAAGTTCAAATTTTAAAAGGAAAAAAACGCCCACTGGAACAGCTGAACTTTATTTGGGGTCAATCAGAAGCCCTTCAACCGGTGGCAGGTGTGTGTTGAACGTTTCATTTCATTGCATTTCCCAACGCAGCCACATCCTCTTAGTGTAAAATTGTGTGCACAAACACATGATCTGATTTGTTTTTGCTGCCCCCCCACCTCCTTTTAAGAAGATTTGTCCTTGTCGATGGAGTTGTACAGGTTAGAAGTCACACGTCGGGGAAACGGGTTTTTTTTTTCTTTTTTCTTTTTTTTAAATCGCACAAAAACCTTTCAATGGGGCTGTGTCGAATTTGTTTATGCGCTGTGTTGTGTGGCACACGTTGCGTGTTTCCGTATCATTGATGTTGTTTTGCATTCAGTGTTAGCTTGAGCCTAGCACACTTTCATCAGACCAAATTGACGAACAGCGGTGCACGTATTTCCGGTCATATTCTATCAACCAAGAGTTATTTAATGTGACAATTTAGTTTTGTCTCCCCCCGCCCCCTCCCATTACAACAAATTTTAATTGTTCATCCTATTTTTTTTTTTGAATAAATATATTTGACTTCTTGGGGATTGTGCAGGTTCACAATGAGTTTGTGAGGAACGTGGAGAACACCTCAGCGGAGAGCTTGATACAGAAACTGGCCGAAAGCAAAGGAACGGGCAAGGAGAGACCAGGTAAGCCTTTTTTTTGGGAGGGGCGGGGGGCAGGATTATTTCTAGGAGTCCAAATACAAAATGAGCGTAGTCACAAGGGGCGACCGAATGTCAGCCACAACTCACGCCAAAATACAAGTTTGCTTGACTGTGTTTCGATACAAACTGCTGTTTTTCTAGATTAAAAACCCACAGCAAAAATTTCAGGGTTTTTTTTTTTTTTTTTTTTTTTTTTTGGTGGTGGCGAGCTGAAACTGGTTCATGGCATTTCGGTTCATTTCAATGGCGCTCGTCGATTTTGTTGACCGGCCGCAGTACGAATTCAACTTGTAAGTGAAGGTACCTCGCGAGCGATCCTAGCCAACAGATGCTGCGCTGTGCTTCTGGTGCCCGATTCTTGTGGTTCCATTCAAAATAACACAGTAGAGTGAACTGCACGCGGAGCCCGAAAAGCTGATCCAGCCTGTGTGCGGTGACAAGTCACCAACTGTTGATTTCGTTCTTGTTCTTCATTTTGACAACGCTGCTCTTAAGTGGCGTTGGCCCGCGTCGTTCAGTGCGCGCTGAGCCAAATGCTTTCGGAATGCGGCAGAACACCGGGGCGCCTGGAGAAAATCCGCACTCGCCTGAGGAAAGCATGCGAACAAAGCCAGCATCGGAACTCCAAAGGAAAGCGGCGAGGCGGACGCGCTCAAATAATAAGAATAATAAAACCAGGTCGCTTGTGTGTCAACAAAGGCGCTCGCGTGGGTGGCGGCGGCAAGCGGGGCAATCAGACCGGTGCCGAGCGGCCATCGCGGTCGATCGTGGTAAGCTGCCGTCAAGGTAGGCGGGCTCGGCATTCCGGTCAGCGTGCGTCACATGGGGGGGCTTTGACTTAAGCGGGCACCGGCGAGCTTTTCGACCGGGTCAAAGCTCAACAATGACTCTTGTGTAAACTTTGCCCACGAGAGCCCGGCCGCCCCCGCATATCGCCCACTTTCATCCCGCTATTTATTGAAGGCACACCGGAATGCTCATCGTCTCCCCCCCCACCCCCCCAGCCCCAGCATGCCATGCGTGTGAATATTTCAAGCCTCCGGGGGCCGTGACGTCTACGCCCCCTCGCCGCCCCGTCCTCCTGCTCGTCTCCACTCATGCGCAACATTACGTCAGGCAAGCGGGCGGCTCACCTCGGCGCTGAGTGTGTGTGTGTGTGTGTGTGTGTGTGTGTGTGTGTGTGTGTGTGTGTGTGTGTGTGTGTGTAAACAATGCATGAAAACCGGCCCTTGTCCAGCCGCCGCGCCAAGGCGAGCTCCGGCCCTCATTTGTTTGGACAGCAGAATTAATTGAGGCTTTAAAAAGGGAAAAACCCCAAATCTTGCCCGCACGGAGACGTTCATTAGCGCTTTGGCGGCAGCCATCAGAAATATCGGATGAAATGACCTTTTTCCAGCAGCCCGAATTGCCTCATTTCATTTTGAAAACGGCAAAAATAAAAAGGGACTCGAGGACGCTTTGCGAATGAACCTGTAGATGAGGTCCAAATGTATTTGAACTGAGCTGAATTGAACATTTCTCAGGCATATTTAGAACTTCATGACCATGAATGAATGAACTCCCCGAACAGTATCAAACGTGTATGTGAAGCTTTTTGTGATCATCTTGGTCAACTAACCGAAGGATACATTGGAATGAACCCATTGTCGGGGAAAAACAGCTCATGGAATTCAATATTTGCCCCCCGTCTTGGCTTTAGTGAGCGAGCCAGCGAGGTTGAATAAACTTTTTATTGCGAAAACGATCCCGAAGCGACATGCTTAGAGGAGCGAAGGGGGGCAGGGGAGGGGCGACGGGGGTGCGTTCGGAGTGTTCGACGATATCCAGCTGAGCTGTCAACTGGCGGCGGGCCAGACACGCAAACTCTGCCCGCCTCGCCACCCCCTTTT
>NW_017805822.1:220176-227035 GCF_001891065.2 Hippocampus comes
CAAGGAAAAAAAAGGAAAGCAAAAAAAAAAAAAGCATCCGCTACTCACGCACGGCTGCTTGCCGAGTCCAAAAGAAAAGAGACATCTTCCCCTAGATAAACAGACATCGGTTGAAGGGACGGTTAAACGCTTTGCATAAGACGCGCACGTCTGCTGGGGTTTTTTTTTTCCTTGTTTGTTTCCGATTACGTCGGAGGTGTGCGACGTGCACCATTTGCTTTTGTCCGTGTAAATGCAGGGCCGCGATGAGCGATGCGCGGCAGGTTTTGTGCCGCGGTGACGGCGAGGTGAAGAGAAAAGCCAGCCCCGACCCTCTTCGTTGCTACGACGCCAGCTTTGGTCGTACTGACCCGTTGGGAGCCGCGCGCACCTCTCAACGCGGCGTCTCTCAATTGCGGGTTCGGGGTCCCCGCGTGTCCTGGAAAACCCGGCAAAGGGTCGAGCCGTTTTGCGAGTCCGAGAAAGAAAGCACCCGGCTGTCGGTTCGATGCCCCGATGACTCGGAGTGCAGCGTCTGCCCGTCGTCCCGTGTGATGTGCTCTTCTTGAATGCCAATTGTGTTTTGATTGGCATGAACCAGAGCGAGAGAGGGAGAGAGAGAGGGAGGGAGGGAGGGAGGGAGAGGGAGGTTCGTGCAGCCATTGCCAGCGATTCAGGGCCGATAATGCACAGTAGAGTAGATCAGTCATGGGTGTCCTTTATCCACTTGACTTGGCGTGATGGGCGCCTCTCGTGACTCGCCGCTTGCCTGCGCTTCACACGGGGGCGCCGCCGCCGCACGCCAAACAATGGGTCAATGGAGGCCCCGCCCCGGCAACCCCGGGAGGACGGCGCTCGCCGCCGACGCGGCTAATGTATATGTCGCGAGCGGAAACGTTGCCGGCTTTTGTTCTTTTCAGGTCAAAGCGCGTTAGCGTATCGCGCCGCGTAGCCGCCGGGCGCCGCCGCTTTACAGTAGCTGCTCCGATGACTGTCATCGAGGCCGCGTTCGCTCCCAAAGACCTCGGCCGTGCGCTTCACTTGAGTTTCACTTTTGAGTGCGATGCATGCATTTTACTTTCAGGTGCTTTTTTTTTCCTTTTCACTTTTCTGAAGGTGCGGGCTTTCTTTTGCCCGAGCGAAGGATGTCAGGAACTTTCCGCTTTCTGCATGTGAGCGTCTGCGCCCGAGTGTAGGCTGAGGGTCGCTGCCGTCAAATGTCGCTACGTCGTAGCTCGAAACGGCAGAAGTCACATGACAAATGTTTTCCTTCTGTACTTGCATGTAATCCGGTTGCCCGATGGCGGGCGTCCGTCATGATCAGAGTGACTCATATCGATGAAGAAAGATTCTCAACAAGCCACCGATAATCCAAATCACAATAGTAATTGTAAACATTTCATTGATGAGCGCCTTTCCAAACACTCAAGGACACTTTACAACACGGGTGTCAAACTCAAGGCCCGGGGGCCAGAACTCGGGATCCGCTTTGTCCCGTCGGCGGACGCTCCGCGCCGCACGCCGGCTTCCCCTCCGCCCGTCTGGGTAGCTTTGGTGCGTCGGACACAAGTGTGTGCGTGCGTGTGCGATTATTGCGTGATGTACGTTCGCGGCGGCGGCTCGCTGACCCTTTGTGTGCCAAATGAACCCAAAAAGATGAAAATGGTGGCGATTTGTTTTTTTGTCTCATTAGGGCCCATCGAGTTTGAGGAGTGTAACGCCGCCATCGCCGCTGAAGGTCGGAGCTTCACTTCCCGTATCTCATCCATCATCCGTGTCAACAAATGGCGCGATCCACTCCGTTTTGTGTCGCCATAGGTGCCAAAGCCAGGAGGAGAAAGCCATTTGGCATCCCGGGACGCCGGAAAGACAAAGACACCGACTCCACGTAAGGATTTGCACAAGAAGCGCTGCTGACAAATGAAATGAGCCCTTGTCCCCAAATCCAAAAAGACACAAACGCATTTTAGTTTGTGTCTTTTCAAGCCTTCAGCTGCGGCATGATTTCCAACGATGTATGGCATCGGGAAATTTCACACAAATATTGGAGAGTGCCCGTTTGCAGCACGCTTTTCGGTCATCGAACAATACCAAATGCCTCGTATCGCCGCCGTTGGGCGGAATCCTCGAGTCTGCAAATCATTATTGATCAGGACATTTCAGGAAGCCCAACAGCATATCCAAAAGTTTTACTTTACGAATAATTTGAACAAAGAAAACCCCCAAAAAAGTGCTGATTTGTAAGTGGGGGTGGGAGGAGATTGAGCAATGGCACTTTGTGACGCTAGAAATAATTGTACTTTTGGGGGGTTTTTCCCGCCCTTCAAATCCGTCAACGATGGCAATCGCCGCTGCAGTAGCGTGTTACTAGCCGTTGTCCAAAGAGGCTGATTGTGTGCAATGCAATGTTTGTCTCAACAATGGCGAGTGTTTTGTCATGCTGCCGTGTCCCTTTGGTCTTGCAGGGAATCGACGGAAGCGGAAAGTGTGAGTAAACGGCTTCCTCTCTCTCCTCGTCGTGGTGGCGTGTCGTGTTGTTGTTGTCGCCGGCCATGTCGAGCAGCGGGGGGGGCGGCGCTCATTTTGTGTCGCGTCTTACTACTTGAACGTGTGACTCTCTCTCTCGCTCTCCCCGCTTCCTCTCTTGTTTGTTTTGCAGATTTGCTCATTCATTCATTCATTCATTGGGCTTGTCTTTGTTTGTGTTTGTAGAACGCTGCCAACGGCGCTCCCCCCGGATACTACGGGGCCATAGACATTCAGAACGCTGTAAGCGAGCCAACACGCGCACACTGCAGCGCATTGTTTTCCAAGTCACAGTCGTCCGTTTTCAATGAGCAAGTCTCCCGCGCGCGGTCCTCGTACGGTTCCCGTAGCTTGAATTTTTGGGACCATGATGTATCGGAGACCGACGTGTTTAGGAAACATCCTATTTTGACAAAACGCCTTTGTACAAAGAAACGCCTGGCCTCGAATGCCAGTCGACGGCGGCGCGTCGTGTACCGACGCAGCGGTACACGACTCCCCCTGCCGCCGACATGACTTCATCCGCATTTGCCTTTTTGCAGAATGTTCCGCGAGTCGACGACGAGGGCTTCTGCATCCGGCCCGAATCCCTGGAGAATGATATCCTTCAATGTCCGCTTCTCAATCCGAGGTCCTTGCCGCGCGCGCGTCGGTCTCCGTGCTCGTTGTCGTTTGTTTGTTTGTTTTCCCCTTCTTCTTTTGCTCCTTAACCGGACGGGGCCAACATGCCAAAGAGAATTCCTTCTACTCGTCCAGCGACTCGGAGGACGAGGAGGAGCCGCGCAAGTTCCACGTGGAGATCAAGCCCGTGCGGCCCAACGACGGCACGCACCAGAACCGCGCCGCCATCGACGAGCTCAAGGCCTCCGTCGGCAACATCGTCCTGTCGCCGCCGACCTCGGTACGTCGCTGTTGAAATGACACCCCCCACCCCCCTTCCCCGACGGTAAGGGAAAAAAAACCAAAATTGGTTGTCTTTCCCTCGCCCCGCGCTCGGCCCCCCCGGAAGGGGAAAGAACGCTCCCGCTCTGCAACACTAGAGGGCAACAGGGGAGCGTTTTGGTCACGCTTGACCGCCGACGGCATTCCTGGCCCCCTTTCAAGGCATTTATTTTTATACTTAACAAGAGCCTGAGCATTAGCTCGTGACTCGCATGAGGATTTACGCGATTGCATTAGCCCCCCCCCCCGCTGCCCCCCGCCCCCAAGGCGACTTAACGGAACACCAAGTTAAATACAGTGTTTACATACATTTCCCAGGATATCTTAACTTGACTTGGGGATTTTGAACTCATGTCTCCGGAATGGTTTCAGACAAAAATGAAGAGTTTGGCACAAAGGTTTTTCACATGCAAATGACGTATTTCCAGAACGAGCTCAAGACAAAAATGACAAGTGAGGTTTCCTTTGTTTGAAATCATCGCATTGTGTAAGCATCCATCAAGTTGTGCGCATGTCCTCAAGTTTTTCTGGACGCGAGTCAAAAATGTTGACGGCTCGAGGCGAGCCGCCGTGTGTTGAAGCAACCGCAGCAAATACACTCTGCAACTCGTCATTGCTGGGCGAAAATATTCACGTCCTACGCCGTGGCCATTCTTCACATACAGTATTTTCTCATCTGTGTCATGAAGGAAGAGAAGAAGGGGTGATTTCCAAAAACCAAACCCAATTTTCACTTGAACCGCTTTTACTGTCACCGAATGACTTCCTAATTGAGTGGCGACCTTTGATGAATGCGATCCTTCAATGGAAATGGATTTTCATCAAATAAAAAGTCCAAAGGAAAGAGAACTAGCAAGAAGCGTCACACGAATCACAAAACCGCCAAGGTTTTTTTTTTTTTTTTTTTTTTTTTTTTTTTAACAGGAAACGACCCCCCCTAGTCCAGTGCGGATGTTGCAAAAATGCCCGAGACTCTGATTAGGTGCGGCGGATAGGTTCTTAGCATCGCCAAATCTAAAGCGGGAGTTTCACAATGTTACAATGCACAAAACAAGATATAATACTGAGGAAGAATTTTTTTTGGGGAGGGGGGGGGGGGATAAAAAAAGTCTTCACAAGTTGACATCGAAAATTTGCCTGATGGCACAGTTCAGCTTTGTGAAGACCCGCTTCTACTTTTACCCAGCACTTGTGAATTATTGAAAGTTGTTTTTTTAGGTGTATTTTTTTAACTCCTAAAACAACTTTATGATAAAACACACACACACACGTGTGCACTTAAAGGAGTGTGTCGAAGCAGATGTTGTCAGATGCGCGCGCGTTTTGAAAATAAGCAGTCATAAAATATTCAAGTCACTTTGTGTGTGTGCGTGCATGTGCACGCGCCTGGCTTGGCATAGCAAAGCGCCTTCTTTTCCCCTGTTGGCTTTCTTGCATCGCAGTGGCACAGCCTCGCTCGACGGTGCTTTTCAAGTGTCCATTTTGGAAGCCGGGACTTCACGGCTCCGGCGTCGGCATCGGCATCGGGTCCGGCCGGGGAGCAAAATTGTCTCGCGGAAGCGGGGACGTGCGTGGTCACGTTTGAAACGAAATGGCGGCAGCTGACGAGACTTTTCTTCTTGGGAAAAGTGCGAGCCGGCGTGTCTCCTTTGGTCACGTTAAAGGGTGCGCATCGTCCTGCCTCGCGAAAGAAAAGCACCGTCGCCAAAGTCAAGTTTGGGCCAATGGAGAGATTTCTCGTGTCGACTGTACGAAGGCGGCCGGCCTCATTGCGGAACCGCGCGTGAACAAAAGCCCCATTCGAGCGACAAGAATTGCTCGCGACTCAGGCAGCCCCGCATGAAACGAAGGCGAATCAAATCCTGGTCAAGATGCGGGCATTTCTTTCCCGCGCGCGCCCCCTTGCTTTCCATTTTTGAGCCCCGGTCCCGCGAGTGTTGGACACTCGTGAGACTGGAGCGGTCTTCTCCCAAAAGCGCCTTTGACCTCCGCCCAAGTTCTTCGCTGTCAAGCGCGGAGGCGCCGGGTCCAAGATTGCGGTGCGCCTCCTTGTATTGCCCCCGGGCTTTGTCGATCGGCCGCCAAGCCCCCCAATCTGGCCCGTGAGCCCCGACCGCGTCATTTCCTCTTGATATCGACGGGAGGTTTCCCCGTGAAAAGACGCCATCCGTCGTCCTTTGGGCTGCTGATGCAATTGCATCATCTGGTGTCCATTATTGAAATGTCTCCCCCGCCTCCTGTTTGGCTCTGCCGCCGCCTCCTTTTCTATTTATGCGTGTGTGTGTGTGTGTGTGTGTGTGGTCACCCAGGAGAGCCGTAATTGAACCCATTTGCCACTTAGTGCCGTTTGGGACGGAACCTGGCCTGTTTTGTGTTGTTTTCTTGTTTCTTTCTTGCTTTCACACACACGCACACACTGAGGACTTGTTGCTGCTTTGACTCGGGCGATAAAAGCAAACGCGGTGCGAAATATATGGACAACGGAAGGCCTCATCCATGCTTTGAAAATGTCGAAAGTTGACGATGCTATTTTGTAACGTGTGCAAAGTCACTCAACGTTGCTTGTGGGGGATATGAAGCCCCAATGACGGCCTGGCCCGTTAAAAAAAAAAAGTTGACTACTTGACTTGCATTGCCCCCAAAAGAATTCTTTTGAAGTAGTTTGAGGAAAGCAACAGTTTTTTTTTTTTTTTTTTGGAATGGCACACCTCCCAAAAGGGATTTCAGTCAGTCCGTTTTCTCTTCCTACTTCTTCTTTTCAACCAAGTTGACTGCAGAGTTTCTCTCTTTTTCTTTTTTCAGGGCCAAATGCGGAGGAACCAATCCAGTGAGTATATGTTTTGCTCTTTCTTTCTTTCTTTTCCTTCGCCTCCTCGCGTCGTCCCCCAAGCGCCTTTTTACCGGGCGCTTGTTTTTCAAAGAAATGGCCGTTCTTTTCCCGGGAACGGCGGCCTTCGTTTGCCGCCTGCCTGAACTCACGTTTGATGGCGTGGCGGTGAGGAGGTGGTGTCGGTCGCTCCGGTGGGCGCCAAGCGCCGCTCGCGGGGCTCCGACCCTCTCGTCGTCTTATTTTCAAGATTTCAAGACTTTCCAGAGCAATACCTCACCGATTGTTGTATTTCGGAGACATAGATTGCCTCTCTTTTTTTTTTTTGCCATTTGTACCATTGTCAAAAGAAATCTTGCTTGATGACAGACCTCAGCGCTTATTGATTGGAGTTTTTGGCATGACACATCATTTTAACAAGGCTCATTTTTAAATGCTGGGATGAGATTTTAGTTAGAAATCTTGCTTGATGACAGACCTCAACGCTTGTTTATTGGAGTTTTTGGCATGACACATCATTTGAACAAGGAAACGAGGCTCATTTTTAAATGCTGGGATGAGATTTTAGTTCGTGAAGCAACAGGT
>NW_017805822.1:227253-238693 GCF_001891065.2 Hippocampus comes
CCCCAAAAAAAAAAACCTACCTTATGTTAGTGAATTGAATCTCTTCTGTTCAGCTTGATTTGAATCCCCACAGAACGACAAAGGGGGCAGCTCAGCACAATACGAAATGAAAGGCGTCAAATTCTCTGTGTCACGTCTCCCCTTTCATGTGCACCCACGTCGGAGGTGTCGGTGGAAGCTGAGTTGGGGAGTGCGGCGGGCGGCCTTTGCGTGCTGTGTTTGTAGAGGCGTGACATTAGCGCTGACCCGGCGCCTAAGCGCAGCCGTAATCCAGCTTTAATTGGCACCTCGTCGGGGTCGTGCGGGTCTCCCGTGACAGCCCCCAACCATCAACCATCCCCCCCCTTTACACCCGGCGCGCATATTGTCAAACAACGTCTCGTTACTGTCAAAGCTTCAATGTCAAAAAGAGCATCGGGCGATTGCTCATGTCTGCCGAGTCCTCGTTTCTTCTTCCTTGACTCGCGTTTAGTGTGATGTGAATTCTGAACGCAGCCACGTCCAGGTTTTGCATTTCTTTCACTGAAAAACTGTTGAAAGATCGATCGCAAAACGGTAGCATTGGAACAGGGGTGTGTAGCCTTTTTTTTTTTTCTATCTCCCCCCCCCTCGCGCTTTGGACCGATGGCGCTCAAAAAGCTTCGGCCGAGACGTCGCCGGCCCCCGAGCGCCATCGCCCTTTGGCCGAGCCGTCCAAATGCGTCTCGCCGGAAACGCCCGCAGAAAAAGTGTTCACCAGTCTGGCGATTGCTCACTATGCGGATGTTTGCCTTGGACATTTTCAAAGGGAGGGCAAAAAAAAATTAGGATTCAGTTAAAAGTTAAATGAGCATCATTTTTAGTCTTTACTCTCCTTTGTTTTTTTACATTATGCACGACTCTCATTTATTGTGCTATAATCTAACTGTAACATGTATTCATTACACATTTTGATGCCTTGATTGATTGGTTTAATTTTTTTTTTTTTTGGGGTGGGGGGGGGGTTAGGCTTTGAGTGTTTTATTTTTGCTCACATGTTTGACTTTGATATATTTATTTATTTTATGTCACTGTGCTTTATTTGTCGCTTTTGACATTTTCCTTGATCTGAATGTTTTTGGACTCGTTTGCGTGCGTTTTTCTTTGCTTCGGGTTTTGCGTTTGACCTTGAGCTGCATACGAAGCATGACGCTTCTGCTCCTTGGTCCTTTTCCTCATTGCCTGATGTCCTTTGTTTTGGTGTTGCGTCGCTTTTGTTGATTTTTCTTTCACTTGAGCTGGTCTCACTCTTCCTCCATGTTTGGCCGTTTAGTTGCGTTTGACATCGACGAGTGTCGTACCGATTTGTTTGGCCGAATGTTTCTTTTGCCGCGCTTGTGTATTTTGGCCCCGCCGCCTGTTTTGCCGCTCGACTTGTGCACCACTAATCAGCGTCTTCCGCCGTGCCTTCCGTAGCGGCCAACCGTCCGAGCGCCCCCGTGGCGGCGGGCGCGCTGGTGCCGCCGCCCCGCCCCCCCTCCCGGCCCAAACTCCCCATGGGAAAACTCGGCGGCATCACCGAAATGGTGAGTTGAAACAAAAAGGCTTGAAACGCTTGTCGCCGGTGCGATGAGGCCCGCGCCGAGAGCTCGTCGTCGCTGTCCTCCAACGCCTCGCTCGGCGCCGCCAACAACCCCGCTGTGGGTAAGGAGCGCCGACGGCGTCGGCTCTGTCCCTTTCGTCGTCCCTTTGCCTCGAGTCCTCCTTCGTTTTCCATCCATCTCCTCTCTCGTCCGTCCTTTTGAACTTTCTTTCATCTCCCTACTTCGTATCTTGTCCACCTTTTGTTCCTCCTTTTTCTGCCTTCCTTCTTTGGGCGATTCCTTCCTCAGCTCGGGACTGTTTTTTCGGCCATCCGTCTCCTGACGCTCTCGGTCTTGTCGTCGTCCAGGCACGTCCCGCGGCCCCAGTCCCGTGACGCTGGCGTCCCAGGATGCTCTGCCCATCGCCGTGGCCTTCACGGAGGCCGTCAATGCCTACTTCAAAGGCGCCGACCCCGCCAAGTGAGTCCGGCGCGCAAGGCGCGCATGCGTTGGTCCGACGTCCGTCCGTCCGTCACGCGCTTCCTTTTCTTTTTCGCTTGCCGCACCGCTTATCGTCCTTGCGCTCGGAGGGGCGGCGACCCGGTTCTCAAATGATTCAAAGTCCTGGCGTGGCCCGCCTTGCCTGGCGTCGCCCTTGCGCGGTGGCCGACGGATGATGCCCAATGGCGGGAAAACGGCCGATTGGATTTTGGAAA
The DNA here is from genome assembly GCF_001891065.2 of Hippocampus comes. NCBI lineage: Eukaryota > Metazoa > Chordata > Actinopteri > Syngnathiformes > Syngnathidae > Hippocampus > Hippocampus comes. Next base: position 229,511 of record NW_017805822.1, read on the forward strand.
GCCAGGGTTGACGTTTTGGAAACGCCGCCCTGCTTTGGAACGAAGGGAATACTCGACGATGCGTCATTGGCGCTCGCTTGCTTTCTTCCCTTGGTGGATGGCTCGCCTCCTTCCTTTGCATTTTCTCCCCCCTCTGCTCGCCCGCCTTCTCGCCCTCATCCGTCCCCTTCTTTGTCTTTTTCCCTGGCCGCATGTCTTGCTTTCTTCTTTTTGTCCAGCTTTCCTGCCTTCCTCGCTCACTCACTTGCCGTCCTCGGGTGGCTTTTGCGCCGTGGTCTTCAACTGTCCCCTCCTCCCATGTGTCAAAGTCAAATGACGCCACCCAAAAATAGCGCCAATCGAGAAAAAAAACCGCACCGAGTGCTCCACCCTTGCATTGGGGCGAAAGAGGCAGCACAGGAAGAAAATTGCGATTGGAGCTTTACAAATACAACTCCCCCCACCCCCCTTTTTTTTAATACAGATGGGGAACAATATATGCCTTTGAGGACTTTGATGCGTTTCCTGCCTGTCTTTCCGTGTGAATCTTTGTAGGAATGTCGCTCGTGGAACTGGATGCTCCTTTTGCGTTTGCCGGCTTTTACGTTGACGGCTCGCACGAGCCCCGGCGATGTTTCTCGAAGCGAGTCGATGTTGCGTTTGAATTTTCAAGATGCCTCCCATCGACCTTTTTGCCGCAGGTGCATCGTGAAGATCACGGGCGACATGACGCTGTCTTTCCCCTCGGGCATCATCAAGGTGTTCACGGGCAACCCCTCGCCCGCCGTCCTCGCCTTCAAGTTGAAGAACACGAGCCAGCTGGAGCAGATCCTCCCCAACCAGCAGCTCCTCTTCAGGTGAGCTTCCCCCCCCCCCCCCCCCCTCGGGCTTGGGGGAGGGTGGAATTGAATTAGCCGGCGGACCCTGACGTGTCATCAAGCTGTCAGGCAAATACTTTCCAGCAGACGTGCGCAGCCGGCGCGCGCCTGCAATAGCAAACAACGGCCAGCTCGGAAGGCCGCACGCCGCCATTTAGGGCGGACACGCTCCCGCTTGCGGTCAGGCTGCGGGAAAGGGGGAAAAAAAACTGAAACCGAGCGTCTGATTTCGCCCGTTTTGCGATGTCGTCAGCATTTTCGTTGTTGCAGGTGGCGCAAGTAAAAATGGAGCCAAAAAGAAAGACAGGAAGTCAAAGTTTGAATGATGACATGGATTTTTTTTTTCCTTTCTTTTGAGCTTTTTCATCAATGATAAGGTGACTTTTGGGACACCCTGTCGCACGTGGAAACAACCCCCAGCGTTTGCCACGCAAGCTTGCGCTCGCCAGGAATGAAAACTCCCCAGCGATCCGGACACGTTGACAACGGGGGGCCCGGCCCGAAATATAAACGCAGGCCCTTTCCGGAAGCGCATTCAAACCTCAGCAGGAATAGCGGCAACTCGAGCCTGTGTGCGGACGATACAGCGCGAGGTGCATGTCGGGTGTGAGCACAAAGCGGCAAAAACAGTCGGCGAGACAGCGCGACAAATTTCACTCGGGCGCGTGCACTTTGGATTCCGCATCATTGGCGTTTCGTCCGGCCGAGGTCCGAAGTTGCGTTTGAAGCATCGGCCGCCCGCTTTCCCCTCCGCCGGCGGCAAGGAAGCAAACGGGCCGCCGCCATTCACACGAGGGCGGGTCGGCGCGAGAAAGCCGAGCCCGGCGGAAGGTGTCGCGAATGGCCGAGCGGGCCCCGATGGCCGTTCCGCAAGCCGGGCCTTCTGACCCCGCGCGCGCCTCTCATGTCGCGCAGCGATCTGTCCCAGGGCGACTCGGAGTGCAAGGACTTCTGGTTCAACATGCAAGCGCTGACCGCCTACCTCCGCAAAGCCTCGGAGCAAAACCCCGCCGCCTCCTACTACAACGTGGACGTCCTCAAGTACCAGGTCAGTCCTTGCCGCGCCATCCGCTGTCGCGGGAAGCGGCCGAGGGAGCGCGAAAACATGCGGCGATCGTCCCTCGGCCCAATCGACGGGATTTTCAATCTGAAATTGCATTTCCTATCCCGAAAAAAAAAAAACAACCCCCCCCCAAAAAAAATGCCTTGTGCAAGAATGTCATTGATGAAAACGTCCCCGAGTCCAATATCAAGTATTGAACCGTTGCCGCACCCTGATCTGCACCTTCCGATGTCTGCGCCTTGACCACCAGGGGGCGGTGTAACACACGTAGGTTTGATTCCGAAAGAGAAGAAGACCGCGGCGACGGCCTTGCGACCAGAGTCACTTTTCGCGGCCGCGAAGTGAAACGGCCTGGGGTTGCGAGTGCGGGCTCGTGTTACGTACGTGCCAAACGCCACAAAACCTCTCAATGTGCCATTTTCACCTGTCGCGGCTCACCTGTTTTCCGGCTTTGGTCACGCGAAGGCCGCCGCGTCGAAAATTGCGCTCAAACGTGAACTCCGACCGAACCGGCCTCGGGCGAGTACGGCGACGGGGAGGGAGGGAGCCGGAGCGCCACACGTGGAGACTCCAGAAAGGAAAAGACAAAGGAGGAGCTCACCTCACCTCACCTCACCTGGCTTGCGCCGTGCGTCCCCAGGTGCGGTCGGACGGCATCCGCTCCACGCCGCTGAACCTTGCCGTGTACTGGAAGTGCGCGCCGGGCTCCACCGACCTGCGCGTGGACTACCGCTACAACCCGGACTCCATGGCGGCGCCGGGCCCGCTCGGCGGCCTGCAGATCCTGGTGCCCGTGGACGGAGGCGTCACCGGCATGCAGTCGCTGCCCGTCGCCCTTTGGTTCGGACCGCACACACGCGCGTACATGCACGATAGAGAGGAAAAAAAATCCATCAAGTCCCAGCCGTCAATTTGGGTCTCCTAACTACTTTGCGCTCATCTCAGTGGCGCCGTTTCCAAAAGTGCCGACTTCCAAAGGGCACCGGCAAAGCGAAGCAATTGCCGGTCCCGCGCCTGTCGTCTTCCAAAATGACTTTGATGCATTTGGGCGGAGATGTCAAACGTCACTGGACCCCAGTTTGAGAAACCCAAAAGCGTTTCAAGTTTTTCTTGTCCTCGAATAGGCACTTGTAGTTTTCAAGCGTCAATGTCCCGCTGTGCTTTCAGGAACGCCGAGCAGAATAAATGTCTTTGGAAGCTGAGCGACATTTCGGAAAAGTCTGAAAACCAAGGTGGGTTGGTCTTTTGGAGCCAGACCGCGCGGCCTTGAACCCCGTTCCGCCGCCGCGTGATCCAAAAAGGTCCGCTCAAGGCTTTTGGAGTGATCGCAGCGCGCCGTCCGCAATCGCTCACCTTTTCAGGCGAGATTTGGAAAAGAATGTCAAGTGCGCCAAATTGGGAACGCGGAAGACGACGGTCGCAAACGAGCCGCGAGGGTCATCGTGCTGTGTTGCTGAGGACAAAGAACAGATGTGGTGCGCGCCCACGCGTGTTCCAATCGAAATTGTTTGCAGGGTGAATCGTTTGCCATGCTCATTTTGTCGGCTCGCATTTTGTATTCGCATTGGGCGAATTGGTGACCGTCTGTCAAACCGCTGCTTGTTTCGCATTTCGCTGCCACCATAGCTAGCGCCCCGAACTCACTTCCCCCCCCCCCCCCCCCCCCCCCCCTCACAACTTAAGGCAAAAAAAAAATGGAGCGCTGGCTTGTCGCGCGAAATCCTCTCCAAGTCGGGGTCACTCCTAAATGTTGTTAAGTTGATGCGCGTTGGTCATCCGGCGGCAGCGCGATTGATTGTGTTGCTTTTGAACAGGCGCCGGCTCCCTGCGGGCCAAGTTCGACGTGTCGGCCGGCCCGTCCAACCCGTCCACGCTGGCGGTGCAGTTCATGAGCGAGGGCGGCACGCTGTCGGGCGTGGACATGGAGCTGCAGGGCGCCGGCTACAGGCTGTCGCTCAGCAAGAAGAGGTTTGCCACGGGTAAGGCCGCGCCCACAAACGCCACCCCCAAAAGGGCTTTCGCCCAAAGAGAAATACGCTCGTGAGCACAACCCCGCGTACGACGACTTTCTCAAGATGTCCTTGTGTGAAGACACAGTGGCCACAAAACGAGTTGTTTGGTGTTTTGACGTCCCAGTTGACTCGTCAAAAAGTCCAAACTGAAGTTGCAACAAACAAAACACGCCGAGGATCGCTTGACAGGAAAGGCGGCCAATTTTAAGTTCTCGTCGGGCTTCTTTCAAGGTGGAAACCTTTGCCGAGCGGCGGGCAGACATTTGCCGGCACTTTTCATGTCCGAGGAAATTTGGCGAACGTTTGAGGGAACCCTGACGCCGTGCGAAAGGCCATTTTGCTTTCTTGGGCAGCAGTCGCAAACGTTGACCCCTTCCGTGGGATCACTCGCTCAAAATCTCTTTTCAACACAACAAGTAACATTCTCATGCAAAAAGCTTCTGTCTGAGGACGCTGTCGTGGGCTTTCTCAACGGGTCTGTTTTTCTCAGCGACGACTTTTTCACCATTTGATTGTTTAAAAAAAAAAAAAAAAGTGTCAAGTCAGATATCATCGCAAAGCAAGTGAGGAGCGCTTTCCAGATATCAGCTTGACTTGTCACGTCGTCTGGATGTGAAGCAGAAAGGCGCACGGAGCGAGCCCTGATTTCTTGCGCTTGTTGTGCCGTCTCAGGTCGCTACATGGCAGATTGCTGAGGCTGTTTGTGGAGGGACCATTTCAAAGGCCTTCTCTCACTTTGGCCGCCGGCGGGAATCACGACAACAAAGCAGCACTGAGTACCGAACACTGTTGAGTGGAAAAACTCAAAGCCAGGCAAAGGTGAGCTTTGAGGGCCACGCGTCGCTTCGGACCATTTTCAGGCTCTTGATACCGAACGGAGCGCTTGATCTCTTTGACGTCAGAAAAAGAAGGCGACGTTTTGGGGCTTTTTTTTCTCTCTCACCGTAACCTCGCACACTGTATCGATATTAACAGCTAGAAAAACCTTCACCATCATTTTGTTGCTCTTGAATTGTGGATGGCGTGCAATGAAGTAAGAGTCGGTCTCGTAGCACAAAAAGAGAGCGTGAGAAAAGAAAAAGCCAGGACCTCAGTGCCTCCTCGCAACGCTGCTCGTTTTTTTGGAAACGAGCGTTCGGGTTTCAGGGCTCTTTTTTAATTCAATGTGTTTTAAAACAACTGTAAAAGCGTTGCAATGCTTTAAAAATTAACTCGTAGCCTTTCAACAAAACTTGAACTTTTTTTGGGTGGGTGGGGAGGGGGGCAATTTGTGCCTGATCATTAGCACCACCTCTTGTTCGGATGCTGAAAGGAAGATGTCTTCCGCAACTTTGCGATGGCTTTGCGATCGATAGGAGGCTTTTTCTCAGACGCCTAAAATGGACGCCCGTCGGTGTCACGTGATCTTGAGATTTTGATGAGAGCGAGCTTTGTCTGCCGTGGACAATAAATAAATCAGCAAATCTCAAATCATCCGTTTCAAGTATCCGACATTCTGAATCGCCACTTTTAGCAAGCTGGTTCTTGCTCGTCCGGAACAACAAAAACGGGGGGGGGGGGGGAGAGCCTCCGTGTTTGGCCACTTTTTCTTTTTTTGTTTGTTCTTTTTGCAAATTTGTGTCGATGATTCTCAAACATTGTAATTGTTTTTGTTCAACAAATAGGAGCCACTTATTTGTCTTTGTGTAATGAATTCTCACTGTGCCTGTATGAAATGTATAATATATGAATATATACAAATATATGAATGACTACTTTAAACTTGGTGTCATTTATTTCAAGCTATGGTTTTTGTGGTTCAATTGCACACAACATGCTTCACGCGGAAAATGGACTTTTGGCTTTGTTTGCGATGTTCAGCTTGTTCGTGTCCCGACAGCAGCCTGCGGCTGTTTGCACGAAGACTGCCCCAAAATGTTCTCTGTTGATGTCGGCGAGCGATGAATTGGAGCCCGCGGCCTTCCGCGCTCGATCCCGCCGCACGGCGGTGAGTGGCGAGAAGGTCTTCGGGCCTGCTCCCCGCCAAAGGTCGGCGAGGCTCCGTCGCATCTGACAACCGGGCGGTCCGTACCACGACAGCTCCCGTGTGAGAAGCGGATGCAACTATTTTGTTGGACGCGGAGCGAAGAGCACTCCCGCGGCTTCCTTCCCGATATTTGCGGCGACGGCCGGGACCGGCCCCGAAAGGCCCGAGTGCTTCGGGTCTATTTGAACAAGTCAACTTTCAACGTGGTTGTCTGGTGTCGATGTGGCGACGCCAATGTCGGGAGGGTGTCCGGCGTCTTTGTTGTCCGTGTTTGTCTAAAGGCCCGGCGGAGTGGGAGGCTCCCCGCCCCGCCCGCATCGCTGACTTTTATGGACCATTTCGAATGGATGTGACGGTTGGCCCTCGGCGAAGAGAACCATCTGAACAAACAAGAGAAGAGGATGCTGTAACTCAGTTGCGCGAATACGGACTGCCCGCTGCTCCTCGGATTGCCCATCCCACCGGGCCCTCTCGCGGTATCGCTCGGTCTCCCTTCCCCACTCCCAAAAGATGCAGCTAACCAGGCGACCAATCGAGTATATGGGCAACAAACCAGCTGGCCAATCATTCGAAAGAAGCCATCAAACAACCACCAGCCAGCCAGCCAACGAGGCTACCGCTTCTCAACTCATCAACCAGTTCGCAAACCAATCCAGCAAAGCCCATCGTCCTGCATTGCCCTGCCAAACGACAACAAAGCGCGGGGCAACACTAGCCTCCTGGTCTATGCTGTTTGGGGTTTTTTTGCGGGGGTGGGGGGGGCATCAAATGGCCTGCCACGCAAGCAACCACCCAAATTGCCGCGAAGCAATTGGCGCGCCAACATCTCAACTGATCAATCCGCCAAAGCCCGTTCATCCTGGAACCGAGCGTATCAACCACCCAGTCGGCAACTCAAACCACTTGAGCCACACGGCTGGCAAAGGGCCAGCCAATTCTCCCAAAATGGCCGTTCAACCAAAAAAGCAAGCCACCAGATTCCATCAATAACCACCGAACGGACCGACCTGTCAATGACCTCCAAAGTATCCGCCCTGGCGAGCAATCAAAATGGAGCAACACCCTAAACCACGCCAGTCCCGCCTGCCTTCTGCGTTCCTTCTCGAGACAAAACGGGGAGGATTCAAACGGCCAATGCGGAGCGGGCTCTGGGGAGGGGCGGCGGACCCTTCCGTGCCGTCTTCACAGAGCCGTGTCACATACGATTTCGTCATGGTAAGCGAGTGTGTACGTTGGGAAAGGAGGCTGAGTGTGGGAAAGGGGGGGGGGGGGGGGGCGGGGCTGACTCAAACGTGCTCCCATCCTCTCTCCAATCATTGCCTCTCAAAAATCGGAAAGAAAAAGACAACCGAGACAACGCGGTGGCGTACGTGCCGCAATGGGAGTCGGTGCGCAACCGCCGTGATGTTCTAGTCGGCTTTCCCTGCCGTTTCATGTCGCCAAAGGTGTGGAACGGGAGAAGGGTACGGGAGTGGCTCAAGTAGCCCTGTCTGAAAACACACCGGAAGTCAGCCGCTTGGCTTCATGGTTTCGGCCACTTTGGTTTGTTTGTTTCCAGCATGTTCAACCAATTGGAATCGCTTCTTACCGACATTCCCAAGAGACCCGAGTCCCGTCTTTTCAGGGCGGATTTGGTGCATTTTGCGCTATGTACGGACATTTGCCATATTCAAAACCTGTACGGGCGAGAATGCTCATTCCATTGCACCCCGGGGACCTTTGGAAAATTCAGCTCCCAAAGACATTTGAACTTCTCAACATGTGATTTGGAAGACGCGTCCGTCGCGAGGAGCCCCGCAATGAAGTCTCAACAAGTCACGCTTGTGAAGACGGCAACTGTGCCGTTTTGCTTTCAAGACCCCTTCGGTATTTTCTTCTCCGTTTTAGAGGAACGGCCTAATGAAGCCCAAGCCCAAGGGGTCAATGCAACACACGCAATTCCTCGTCCGGTTGATAAATATTTGGAATTTCCTAACTGAAATTGAATGTGCGCTGCTTCGATTCCGGGGGGGTCTTTCAACACATATGGACACGCAACTGTGCCGTTTTGCTTTCAAGACCCCTTCGGTATTTTCTTCTCCGTTTTAGAGGAACGGCCTAATGAAGCCCAAGCCCAAGGGGTCAATGCAACACACGCAATTCCTCGTCCGGTTGATAAATATTTGGAATTTCCTAACTGAAATTGAATGTGCGCTGCTTCGATTCCGGGGGGGTCTTTCAACACATATGGACACGTCGTGTGCTTGTCTCGCGCGCGCGCGTGTGTGTGCGTGCGTGCGTGCGTGTGTGTGTGTGTGTGTGTGTGATGATGCACAGGAAATCATGTTCGCACGTCACTCCGTCGGCATGAACAATTCATGAATACGCGCACGCGCCTACTTCTGTTGTGCAGAGAGCAGATGGTTGTTTACATTCTTTATTTGTCGGCATCCTTCAGCAAATGTAGCATGCGTGGAGCACGCAGAGCTCCGGAGCGTGTCGCTGGCGTGTTGCAGCTCGCGGAGGGCGGCATGTCGCGTGATCGAGGAGCTTGACGTGCCACCCCGGCATCGCTCGATAACTTGTGCGTTGAAGAGGAAGAGAGCCCTCGCGACGCTTTGTCCTCTAAGTGCAGCGAACGTTTTCAAACACACGTCGGCGTCATAAAAAGCGGACTTTTTTGACAGGGGTCCTTGCGTTTCAAGTCTAGGATGCATTGCGAGCGGGAAAAAAACGTGGCACGAGCGCGATTATCCGAGCGACCCAGGAAGTATACATCCCGGAAATAATTCGTTGGATTGAACTGAAAATACGCACAACAAATGAAACGGGATACAGTTTAAAACCAAACCATTTTTATTTCACAATAAAAGAAAAAAGTGGGAGATCGCGATGCGCCGGTGGGGTCTCGGGGGACAAGGGTGGACATTCAAGACTGAGCCTTCTTCTTCTGGCTCGTACATTTGTATTGCATCTCTTCTCGAGGGCCTCGGTGCTGCCGCAGCGCGTTGTGGCACAATGTGGTACTACACTTAAAGCCTCACAACCGCGGACGTCTCGATTTGTCTGTACTGTGCTTGTATTTTCTTTGGCTTTTGACTAGCATGCGAGTTGAACTGTTCGTCTGTCACTTGGCTTGTTTTTTTTCTTCGGCTTTTCTTGATTTATCTTTTTTTTTTTAACCAGCAATCCCCGGTTTACTTCTTTTCTCGCGTGTATGTATTTCGCTGTAGAAGCCATATTTCG
>NW_017805822.1:246375-246972 GCF_001891065.2 Hippocampus comes
AAACCAATCCAGCAAAGCCCATCGTCCTGCATTGCCCTGCCAAACGACAACAAAGCGCGGGGCAACACTAGCCTCCTGGTCTATGCTGTTTGGGGTTTTTTTGCGGGGGTGGGGGGGGCATCAAATGGCCTGCCACGCAAGCAACCACCCAAATTGCCGCGAAGCAATTGGCGCGCCAACATCTCAACTGATCAATCCGCCAAAGCCCGTTCATCCTGGAACCGAGCGTATCAACCCCCCAGTCGGCAACTCAAACCACTTGAGCCACACGGCTGGCAAAGGGCCAGCCAATTCTCCCAAAATGGCCGTTCAACCAAAAAAGCAAGCCACCAGATTCCATCAATAACCACCGAACGGACCGACCTGTCAATGACCTCCAAAGTATCCGCCCTGGCGAGCAATCAAAATGGAGCAACACCCTAAACCACGCCAGTCCCGCCTGCCTTCTGCGTTCCTTCTCGAGACAAAACGGGGAGGATTCAAACGGCCAATGCGGAGCGGGCTCTGGGGAGGGGCGGCGGACCCTTCCGTGCCGTCTTCACAGAGCCGTGTCACATACGATTTCGTCATGGTAAGCGAGTGTGTACGTTGGGAAAG
>NW_017805822.1:248566-253710 GCF_001891065.2 Hippocampus comes
CTATCAACACATAGGGACACGTCGTGTGCTTGTCTCGCGCGCGCGCGTGTGTGTGCGTGCGTGCGTGCGTGTGTGTGTGTGTGTGTGTGTGATGATGCACAGGAAATCATGTTCGCACGTCACTCCGTCGGCATGAACAATTCATGAATACGCGCACGCGCCTACTTCTGTTGTGCAGAGAGCAGATGGTTGTTTACATTCTTTATTTGTCGGCATCCTTCAGCAAATGTAGCATGGTCGTGTGCTTGTCTCGCGCGCGCGCGTGTGTGTGCGTGCGTGCGTGCGTGTGTGTGTGTGTGTGTGTGTGATGATGCACAGAAAATCATGTTCGCACGTCACTCCGTCGGCATGAACAATTCATGAATACGCGCACGCGCCTACTTCTGTTGTGCAGAGAGCAGATGGTTGTTTACATTCTTTATTTGTCGGCATCCTTCAGCAAATGTAGCATGCGTGGAGCACGCAGAGCTCCGGAGCGTGTCGCTGGCGTGTTGCAGCTCGCGGAGGGCGGCATGTCGCGTGATCGAGGAGCTTGACGTGCCACCCCGGCATCGCTCGATAACTTGTGCGTTGAAGAGGAAGAGAGCCCTCGCGACGCTTTGTCCTCTAAGTGCAGCGAACGTTTTCAAACACACGTCGGCGTCATAAAAAGCGGACTTTTTTGACAGGGGTCCTTGCGTTTCAAGTCTAGGATGCATTGCGAGCGGGAAAAAAACGTGGCACGAGCGCGATTATCCGAGCGACCCAGGAAGTATACATCCCGGAAATAATTCGTTGGATTGAACTGAAAATACGCACAACAAATGAAACGGGATACAGTTTAAAACCAAACCATTTTTATTTCACAATAAAAGAAAAAAGTGGGAGATCGCGATGCGCCGGTGGGGTCTCGGGGGACAAGGGTGGACATTCAAGACTGAGCCTTCTTCTTCTGGCTCGTACATTTGTATTGCATCTCTTCTCGAGGGCCTCGGTGCTGCCGCAGCGCGTTGTGGCACAATGTGGTACTACACTTAAAGCCTCACAACCGCGGACGTCTCGATTTGTCTGTACTGTGCTTGTATTTTCTTTGGCTTTTGACTAGCATGCGAGTTGAACTGTTCGTCTGTCACTTGGCTTGTTTTTTTTCTTCGGCTTTTCTTGATTTATCTTTTTTTTTTTAACCAGCAATCCCCGGTTTACTTCTTTTCTCGCGTGTATGTATTTCGCTGTAGAAGCCATATTTCTTATGTTAGTTCTTTTTTGACAACGCCTTTACTTTATTTTTACTGAATTATTGAGTTCATATCCACACGTCACAGTAATCACGCGGCAGGTGTGTGCGTTTTTTTTTTCCGCCATGCGCCGCCACAACGAACAGTTTTCCACGTGCTCGCGATGTTCCTCCCGATTGATCTGGAAAAGACACGGCGTTGGGACTGCGAGTAAGTTTTCGTTTCACAAGACATTTGCGTTTCGCCACGCATGAACTAACCCCGATCCATGTTTTGTTGTTGTTGTTGAAGTTGCACCGGAGAGAGTCGCGTCGCTTCCTTCAAAGCCCGCAGTGAGCACAGATGCGAGGTTGGTCAACTTTTTGTCGTTTCCGCACGCGCCTTTAATGGACTATCCGGCATGCTAACGGCTGCGTTCGTTGCGGCATCAAATGCACCGTTCCTGACCTCAAAAGCTTTGTCCGTCCGATAGTTTACGTTTTTAAAAACGTCTCAACATTTGGCTGACTGAGGACGGCTGAAGAGCAATGTCAAAAGCAAGGCAAACGGTGAACGGATGACACAAGAACCACCGGCTTTATCTTCGCTTTTTATTTGGTACCCTCACATAAGACTATTGTAAGCTTATGTTCAATTATGAATTATTTTCATTTTATATTTGAGCATTATATTCTTGTTTTCCAGTTACCCAAGTTATATTCCGTTTAATAATTGCTCAAACAAGCTTATGTTGTTATTGTCTGATTGGCTGAAGAAAACCAGGAAGTGTTTGTGTTACCGGAAGAAGGTGTGTTCTCGTTCGTTCGTTCTTCGGGACGTGCAGACGTTGGAAAAAAAGCTGCCTTGAAAGGATTCCATCTCTCCTTTTGCCCATTCTCAAAGTAGAGCTACCACTACAAAAGTACGAACCCCTCAACTTACACTATCAAGGATGATAACCGGTCACTCCATAATACATGAAAGCAATTGAAAGGGCCAAGGGCCCGTTCTGTGGACGCTATGACGTGAAAGCCTCCACTCCATTTCTTCAACTCATTTTGCTTTGAATTTGTCTCCCCTCCCGCACTCGCAAAATGCATTGCATTCCAAAAGAAAGGACTTGACTGCTTTTTGCGCTTTTTACTGCACCGAGACGGTGCAAACCTGACTTGCAATTTGTCTTTCGTTGGTCTTTTGAACTCCTTCCCCGCAAATAAATAACGAAATAAAAGTCTTTTGTGTTATTTGTTCAATTTTTGGCGGTGTTGAAGAACATTGGTTTGTTTGCGAGAGTAATTCTTGTCCGGTGTAGGAAATTTGGTGAGGGAGCCACATGCGGCGCTCACATTGGAATTCCCTCCTTGGTCTGTGCTCCTTCGCGTCTGCCCCGCGTGGACTGGATTTCTGTTCGATGTGCTTGTGCCAATATTTTTCTGAATGCGACTTGCTGTTGCTTCGAGTTTGACTCGAAGTGATTCATTTGTGCATTCGCAAAAGTGCATTTAGTCCCGTTGGCCGGAAACTTAGATTGTTCACAGCAAAAAGTTCAAATGTGTGTGTCAACTATCCATCTGTCCGACGGCTTATGTGCCGCCCTTCAGCCGATCCCAGATTTGCCTCAAACAACCATATATGTATGTAAGATTTGTATCCTATTCATTTGGATTATGAATAATCATGTCAAGATGGTTACGTCAACGATTACATCAAACATGCAAATTACGACACTGTTTTTGAATAAGGTTTTTTTTTAAATACAAATAAATCCAATGACAGCGATTCAATGATAAATGAATAACAGTGCGCTCGACTAATGAATACACACGTGAAGGAATAATGATGTATTTTAGTGATCGTACATTGCTTTATTAATGATGAAAAATTGCTCACGCTTGCAACGAAGAGACGCGATGAGAGAAGCGAGTGGGGCTAATGTGTTCATCGGACCTTATTTTTTTCCACCACTTTTCTAAATCATAAAATAACGAAACACACAGTTGTTGGCCACTTGACTCAAAACGTACAATGACCACTTTTACAAAAGTGGCGACAGTTGATTTTTTTTTTTAAATTAAACACACAGCATAACTTTTTTTCATGTCTTGTCCCGCCGTCGTGCCTTCATTTTACACGCGCACACACAAAGGGAAAAAAATTGAGGAGAGGAAACAAAAAGCCAAGGAGTCCCGCGAGTCGTGACGTCACCATACGCTTGCTTTTTAAGAACAACCGTTTCAAGCCCGATGAAACCTTGACAAATAGGCCGACCTCGTACTTCTCGCACGCTCTCGGTTGCATTTCAAATGAGATCGTTGCCTGTGACGACAACGCCCAAAAGGAAAAAGGCCGCGTTTCGTTTGTCCGCTTGGACAACTCAACAGGTGCGTTCTCAAACGTTCCTCCTTGTTTTTTGGAACTTGATGACACATTCGTTGGGATCCTATTGCGACTCGCCAAAAACACGTTTCCGTCTGTACTTACAAACTGAGAAATATGTGCGTTGAAGTGAATTGATCATTTTTCAAAATGTGTCGTTCAGATAAGATGAAAATCTCAATGAACACGTTTTCGCTTCATGAGTGAAAAAAATTAAGCGTGTTATGAATCCCCGTCCCACCAACATCAAAGACTTCCGAAAACAACGTGAATATATTTAGCAACGTAAAATGACGTCATGTTCCGTTTCGGGCGCACCGTCAAAAGGCTTGTGCACGCGCGCCAAATGGATCCCGGGACGCAAAAATAACACAAGAGAAACGCCTACACACACACACACACACTCACACACAGCGTGTCTCGTTGTTGACACCCGCTGAACAACCCACGTGACGACGTCACTATCATAAGACCTAACGACAACAAATGCATTTTTTTTAAGACCTAAATCATGCAGTCACATTCTTTTGTGCGTATTTGTATTTCTTTAGCGTAATTCGAAGTGGCACGTGAGGTCATTTGTATCAATGTCTGTATTCCTTTTTAATGAAAATATCGTTTGAATGTGCTGCTCTGTGGCTTCATCTGTCGTAAATCATTATTCGTAACTATTCATAAGATATATGTATCACCATGTTGTAGGACTTCATAAATAATAGATTTTTTTTTTTAAACAACTATAGTCCAACAAGATGTATGCTGTCTTTGTGAATCATTTTCGTGTTTTCCACCGTTTGGTGTTGCACTCAGTCCATAAATGCGTCACCGTTTGGATGTATTTTGACCGCATAGTTTTTTGTTTTTTTTCCTTTGACTAAATGTAAAATGACATTGGCTAACTCTTCTCTATCTATGTGAAGCACTGTGTGTAAATAGTGCTTGCGTAAATTCCCAACGATGTCTGCTTTGCCAACTCCACGCATGCTCGTATTGTGAAAATGTTGGCAGGTCACAATATTAGGTACGCGCAAAATTCCCGTGTTTGTATGGATATTCCACCTGTGGGGAAAAACTCCCGTCGCTGCCAATTCGACGGAGGAGATGATGTCCATTCCTAACTTGATTGAATCAAGTGTGCACTGGGGAGAAAGAAGAAAAAAAAGGAGTGAGCGGGCGCGGCAGCTTCAAGATTGAAAATCACCACTTCTTTTGCTTTCCAAACGTCTTTCGGAGCACACGTGGTCCCGGTTTTTGTTTTTTGTTTTGCGGTTTGGGCCCAGATAGGCCGAATCTCCGTGGCGACCCGTGACCCCCGGCTCCTCGGAACGACATGATTCCGCCGGTCCGGAGGTTCAAAGGTCACCCGCAGGGAGCAGCAAATTAACCCAATGTGTCAAAGGCGCCATGACACCATGTTCACATTCGGAGGCCCGAATGAATTCACACTTGAGGGCTTTTGCTTACTGAGAACATCCCGCAAAAAACTTTCCGATTTCTGTTCATCCCCCTCCTCTCAGGTTCCGGGGGGGGTGGAAAATGCAGCCGCCGTTGCCTGTTTCACTGAGCCCCAAGCAG
>NW_017805822.1:254160-255556 GCF_001891065.2 Hippocampus comes
AGGGCCCCGCCTCTTTGCCTCCTCGCCGGTCTCCCTCGCTCTGCGGTTAAAGACGTTTGAGTTCAGCTGTCACAAATTACGTTGGCCTGCCCAGCTGTCAAAACAGGGCGGGTGGCGCGGGGGTCTTGTGAGTGTGTGCGGGGAAGGTGGGGGGGGGGGGGCTGCTGGTTTGCGCGTTGGGGACGGGGTGTCCCTTTCATTCCAGCTCACATGCCATGAAAGGACACGGCGACGGAGGGGGCTTGAAAACGTGGTGTTTGGACACAAGCAATTATCTCTAATTATTGTTTTTCTTTTCAGTTTGGCTGTCGCGACGGAGGTCCCGCATGCAATAATCCGCTCGGGTCGGCCGCGATTGGGCCCGGGCCCGGGCGGGGTCCCCGCAGGACCCGGGCGGCTTTCATCTCAATGCGAGTCAGGAGTTGATTCAAACGCGGGCTGATGGGAGAATTAACCCCGGGGACCCGGCTTTCAATGGGCTCAGCCGAGAGATTATGCGTCTTGATGGCAGCCTTTAAGTTGCGCGCTCAACTTCGCCTCTGTCCACACCTAGCACGCCATTATTTGCAAAAACTCACTTGAGTGGGCCACACCGGCGGTCGGCCCTGTAAATCTCCCCCCCCCGCCCCCCAAAAAAAGGAAAAAGAAAGCATTTGCGTGGCTGTCGAGTGCATGCCAGCGCAGCAGGTGGCGCCGTAACGCCGAAGCGTAGCCATGCCAAATTTCCACTCATTTTGGCGATTTCTTCCAGGCTGTCTCGATTTTGAGCCGCCAATAGGAGATGGCTCCACGACGGAAAATGGCAAAAGCTTTTGAAAATTGACCCACTGGCCAGGAAATACCAAACTCTTTTTCACAGAGCGTGTCGTATTTTTTCATTCTCGTGAATAGTTTGTGACCGCCCCGCCTCCAACGCTAAGCTAATTCCGGTGAGTGCCGACCGTACGATGCTTTGAAGCGATCTTTTTATCTTGGCCATTTACCTTCAAAAGCCAGCGTGGTCCTGGAATTTGTGAAAAAAATCAAACACATTTGTCCAGTTTCACTTCTGTCTCAATCGTATCGCCACACACAAAAAAAAAGGGCTCAAGAAGCCATGCCTGCAAACAAATGCGGAGGCCTGCTGACCACAACGCACCAAATTGTAACGATGCGGCAAGGTCCAACACAGATCAAACAAACCGCCATTGATCACTGTTTCAAACTTCATCTTCTTCTTGTTTTTTCCTGTTGGGGGGCGGGGGACGATGCCAAGAGCCCGCCTCTTTGCCTCCTCGCCGGTCTCCCTCGCTCTGCGGTTAAAGACGTTTGAGTTCAGCTGTCACAAATTACGTTGGCCTGCCCAGCTGTCAAAACAGGGCGGGTGGCGCGGGGGTCTTGTGAGTGTGTGCGGGGA
>NW_017805822.1:256020-257085 GCF_001891065.2 Hippocampus comes
TAGCACGCCATTATTTGCAAAGACTCACTGGATTGGGCCACACCGGCGGGCGGCCCTGTAAATCTCCCCCCCCCGCCCCCCAAAAAAAGGAAAAAGAAAGCATTTGCGTGGCTGTCGAGTGCATGCCAGCGCAGCAGGTGGCGCCGTAACGCCGAAGCGTAGCCATGCCAAATTTCCACTCATTTTGGCGATTTCTTCCAGGCTGTCTCGATTTTGAGCCGCCAATAGGAGATGGCTCCACGACGGAAAATGGCAAAAGCTTTTGAAAATTGACCCACTGGCCAGGAAATACCAAACTCTTTTTCACAGAGCGTGTCGTATTTTTTCATTCTCGTGAATAGTTTGTGACCGCCCCGCCTCCAACGCTAAGCTAATTCCGGTGAGTGCCGACCGTACGAATGACATCTGCGGTGGCCGACGTCATGCTTGCATTGCATCCTTTGGTTTCCACGCCGGAGCCAAAGCCCAAATCGAAAGCCCGCCGCGGCAAAAACCCCAAAGTTGGACTTTTCGCATGGCTGCCGCGCCAAGGAAGGAAGAACGGGCAGAACAACACCAACAAAAACAAAAACACACCCGCATGTTGGTCATCTGGAAGGCAATGGTATTTCCCCAGCTTATCGTCAAGTGTGACATTTGAGTTCCCCCCAAAATCCACCGATTTAGCGTCGGGCGGCGTGAGCGAAGGCCCTTAAGTGGTGCGGATGGCATGACACCCTGACGTTGTTCCTGTTTAATGCTAGCGCTAATGTTAGCTCGAAGCGCTCGTAGTCCGGGCAGCCCGTAGCATTAGCGTCGTGGCCGGTGCAAATTGTTGTTGGGAAATGAATCAAGCAAGATTGGTGGCTTTGTGCTTGAGACTGGGGGGGTTGCTCTGCGTCTGTTTGATTTTGGCCCGACAAAACTCAGCAAAAGCTGACAAAACAGCACCTTCCCAGGTGCTTAATGAGCGGGCGCAAATGACCGCTTGAGCAGCGTCGTATTGAAGACCCCTCTCTGATGCGTCCCCCCGCCCCCAAACCTCAGTCCGCAGCCCACACGGACCCCCCATCTGCAAGATATTAC
>NW_017805822.1:257250-263647 GCF_001891065.2 Hippocampus comes
GCCTCGAACCCCCCCCCCCTAAAATTTTTAACAATGCTGTATAGATAGAAAAATCCATAAATGTAAACATGAAATAATAAAAAACCATATCGCAAAATGGAACCATAGAATCAAAAAATATCTATTGAATGCATCAATTATATAAAAATATGAAGGTAAAGTTCACAAATTAAATAATACCAAAACTAAATCAAGATTCAAATAAAAATCTAACAACGGAGACAAACCTGAATATTCCAAATATGCACTAACGAGTGAAGTATCGGTAAATATTTAGGTGAAACATGAATAACACATCTGCTTAGGTCTGGAAAGATCAACAAAACAGGATTTCATTGTAAAAAAAAAAAAAAAAAAATGACAAAATGAAAATTTTGATAGAAACTTGGTATTTTAAAAAGAGCATGATGAGATGATCGATCCCTCCAACGTCACCATGTTCGTCTCAAAAATGTACAGAATGTAAATATCATGTGCATAATCTGGCATGTTCATGTCAAAATAAAATGATTCAAAACAATTTGCGGCATTTTCAAAAAGTCCCACGGGGAAAAATGTAGAATCGGAGGCGCAGAAACTTGTGGCATTAGCGGATGGCGCGAATATCCTCTTCTCCTTGATTCGTTTTGACAGCCGCCAACCGTTTGAAGGCGCGACTTAACGACGCTTCTGTCTTTCTGTCCAACCAAACGTGAATTTCACTGACTACGTCCAAAAATTGATTGTCGTTCCTTAATGACGTAGCCAGAATGATTAGATTTTTGCCAGCATTTTTTTCCCCCCTTTGTCTTCTTGCGATGAGCCCGCCCGCTCCAATTTGAGCCGAGTTGCGGGTGTCAGGGGTGAGAGGTCGTAGGTCCCGCTCGTGTGGGTGGCTTGGCTCCGATGGAGTCCTGTTGGCGTTTAATGAGGCCTCGGCAGACACGCCCGTGGAATCTTGTCACAGGGCCGCGGTGGGGCTAATCGGCGACTATTCCCCTTTGACAAGGGAGATTACAAGGCGACACAATGGAGATTTAGCTGGTCACGTCGCCGCACAAAAAGAAGGAGCGGCGCAGGCCGATTGAGGTCGGCGCTGGGTGGGCGGGGCCCGGGCAGGGCCCGGGCGGGGCCGTGCGGACGTGACGAGTCACGAGTTGCCTCGCATGCTAACTAGCGGTTTGTTTCCACATAAGATGACCGACCGGTTGACCCGCATTCTAACTAGCAGCTTGTTTAGACGACCACGAAGCGGTCACCTTCCATTCCACGTAGCTGCCAATTTAGCCAAATGCTGACTGGTCGCCTTGCCTGTTCGCTAGCCACTTTTTACCCCCGCGGCCGACTGGTCACTTCACACGCTAACTTGTAGCTCGTGACACGTACTCACTTGGTGCTCGCCGCACACGCTGACCGACCGGTCGCCCGACGCGCTAATTTTCGGCAGGCCGAGTTTGGTCCTTAGATCTGCGGAAACATTTAGCGCGGACCGGGGCTAAACGCGCTTCCTCCGTTGCTGTCGCGCAGGAGCCGCGACGCGACGGGGCCTTTCCGCGCGGGCAACCTGAAAAGAAAGTCTTGCGAGGTTTGCCGTCTGGACGGGAGCCGTGCCAAACCTCGGCGCGCGTGTGCGACAAACGCGCATGACGCGGACCACCGGGGTTCCGCCACGCCACACGTTTTCCGATTTTATGACGCACGTGTGCGGGTGGCGTGCGCACACGTGTAGCGGCGCGCTAACCTTTGGAGTGCCGAGTCTCGTCGGGTCTGTGAAAGTCATCGACGTGACTCCAAACCGCTAATGCGCTCCATTATGAGCTTTCCACGTGCGCCACCGCCGAGGCTCGCCTCTTCTTGGATTCCCGAGCCGAAGCCGACGCAAACGACAACGTTGGCGTTGTTCGCATCTGGACGAGTCGATCCGTTGGTCAGCGGTCCCAATGCTTCACGTCGAAGTCCTTTTCATTTGCTCTTTTTACAGTCGGAGCTGAACGCTCTCAGACTGAACCGAACCGCTGACTAGAAAACAGCCAGGTGGCTCCAAGGTTCTGCTCCAGAGAGGGAAGAAGGAACTTTGGTCTGAAGGTTTCTAAATGTCTCCGCTGACCGTCGTATGCGACACCGTTGCAGTGATGATAAATATTGACTTCTGTCTGTTGTCATCGGATCTTGGAATGGAAATGTGAGTTGTGGGAATAAAGAGCGCACCCGGGTGGTCACGGGGAACTGATTTCCATGAATGCTTTTCATCGTCATTGATTTAACGACTCATGCTGGCAATCAGCGGAAATGTTTTCCAACTTGCGTGTCAGGCCATGGACATATGTGTGTGTGTGTGTGTGTGTGTGTGTGTGTGTGGGGGGGGGGCACGCGCCCAAGACCACGCTTCCCGCCAGCATATCGATGATGCTCGTAAAAAAGTTCCAATGAGGCTAATTGTCCGCCCGTGCTTCCGAATGAACGGCCGGCGTGTGAATTTGCGGCATCTGCGGGGACGCTTGTGGCGGCCGTACGGCTAAATCCACTTGAGCGTGAACGATTCACCGGCGGCCCGCTCTCTGGACGTGATGCGCAAACGCGGCCGCGTTTGGTGAGAGTCTCTCCAAGCCGGAACAGGCGCCGACTGAGTAGTCCAGTGTTCACTTTACTCGGTCATTGAGCGCTAACGGGTGGGATGCTAACAAGCCATGCTAATGAGCGTGTCCATTAGTGTCCTCCAACGGCTTGCTGAAGAGCTGCGTTGGGAGCGGATGATGAATCCTCCTACCGTGTGATTCCACGCGATGCCGCTTCATTCGGAACCCGACGCCCCTGATTTGACCTTGAAGACTCTCAAGGCCCCCCCCCCCCACCGCCCCTCAATGTATTTCTGATCTTGCATCCCCTAATACCCGATCCACCCCGATTAGCCCGTCATCCCCCGACTGGAGTGGCCACGATTCTTCGGCGAATAGCCCCCCAATTAACTGTTTCTACCCTTTGTCTTGGACTTTGTCCCTTTCCTAATGTTGCTGCTGTGAAATGGGAATGACTCCGTTGTGAGACCAATCAAGGTTTTCTCCTCTTAAATCCTCCGACGATTCCCTCTGCCGTAAAGCGCCGCACAACGCGAGCGGCGCAATCGCATGTTTGGGCACAAAGCGCAGTGCGAGGGGACCGCGTGGGGGCGGCCCACCCTTGAGTTCTATTTTCAATATTAACATTTGTTTTTTTTTTTTTTAAAAAGGATTTTTTTTTTCATGGTTCTCTTGGATTTTTTGTAATGCAAGCAATAGATTTATCCTCCGTAGAATGTTTTTGGTCCGAGAGGTTAGACTTGCATATCCCCCCCCCCCGCTTCCCGAAATTGTTTGATTTGAATTTGTCACTCGACGACAGCGCCAAGTTGATTTGAATTGGATTGAAATGTCCGGCTTGCGTTTTCCCCCTTTTGGTGATCTTGACTGTGTGGGCTCACCAAACACTTGACAGAGTCTTTAACGTAATCTGGGATCATCTCGTTCAGAGTCATTGCGCCGCATCCGTCACCCCTCCCCCTAAAAACAACACAAGGCTTCTTTTTAACTTCTTCTTCTCCCCGATAAAAGCTGAACAAACACAGCGGCACAATTGCAACAGTCCCACTAGTTGTCAAGGGGAAAAAAAAGGTTACAAAAACAAAATCGCTTTCACCCCCCAAGAAATGGGGGTGGGCTTGAAAAGTTCACTTTAGCTGAAATAAGACACGGCAGCCAAACACTGACGAACTATTCCTGTCTGCAGGCGTTCGCTGGACTCGCCGTGTCATATTAGAAGAGACTTTGACATCGCGCACCCCCTCAATAAACTGCATCCAAAGGGCCCTTGCGCACTTAAAAAAAAAGTTTTGTTTTGATTTCAAAAACAATCATCAAAAGCTCAAAGTTGTTGTGTTGTTGTCTTCGAGCCTTGCTTCGACTTTTCCAGTCGCGCACCCCCTTCCAGCATCCTGACGGGAGGCGGCGCACCCCCAAGCTCGTCCCGGAGAAGACTTGAAATGCCGCCGATTGATTGCGTAACTGGAATTTTCCGCGCTATTATGTCGTTAGGCTCCGTGTAATCGTTTCCTCGGGATATTTAAAACAAACACATTAGGCCCCCGAGGAATCCACCAGGTGTCTGCAAGCATATCGCCGGGCCCGTTTGATCGGCACGAGGCGCTCTCGCTTTCCAGTCAGCGCCGGCTCCCGCGGACGGAGCGTAAATGACGGCATAATGGGGCGCGGGCGGCGGCGGCGGCGGGGCGGCCGTGTTTATTCAGCGGCGGGCCGCTTCACGCGCCTTCTTTCCATCGGCTTCTGGCGAGTGGCGCGGTGGTCCCGCGATCCGGCTGACCCGCGCCATGTGTTTTCAATTTGGCTCCTCTGATCTGGGCTCGCCCGCCGGCGGCGAGGCCGATACAAATTGAACGGTAACCAGTCGCAGGCCTCTCGCGGCGCGGCGCACCCATTGCCCCTCCCCGGCTGTCTAAAGGAAGGACGAAAGTGCGACGCCTTGTGCGTCCCGGAAAGTGAAAACCGTCCTGTGAATGTGGCGCAGCGAAGACAGGTGCGCGCTTCGAGTCGGGCGGGTTACCAAGTCCGACGATGCAAGTCACTGTGGGCATTTGCGCCGTTTGAACATGAGCGCCGCGCCTTCACGTTGCGGTCAAGAGAAAGATTCTCCCAATTGCCCCTGGAGTGAGCCCAAGTGCCACGACGGTGGGAATCGGACCGCGCTCTGCGAGTCGACCCGTCCCAACCGTCACTCACGCGTTTGGAAACAAACGTGAGCGTGTTTTTGAGGGGACTGTTGGGGGGTGAGGGGGTGCGCCCATTGTCGGGATGTCGCAAGGGTGCCCATCCCACAGGCCGGCCAAGGCAACCCACGTACGCTCGGCCCGGATGAGATGCCGACACTGTGGCGTGACGTGGTCGCCTTGCCCGCTGGGTGATACGGGCTAAGTGGAGTCAACGTTGGACCGTCGGGGGTGCGCGGGGAGGGGGGGCGGATCCACCCCGCCTCCTCTCTGCCGTGTTTGCTTTGATGGACCTTGGCGAAGATCGCGCAGGTCTGGCGCTTATTTGTCCCGCAGCTGGGAAAACAAATACAGCCCCACTACATTAGAGCTCATTTTGAAACATTTAGAGAAGACGGGCGCACTGTTTATGCGGCCCCCCCCCCCCCACTCCTCCCCAGCACCACCACTACCAGCACCATGCGCACACTCGCACGCGTGCACGCAGTTGTTAGGATTTGCTGGTGCGAGACATTTGGACGGGGGGGGGTCATTTTTTCTCTTCATTTTAGACTGATGTCAGCCTCATACTTTTTCTTGCTCCAATTTGTCCTCGGTGACACGAAAGATGCGCTCTTCGTGTCTTTCCGTCAGCTCCCGCTTGGGGGACAAAGTGGCCCCGAGCTCGTTCCAGATTTCTTTTCTTTTTAGTGGCCAACAAAAGCCGGCGTTGATTGTTTCCCTCTGTGCTTTTTTTTTTGTTGTTGTCGTCAGATGGGGACCACCATCTTTGTTGCGACACCACTTTCGAACTGTGACTTACGGCCCGCCAGCGCCACGCTAACCGAGCGTGACAAAAACCATAATTGGCCGCTGCCGAGAAAGGCGCATCCATCACTATCGGCGTGTCGAGCGCCTTCAAAAACAAGCCAAAAAGTGCTTCAAACACGAGAGGACGTGTCATTTATTTCCTGGGGCAAAAGCCACAAAAGGGCCTGTCAATATCTGCGCTTTGTTTTGTAGCGCCCGATGACGCCATCCGTTGTATTTTTTGCCACATCTTACAAATGGCACCGCTCGCACATGATGTCACGCCCCAAATTGTTCATCATGAAGCCAAACCGGCATGTTGGAATCATGCAGGCTTGTCAGACCAGCGCTAACGTGAGTTCCAGGGCTAGCCGTTAGCATTGGTCAGTCCACAGTTGAAGTATCGCGGCGCGTTGTTCTTGCGCCTGCGTGCTAAACGTTTTAACAACCGTCCGTAAATCAGCTCGTCGTATATTTTATAACTTCAATATGAATAAAGCGTGGGAAAGGCGCGGCGCCGTTGGTGGCGCCCTCTGTGCCAAATTAGCTGCCATTAAAATCTGCCGGCTTCGCGCGCGCTCAGCGTGGCGGCGCAGGGGCGACCGCCCGCAATTTCAGGCCACTTTCGTAGGCGTGTCATTTCTGTAAATGGTTCTTGAACGCAGCAGAATGTTCAATGCCAAGTAGGTCGTCAAATCAACCATGTTTTTTTTTTGTTGCCATGACGTTCATCGTGAACTCCGTCGTTCTTGTCTGGCGGTTGCGACGCAGGCTTTCGTCGAGCTACGGCGGCGCATAAAACGCGGATGAAAATGTGACTCGGCGGTGGACCGGCGCCGTTGTTGTGAGAAACAAAATTTGCTGGATGGCGTC
>NW_017805822.1:267106-269203 GCF_001891065.2 Hippocampus comes
CTCCTCCCCAGCACCACCACTACCAGCACCATGCGCACACTCGCACGCGTGCACGCAGTTGTTAGGATTTGCTGGTGCGAGACATTTGGACGCTTTTGGACTGCTTTTACTGTCGCTTGTTGACATGTGCCGTGCTGTTCTGTCTCTTTAAAAGCGCACGTGTGTGCGTGTGCGTGTGTGTGTGTGTGTGTGTGTGCGCGCGTGTGCGTGCGTGTGCGTGTGTGTGTGTGTGTGCGTGCGTGTGTGTGTGCGCGTTTCGTAGGCGTGTCATTTCTGTAAATGGTTCTTGAACGCAGCAGAATGTTCAATGCCAAGTAGGTCGTCAAATCAACCATGTTTTTTTTTTGTTGCCATGACGTTCATCGTGAACTCCGTCGTTCTTGTCTGGCGGTTGCGACGCAGGCTTTCGTCGAGCTACGGCGGCGCATAAAACGCGGATGAAAATGTGACTCGGTGGACCGGCGCCGTTGTCGTGAGAAACAAAATTTGCTGGATGGCGTCGCGGCATCTTTCCGGCTTTGAGATCGGCACAGCTTTGCGGGTGAAGAGAGCGATTTGGCGGTGCATTAGGAGGGAGGCAATTGCCGAGGTGTCGCTCGTCGGCCGCGGTCCGCCAGCAGGCACTCCAACCGAGTACGTGCGTGTGCCCCCAGCCTGGATCGAAAAAGGCTCGGAGCCTCGCGTTGCGGGGCACCCCTTTATCCCAAATGCGCACTTGGGCTGGGCCCGGCTATTGTTAATGCCAAACACACCGAGGGGAGCCGGGGGGGGGGCAAGCCCAGTCGGAACGGGCCCACCGCTTCCCCTCGGTGGCCGGCATGAGACAATTAAGAGCGCATTAGATCTTTTCAAGTGCTTGTAATTTCATAAAATGGGGGGGTGGGGGGGCTCTTGGGCTTGAGCGGGGGCTTTTTCGAGAACAAAATGGGAAAAAGCCGCAGATCCTCAAGAGCCACTTGGGGAAAGATGGAAAGCAGATATTAACCCCAGGAAAGCTGCTTCTCCTTTCTCTCAAGAGCCCCCCCGGCCCGGCCCCCTCCACCACCACTATGAGACCACACACACACACACACACACCTGCAATATGCCAAACACACTCCCGTTTATTTACTCTAAAAGCTGGAAGTTACACGCATGATTAAAACCTGCTTCACAATGCTTCGAGAGAGATTCCCCCTCCCCCACAGCCCCTACACGCACACACTTGCGACTTCATTTCGAGCCCCCCCCCGTGATGTATTGTCCCAAATCCAGATGGAAATCAGCGAAATCCCGCCTGCATGCATCCCTCCTTGTCGCGCAGTTGCACAGTGAAAAGACACGAGCGCTCTCGAACGCTTACTTTTTCTTGGAGCTCCAGCCGTGCACGGCACGAGAGAAGCGCGTCCGGCCAAATTGCTGGAAGACAAAACAAACAAGCGACAACATACGCTTCCTCTCGCTCGACATCCACCGAGCTGCGCGCACGTCCGAGCGACGCGCCACCTGCCCGATTTGATGACATCATCAACATCATCAGAAAAGGAGAGAGCGCATATTTGCAAGGGGGCCTTTTGGAATCAGGAATCTCGTTCGAAAATGTCAAAACTGCACAATCATCAACACGCGCCACACGCATGCACACGCGGGGGTGCCCTGGAGATGCCGTCCAAAAGACGCAGGCGCAGGCGCTGTCAGCCTGGATCACAGGCATCCGGCGGGTCAGGCCTTCTCCCAAGTCAGGCGCGTCGGTGCAGGGAAGACAGACAGACAGACAGACGGGGAACATCGCGGCGTAAATAAGTTGCAGTCAAAGTCGTCAAAACATCTGGCCGTTGCCTAGGAACCCCCCACCCCCATTTTCCAACATTTTCCGAGCATAAAAGAGACGTTTGAAGTGGCAGCGGATGAAACGATCACGTGACCGACGCGGCGGCACAATGAAGGCGTGGAATGAATGAGCGCTCCTCCGCCTTTTGTCCCCCGTTTCCAGCGCTAACTTTAAGACCGGCACATCCGCGCGCACTTGAGCGCCTTGTTCGTTCGGGCTGGGAGCGTATTCACCGGTCTTATTATCCGCCGACGTTTAGGAGCTTGTGCTTTTCATGTGTCATTGTG
>NW_017805822.1:272161-272347 GCF_001891065.2 Hippocampus comes
CAAATCAAACATTTTTTTTTTTTTTTTCGTTGCCATGACGTTCATCGTGAACTCCGTCGTTCTTGTCTGGCGGTTGCGACGCAGGCTTTCGTCGAGCTACGGCGGCGCATAAAACGCGGATGAAAATGTGACTCGGCGGTGGACCGGCGCCGTTGTTGTGAGAAACAAAATTTGCTGGATGGCGTC
>NW_017805822.1:272761-273684 GCF_001891065.2 Hippocampus comes
CATTTCGAGCCCCCCCCCGTGATGTATTGTCCCAAATCCAGATGGAAATCAGCGAAATCCCGCCTGCATGCATCCCTCCTTGTCGCGCAGTTGCACAGTGAAAAGACACGAGCGCTCTCGAACGCTTACTTTTTCTTGGAGCTCCAGCCGTGCACGGAACGAGAGAAGCGCGTCCGGCCAAATTGCTGGAAGACAAAACAAACAAGCGACAACATACGCTTCCTCTCGCTCGACATCCACCGAGCTGCGCGCACGTCCGAGCGACGCGCCACCTGCCCGATTTGATGACATCATCAACATCATCAGAAAAGGAGAGAGCGCATATTTGCAAGGGGGCCTTTTGGAATCAGGAATCTCGTTCGAAAATGTCAAAACTGCACAATCATCAACACGCGCCACACGCATGCACACGCGGGGGTGCCCTGGAGATGCCGTCCAAAAGACGCAGGCGCAGGCGCTGTCAGCCTGGATCACAGGCATCCGGCGGGTCAGGCCTTCTCCCAAGTCAGGCGCGTCGGTGCAGGGAAGACAGACAGACAGACAGACGGGGAACATCGCGGCGTAAATAAGTTGCAGTCAAAGTCGTCAAAACATCTGGCCGTTGCCTAGGAACCCCCCACCCCCATTTTCCAACATTTTCCGAGCATAAAAGAGACGTTTGAAGTGGCAGCGGATGAAACGATCACGTGACCGACGCGGCGGCACAATGAAGGCGTGGAATGAATGAGCGCTCCTCCGCCTTTTGTCCCCCGTTTCCAGCGCTAACTTTAAGACCGGCACATCCGCGCGCACTTGAGCGCCTTGTTCGTTCGGGCTGGGAGCGTATTCACCGGTCTTATTATCCGCCGACGTTTAGGAGCTTGTGCTTTTCATGTGTCATTGTGTTGCGCAAGTCCTTTGAGGTGGGCGCTCCCCCCCCCCCC
>NW_017805822.1:273710-279462 GCF_001891065.2 Hippocampus comes
CCCCCACCTCCCACAAACGAACCGCACGTTTGACTCGGATAAAGACGCGATGGGCCGCATTCTCCAGCGCACAAAGTACAAACGGACGCTTTGCAACGTTGGACGCTTCTGCGTCGTAGCTGCGGGTCGCCGTGCAAACTGCCACTAAAGAGAAATGCTCGGCAGCGTTGCCGTTTCTGCCGCGACCCGTTTAGGCGGCAGAAATGAAGAGCGCTCTCTGCCGGGCGCCGCTCGATTTCACCGCGCCTTGTCGGCTCTTCCGGTCCGGTCGGGCCATTTCCCACGAGAGCCCGCTTCGGCGGCGGCCCGGCTGGGCTGAAATCAAGCGGCCCCTCTCTCGCCTGCTTCTTGATTTTGTGCTACGTGGCGTTATGCGGGCCGCGCACGCAGACAAACAAAATCGCGTGCCGGAATGAAGTCAATCCAAAGGATCTTTTTGTCAGTGTCGTACTTTGTCAATAGAATTCGTATCCTCAGTCCTAAAATAGTAGTCGTGTCGTTCTTAGGACGCTCCGAGCAATTTGGACCTCACCGGTAGTGGGAGCACTCTTGACTGGATTTCAGCTTCAAGTGCGATTGCGCTCCGTCGTCGGATGACGACTTAGTTCGGAGCGCACGTCGCCGCCGCCATCAACCGTTTGAAACACGTCGGTGCCGTCGTTGCCGCTTTTATCGGCCTCCTCCTCGTCTCTCCCCGGTTGTCGTCCTGCCGGCGGTCCCCTCGGGGGACCGCCGGCCCACTTTCCGGGACCTCCCCGCGGACCCTCGGCTGGCTGAACCTGACCGGTCAATTAGCCCCGGCGAGCCCAGCCAACGTAAACATGGCGTGCCTTCCGCTTGCCGCCGACATACATCCAGACACGCACGCGAGCGAGCGTGCATCTGCTGTGAGAATGACATACGATGCGCAGAGCACGTTGGAAGAAGGAATACTCGCACGCCGAGCGGATCGGTGAAGGAAATGAAAATGTGTTTACTGCGATGAAAATAGACACCCGTACAAAAACAGAATCGGACAAAAGTGAATTCCTGATTTGTATCGGAAGAAGCTGGCGCGTTGGCATTTGGAAACAATGGACAGTTTGCTTTAGTTTTGCATCACTTTGCTGTGAAATCAAGACGAAACACTTGAAATGAAATATTGAACGCAGAACTCGCAATTAGCCTTTGCAAAACAGCCACCCGTCCCTTTTCCGAAGTGCTTTTCCCTGCCGTCTTGGGGAAAGGGGGGGCTGGGCTGGTCGCCAGCCACTCGCAAACGCGAGGCACACGGAAGACGGACAAGCATTCGCCCTCACACCTCGCGGCCATCCCAAGTGTCCCGTGAACTTGCCGTGCGCGTTTTGGGAATGTGGGAGGAAAGCGGAGTACCCGCGGAAAAGCCACACAACGCGCACACTCCACACAGGAAGCCCGGGCCCGGGATTGAGCCCTGCACCTCTGCGCTGTGGGGCGGACGTGACTATCGGGGGGGGGAAGTTTCATCATCGGAAATGCACCTCTCAGCTTGAAAATCAGGTTGAAATAATACAAATTAAAAACACACACACACACCCACATCAACAACAACAGCGT
Source organism: Hippocampus comes (assembly GCF_001891065.2). Taxonomy (NCBI): domain Eukaryota; kingdom Metazoa; phylum Chordata; class Actinopteri; order Syngnathiformes; family Syngnathidae; genus Hippocampus; species Hippocampus comes. Next base: position 275,286 of record NW_017805822.1, read on the forward strand.
GTGCATGAGTCGTGGGGGGGGCGCGAGGGCCATAATTCAGGATGACCTCTCGCCCTCATGAAACGCTCTTCCGCACGACTGAATTTTTCTGCGCTTGCACACAACACAAATGCTCTCACACCACACGTGGCACTCCACTCATCTCACACATCCCAATGAGACACTCTCAGGCTGAAACGCTCTCGCACGCGTTGCCCAAAAGCTGCCCCGCGATCGATCTCCCACCTTGCCGTCACGTAATATTCGCAGATGCTCGTCCACGTACTGAAACGCGCTCCAAGAATAGCCTGTCGGATTCCTTTCAGGACTGTGCGTGAGAGCGTTTCAGTAGCGTCGCTGAGAGTGAAAAGGGGCGTGCGCGTCAAGCTGAAATCGCCTCGCATCTTGCCTAGCGCTCAAACCCTTGTTGCAGCTGCACCTGAAACGCGCACGCGCGCAACTGAAATGCTCTCACGTACAACGGGAACCTCTCGCGACTTGTACTGAAATGCTCTCAGGCTAAAAAATATTGCATGTGACTTTCATGACAATTTGGGGGAGATTTCGGGGGTTTTTTTGAAAGTATTTTGAAAAGCAAAACAAAAAAAAGCAAAGCATTCCACTTTACAGCAGGAGACACGTAGCCCCCCCCAAAATAAGCAGCTGCATACCATCAATATTTCATATTTAGGGTGTGGCGCGCGTGCACGCACACACACACACACACACACGCAGGACTCACTAAAACGCGGTGATTTTACAAAAGGAAAAACTGATGTTTTGAGGGGGGGGGGTTGTAATCAAATGTATCGCTGTCTCTTGAGGTCTAGTGTGTTGATTTTAAAATGAACTTCAAACGTAGCTCAGGAATTTGAAGTCCAAGGTGTTTTTCATGATGAAAAAAATGACATCACTTGTTTCGAGTCATCATAAACGGACTTTTGTGATCTTTTATCTGAGTTGAAATCCCAAAATATGGCAGAGGGGGAAAAAAAATGATGGGAACACGGCGTATTTTCTGTCGGTTTAAATGTGTTTTGCAAAACTACAAGAGTAATATAATTTATGGTAAAAAAAAAAAAAATCAAGTAAAGACAGTTTTGTTGCATTTATTTCCATTGAAATGAATTCATTCAAACTTGAAGGCAAAGTATTCATTGCAGAATATTTTGTTTGTTTGTTTCAATCAGTATTGAAATGTTTGCGGTTATGTTTTGATAAACAAAGAAAAAGAGCAAAAACATCAGACTTTGTTGCGAAATCAGGAAAAAGTGTTGTCTTTCCGAACAAGTGGACCCACGGGCAGGCATCTTTGTTGTTTTGCCGAGATGAGCTCCATCCGGGGAGCGAGGCTGCGTTTTCAGGCCCCTCGAAGCCCGGCCCACCCAAGGGCTCCTTCGCCAGGGCGCTTCATCCCGCCGGCGTGAATCCACACGAACGCTGTCATCCAGAACTCCTCTTTCCTTCCCCCCCAAAGCTCCAAGTGGGTTGTCAGCCCAGATCTCCCGTTTTCCACTCGTTAGCATGCTCACCTTACGGAGAAGCCATCTTGTAGCATTGGAACTTGCATTTTGTGGGGTTTCCAATGTCCATTTTGGGGCAGCGCATGTTGAATCGTTGTCATACGGGTTTGTTCTCCTGTCAGCCGGGCGCCTCGTCGTTGGCAGATCGGATAAGAAAACCTTGATTTGGCTCACAATGGAGACATTCCCAACTAGCGTGCTAACTTTTCGTACGCCAGCTGTTAGCATTGATGGATGTTAGCATTTGGTGGATGCCCACTCGCACCATTCCAACTTGGATCGTGTTGAGTGACCGTGTGGCTTGTTAGCCTGCTCGCGCTTAGCATTGTGGAAGCATCTATTCGTTTTTTTTTTTCCCCTCGACCGGGTGATTTCCAGGTGAGTAAAAAGGTCGCAGGCCCGTTCGTAGCCATTCAGAGATTGCAGGTGTGTGTTTCGGGAGCGCGTCAAAGTGCACCCCCACCTTCCCCCCCCCCCGCACACACACACACACACACACGCCCCTTCCAGCACCTCTGCGCTCCCTTGAAGCGAGCGGTTTATCAATATTTTGGTTGGCCTTTGACCCGACCCGGCCGGGGGGGCAATGGGATTTGGGGTACACTAAATGGGCCGGCTTAGCAGCGGAGGGCCGACTAATGAGAGGATGTCGTCTTGAGTTTGGAGTCGAGTCCGGAGGGCAGCCGAGCGGAAAAACAAACCGACGTTCCGTTAAGCCGCCTCACGCAAACTTTCAAAGCCGCCCGGGACACTTTGGAATGGGCCCAAAAACACTCCGTGCGCTTTACTTCCAAGCCCCCCCCCCCCTTACGCCCAAAACGCTGTTCCGCTTGGACTCGCGTTTCGGCTTCTTTGTGCTGTGCTGTGCGTCACAGGAAAAGCAAACATTTTTGCCCGTTTACCTCCGTGTGTGTGTGTGTGTGAGCGACAAAGGCGGCTTTTGTGTGTTTCATGTACTTTCCCCCTTGCCGTCGTTGCTTATTCAGGCGCTAGGCCGCAGTAACAACAACAACAAAAACAACAACAACGAGGCCAGTGTTTGTTTTTTTTTTTCTCACTTTTATTTTTGTGAGCTCAATTTTGTAATTGTCATCACTGTTGATTTTTGCTCCACGCGCAATTGTCGGGTGGGGCAAAATCACCGCTGTTGCCTTTTTAAAAAGTCTCTCGTTAAATTCCTGGAAAAACAATTCAGCAAATGCACTTGGATTGGATTTTGAATGGTTGCAAAGGACCTGCGCGTCTGTCTGTCAAGTCCACGTCGTATCTGTTTCAATATTTTGGTTATTATTCAATTACGTTTTGTGTGCGTGTCGGTGTGAGCGAAGAATGAACTTCACGACTGCTGCTTTTTAATCATGGAACAGACCACGTGAAAATGTCAAATTCATTTTGAAAGGATTTAGTTTCCGCAATGATGCCTTTTCGTGATGGGGAAATAATCAGGCACACTTCTGAAATCCTTTAGATTTTTGGAACGCATTAAATCAGGTGTGTGTGTGTGTGTGTGTGTGTGTGTGTGTGTGCGTGTGTGTGTGTGTGCGTGTGTGTGAATGAACGGCAACGTTCCAAAATCCTGAACATGTAGTGTGTAGATTTGTGTCCGAACGAAGTTAGTCCAATATGGAAAAAGCGGGTACACGAAGTCATCTGATTCAGTCAGTCGAGCCAGGAAGGAAATAAGGGGCAAAGCAAGACCCCTGCCCGTAAACACTCGAGGAGATCCGTCTTTTAGTTCTCCTGGAAAAGCCCCAATACAGGAATGGGTGGGAAAATAAAGACCGGCTCCCGCCCTCGCCAGTGAATATGTCATCCCGCGCCGAAGAGAAAGCCCACCGAGCCCACCGAGGGGCCTTGGTGGGCTTCCACCTTCGGCACAAGTCCCGCAGCCTCGCTCGATGGCAAAATCGGGCCGCCATCCGGCCACCTAAATGTTGACCTTTGCTCATTCTGAAGGGTCGTCGCGGTGACGGCTCGGGGCGCTCGGGTTTACGCTCCGGCGAGGGAAATCGCACGTGGGTTCTTTGCTTTTTTTTTTTTCTCCGTGCCGGCAAGATGATGACAACGCGCACGCCGTCCACCCATTGGCCGGCTCTTTCGAGGAACCTCCTTCCTGAGCGACAGACTTGATCGCTTTCGCTCCAATAATCTCGCACAAATGCCGCGGCGTCCCGGGGCGCCTCGCGCACGCACGCCACGGTGGATCGGACCGCTTTCGACGCCCCTCCGCCCCCGCCCCGAGGTGTACGCTCCCTGGAAATTTGCACGTGATTTCAAGGAATGACGTCCCGCGGCCTGAAAACAAAAGTCAAATGTCAACGTGTTTGATGCCTTGACACCATTTGAAAACATTTCATGAAAACCGAAGAAAAAAACCCCAAAAAGATAAGTCCATGTGGCAAACGCCAGGGTCCTCGGCGGCACTGAAAATCTCACGCGTTGGCTTTCTTTCCACCAACGGAGAAAGCGCCGACCGCCTTGGTTGCGAGATGAGGCGAAAGGTCGGATTTTCCTTGCTTTCACCGTCGTCGTCGTGAGAAAACGTGAAACAAACGTGGTCGCGACTCGTGCCGATGTTTCTACACAGGCATAGATTCTTTATCCCCCCCCAAACGATGACTATTCTTAGCCCCTGCTGGCTGGAGTGCGAACACTCCAAGGCCGCCGAAGTGGCT
>NW_017805822.1:283196-296418 GCF_001891065.2 Hippocampus comes
CCAAAATCGGGCCGCCATCCGGCCACCTAAATGTTGACCTTTGCTCATTCTGAAGGGTCGTCGCGGTGACGGCTCGGGGCGCTCGGGTTTACGCTCCGGCGAGGGAAATCGCACGTGGGTTCTTTGCTTTTTTTTTTTTCTCCGTGCCGGCAAGATGATGACAACGCGCACGCCGTCCACCCATTGGCCGGCTCTTTCGAGGAACCTCCTTCCTGAGCGACAGACTTGATCGCTTTCGCTCCAATAATCTCGCACAAATGCCGCGGCGTCCCGGGGCGCCTCGCGCACGCACGCCACGGTGGATCGGACCGCTTTCGACGCCCCTCCGCCCCCGCCCCGAGGTGTACGCTCCCTGGAAATTTGCACGTGATTTCAAGGAATGACGTCCCGCGGCCTGAAAACAAAAGTCAAATGTCAACGTGTTTGATGCCTTGACACCATTTGAAAACATTTCATGAAAACCGAAGAAAAAAACCCCAAAAAGATAAGTCCATGTGGCAAACGCCAGGGTCCTCGGCGGCACTGAAAATCTCACGCGTTGGCTTTCTTTCCACCAACGGAGAAAGCGCCGACCGCCTTGGTTGCGAGATGAGGCGAAAGGTCGGATTTTCCTTGCTTTCACCGTCGTCGTCGTGAGAAAACGTGAAACAAACGTGGTCGCGACTCGTGCCGATGTTTCTACACAGGCATAGATTCTTTATCCCCCCCCAAACGATGACTATTCTTAGCCCCTGCTGGCTGGAGTGCGAACACTCCAAGGCCGCCGAAGTGGCTAACGTGCCGCCGAGCTGATGTTAGCGAGCATTGCCAGGACGCGAGGCCGAAGAAAAGCACCCAAGCCGGCCGGCCGGCATTTCGTCCCTACCTGGCAGAAAATGCCCCCCGGGGGGGAGCTTTGCTTTCCACTCTGCCCCTTCCGAGGTTGCTACGCTCTCCAAATTCAGGCGCGCGTGGGCTACCTCCGGTGGCGCGAGCACACCGCGAGTGCGTGCCGTCGTTGCGGCCGGTGGGGGAAATTGCGGCGCGGATGATGGGGTGCCGTGCGGCGGGCCCGTTACAAGCGGACCGCTTACGGCAGAGCGGCGCCCAGACTTGAACCCACGCGCCCCGCCTTCGCCGAGTGCCGTGCCTTCCCTTCCGTCTGGAACGGAGGCACGACGTCATGGCAACAAACCTTTGAAGCGTCCCCGTAATACATTGACTTAGGTGAGAGTACGCGGGGGGGGGGGGGCTCAAAGGGGGGGGAGAAGCAGGGGGGGGGGGGGGGGGGGGGGCTCAAAGTGGGGGGAGAAGCCCGAATCCTCAGCTCCGTCTGCGTACGGCCCAAATGTAGTGTCGCCCGCACCGTGAGGTCGGGGATGACGACGTCGGGATGAAGCGGCAGCCGAAGAGGGAGGGGAAGAAAAAAAAAAAGAAAAGAAAATGCAGGAAATGAGTTTTTCCTTAGAAGGGGCGGGCCACACCGGATCATTTCGGAAGTCTTCCAACTTCCCTGAGGGATTGAAACGGAGAAGCCGCACACCGTGGCCAAAAACGCAGGCGGGCTGCTCTTGGCCGCGCCACTTTTGGGTTTTTTCTCTCTCCTGCACGCATTTCTTGCCGGGCTCCCTTCCCAGCAATCGGAAACCGTTGTTAGCTTGGGTGTTTTTTTGCTTTTGTTGTGGGGGGGTTCCACATGACGTGTGTAAACCGCAGGCTTTGACTACCAGAGTTGGTCCATCTTTTTTTTACTTTCCATTTTCACTTTGTCGGGATTGCGTCAAATTGTCAGGGCCGCTGTTTTGGGACAAATTGGATCACACAAAAGAAGAAATAACTCGTTGACTCGCAGCATTCAGCTCGCTAGCTAGTGCTTGCATGCCCGTGAGCTCAAATGTGTGCATGAAAAATGATGCTTTGCTAGCTAGCTAGCTAACAGGAGCGTTTTAGCCACGCAGGCTAGCGAGCTGGCCGAGCGACGAACAGTGGTGAAAACGATCACTTGACTTGAACGCAGGACCAAAAAAAAAGGCAGAAAGAAAGAAAAGAAAACGGGCAAGATAGTTGCAAAAGTCAGGGAGGTCATGGTGCTCTCGCGGCATCGTTCATGGCGTTCACGTGGTGTTCAAAGTTCAGCGTGAAAAATAGCGGTTGACTGTTTTTCTCAGGCGTCTGCTCTCTCGTCGCCTTTTCTTGTTTTTTTTCCCCCCTCCTCTTTTTCTGATGTGTAATTTGGGACTTTTTTTCTCTCATTTTCCGCTGCAGCCTACCGTTGCCTTCGCTTTGATTTTGTAGACCGCGCGTATGCTTTGTTATCGGTATTCGATTTCGGACGTCCACACATTCATCAAATGTGTATGATTGTCACATTTGTCTGCGTTGCTCATATCGATGGCGCCATTTCTTCTGAGAGTGACTTAGTTCCAGTTGAAATGCCGCCTGAGCCGGCCTCGGCTCGTCTTGAGCTCTGGAAGCGTTGCGTGCCGTGCCCCCTCTCTTTGCGACCTCGCAAATGCTCACCGACCGTCACTCGGGCTCGTGTCCGCGTAATGCATCAAGGAAAAAGGGGGGGGGGGTGGAAAATAAGCCAGGCGCTTCTTCGTTTTGGGGTTTGTTTTGCGTTTGGGCCAATTGGATTTCAAAGCTGAAAGTCAAGGATCCCAAGTGGGCTTTTGTTTGATTGATCGTCACTGAGATAAGATCTGTGTGATTTGCATGTGATCAACTTCATTCTTTTCGGCCGCTTCTTTTTTCAAATTGTTTCTTTTCAGTTCTTTTTTATGTGCGGTATAAGTACAACCCGAGCCTTCTTGGGTCTCTTGAAAGGTCGATACAATCATTGACAATGACCTCACGCGAAGGCATTCCTTATTGTTATTCTTCGAGTCGTCTAAAATCTGTGCGGGGAAAGTCGGCATCGGCGAGGCCAACGCGTACCTCATGTCGTGGCCCGCCTGCGCTGCGTTCATGTGCATCCATAATGTGGCTCGCTGCATATTCATGCGCTCAAACTCTTGTGATTTGTGCATCTTTCACACACACACACACACACACACACAAGACTTAATAGAGCAACACAAGCAGGTGAGCGTGTGGCGTGGCTTGCGCATGACTTGGTTTGCACGCTTTAAAGCCTTCATTGTCCAGTATTTCCCCAAATCGGGACCGCAACACAAATGAAAGTTGAAAAGGAAGTAAAAGGACTCCAAATGTACTCCCATTTTTTTTCCCCAATGCCCACAACATAACAGGAGGATTTTAGGATGAGGGGAATTGGTGAGTGACGCCTGAGATCAGAACAGGTAGGTGAAGCTGCAAGATGACCCCAAGAACAAAAGTGGGCCCATTAGTCGAGGAAAGTGTTTTAGCACCTCCGCTCCCCCCAAAACGTACCAGTGTGGGGTGTTTTCTGAGGAAAATGACGGTGCCACAAAACGCGTTCATTCGGAAGCTTGTAGACGATCGAGCAAAATGTGACCATTGAGGACATTCTTGCTGCAGCTATTCATTAGGATTTGTCACTTGAACTACTTTTTACACCTTGTCTAGAATTTGTGGCCACAAAGTGAGTCTAATTCGTGTCATCCCCCCCTTTTTTTTTTTTTGTGGCTGGAAATTTGAGCATACCTTCTCAGGCTTTCACATAATGCGGCCCCAATTGAACATTTTGCGCTCACGTTGTCTCGACGTCATCATGTCTTGGGCTCGCAAGCATTGTGATGAGTACCCCGTTGTTTGTTGCTTTCTTTTGCTTCCTGTTTTATTTGTCAACACACTGACCTCTTTCTTTGTCTCTCTCTCTCTTTCTCGCCAACCCCCCCCCTCCCACCACCGCACCCCCGCGTTGCGTGTTACATCATCACGCAATGGCTGTCCTCTCGTGGCCCAGTGAACTCGCTGCGAGCGATGCACCGATTTAGCTGCTATCCTACACACACGTACACACGCAGTCACGGAAGCGGCAGACGAGCGACGGCGACGGTCTTCGAACGGAAGCAAATACATGATTGTTCATATCATCCGGAGGATTGAATTGGAAAGCGCGTGTTCCAAATGTCCCGACAAATGCGGACGGATGTGAGGGGGGAAAAAAGAGGCCACGGCGGCAAGTATCGCGTGACGGTGGGTGCACCTTTTATTGTCGAGAGCGTGACAAGGGTCGCGCCCCCACCGCCACACTTGTGCGCATGCCCCGAAAGGTCGGACGTGAACGTCCAAAAAAGATGAACGATGTGGAATGAGCAACCGTCACAATGGCGGAAAAGCAATTCAAGAGCGAGAAACCTTGAAGGAGTGTGCACAAGCGTCCAGCATTTGTCGAGTGAAGCCAATTATATTTGAACAATTAAACTCCTATATATATATCGATATATCTATATATCTATATAATATAAAATCTTTTTTTAACTGAACACGAGCTTCTCCAGGTTCTAATGGCAAATATGAAAAATATTAAATATGGCATCCATTCATACTGAAAAGTACAAATGGTCTCATGTTTCTCATCTTTAAAAAAAAATCATGAAAGCAACGAAGCACCGAATGGCTCGATATTTATGCACATGACTGTTTTTTTTTAATTGGTGTTAGAGGAATTTTTTAAAAAAGTCTGTCTTCTCACGGGCTTTTCATTGCAAAACAGAATTTATTCTCTCCTCGTAAAAAGAAGTTGTGTAAAAATATCACACTTTATTTACATTTCGTCGTAGCCCCCAAAATGTACATTTATTTATTTATGACTGAAATAAACACACTGCATGTAATAAACGTATGACTTATTTTTTAACTCTGTTTTTATTACAAAGTTTAAAATCAAAAACGTGTTCAAATGATCAAAACTATGAATAATAATTAGAAAAGAAAGGTGTTTGACACATTAATACATTATTATTATTATTATTATTATTATTCTCAATTACACGCGCTTTTGAACAAAACTAAAAAAAACATCCAAAAACCCAACACGTGATCATTTCGAGCAATTCGTCCTGAGATTGTGGCTGGAGGAGACAAAGTCCAAACATCCTGATTTTTCCAAAAATAAGAGGAAAGGTGAACATGAAATATCCTCTCAAATCGCGTGAACGCGCGCGCCACGCGCGCTCGCTACAGTAAACGTACAAAAATAATTCTCCTACCTTTCACCGAGGGGCCCCGTTTATTTGTTCGTTTGCGTTTTGTTCGTTCGTTCGAGTCCCGTTTAACAGCCGCCGGCGGTGAAGTTTTCCAGCGGGTGCAAGACGGCCGAGGGCGGCCGCAGCGAGGCGGCCATCGCGGGCACCGCGACGGCCGGGGAAGTCCTGGAGGGGCTCGGCGAGCCGCCGCCGATGATGCTCTCGATGGAGAAGGGCGAGCGGTGCGCCGGCGAGTCCGATTTGCGCGCGCCGGCCGGCGAGCCCTGCGGCCCGGCGCCCAGGGACGGGTAGAAGCGGCCCCGAGGGCGCTCCGCGGAGGGCGGCAGCGAGGCGGCGGGCAGCGCGGTGCCGCCGTGCCGGGCGCTCTGCTGCTGCCGCTGCTGCTGCTGGAAGGCCAAGAGAGCCGAGTGCGTGTGGTAGGACTGCAGCGGGAGGCCGTAACCCGCGCAGCCGTAGCCCCCGTAGCCGTAGGCGGCGGCGGCGGCGGCCGCGGCGGCCGGCAGGAAGCCGCCGTGCTCCCGCAGCAAGTCCTGCGTCTGCTGCCGCTTGAAGCGCTTCCTCCGCCGCAGGAAGCTGCCGTTGTCGAACATGTCCGCCGACTCCGGGTCCAGCGTCCAGTAGTTGCCTTTGCCCGGGTTGCCGGGCTCGCGCGGGATCTTGACGAAGCAGTCGTTGAGCGACAAGTTGTGCCGGATGGAGTTCTGCCAGGCGGGGAACTTCTCGCGGTAGTAGGGGAAGCGGTTGCTGATGAAGTCGCAGATCTCGCTGAGGGTCAGCCGCTTCTTGGGGCTCTGCAGGATGGCCATGGTGATTAAGGCGATGTACGAGTAAGGCGGCTTCACCAGCGGGTTCTTTCCAGCCGCCGACGCCGCCTTGTAGGCGTCCCGCCCCGGCTCCGCGGCGGCCGCGCCACCGGCGTCCGACCGATGAGGATGCGGTGGCTGGGTCGGAGGTGAGCCGCGCCCGCGCCCGCGCTCTGCCTCCTCCCCCACCCCCTCGCCCACCACGTCGATGTCGGTCTCTTCCGAGAGGACCGAGGCGTCCGACATCTCGGAGCTCAGAGTCATGGCTCCCCTCTCACGCCCGGCCGCGTCCGCCGGGGCCAGTTGAGGAAGCGCCGCCGTGCCCCCCTCCCTCGACGAGACTCATGCGAGGAGGAGGAGGAGGAGGAGGAGGAGGAGATGCGGGAGGGGTGGAAGAGGAGGAGGTCGAAAACCGATTGCATCCCGGAGGGGGCGGGCCGGCCGGCGCTAATTATATGGGGCCGTCGCTCACGTGACCTGCGTACGTCACACTGGACGGCCAAAAAACGGCCAGAGGAAGAAAGTGGCCCTTCTCTTTTGGTTGGAATTCACTTTGTATTCTCATTCACGGGCATTTAGTGGTTACTTTTTGAAAAATACTTTGTTGACTGTATGGTCACCCCGCCCCCAAATACTACTACTACTCCTACGCATCACAATAAGAACGTTGTGGTTGTGTATGCCGGGCTCAAAAAAAAATAAGAATAAAATTTGGAACATTTCTGTCTCACAGATTTCAACATCCCAAAGGACATCGTTCTTTAATTAACAATACAAATGTGAAAACATTCAAACTCCCCGAATCCCACCAGATTAATTCATGAAAGAAAAAAATAAAAGCAACAACACAGATGGGGTTTTTTTATGGAGACTCGTTTTTTTGTTTCATTGCGTTACAGATTTCAAGAAATGCCACGAGGGGGAAAAACATGTTTGGATGGAGCAAAACACATGTAAGACAAAGTGGTTAAGATTGCGCGACTGTCCGTGTTTTGATGTTCTCTGTTGCGTTTATTGTTGGACTCTATGTTACCTGTTTTGTTCGGCGCTTTGTTCCAGCTGCAGCTGTTGTCAAATTGCTATCTCAATCACAATGTATTGTATTGTATTGTAAAGCTTACGAGATTCTTGGCAAATGTCGATTTGGAATGAAGTGTTCAATTTAGTGATGAATTTGTGGGAACTTTTCATCGGTAAAATACAGATACCCCCCCCAAAATAATCGAAACGAATGACTTTTGTTAACGCAAATATCTAAAATGCCATTATAGAAGAAACAATTGCAAATACATCAAACCCGTAAGGAACGACGTAGTTTACACGAGTTTAATGGAAAATAACAAATACAAGCAAAGTACCACAAAAATAAAATTACACGCAAAAAAAAAAGCAAAAAAGGTGTTGACTTCCCGCACACAAAGTAAAACAGCTGAAAGCAAGTGCTGCAAGCAAGTCAATTTGAACATCAAATATTAATAAAGAGCAAAACACATGTAAGACAAAGTGGTTAAGATTGCGCGACTGTCCGTGTTTTGATGTTCTCTGTTGCGTTTATTATTGGACTCTATGTTCACTGTTTTGTTCAGCGCTTTGTTCCAGCTGCAGCTGTTGTCAAATTGCTATATCAATCACAATGTATTGTATTGTATTGTAAAGCTTACGAGATTCTTGGCAAATGTCGATTTGGAATGAAGTGTTCAATTTAGTGATGAATTTGTGGGAACTTTTCATCGGTAAAATACAGATACCCCCCCAAAATAATCGAAACGAATGACTTTTGTTAACGCAAATATCTAAAATGCCATTATAGAAGAAACAATTGCAAATACATCAAACCCGTAAGGAACGACGTAGTTTACACGAGTTTAATGGAAAATAACAAATACAAGCAAAGTACCACAAAAATAAAATTACACGCAAAAAAAAAAGCAAAAAAGGTGTTGACTTCCCGCACACAAAGTAAAACAGCTGAAAGCAAGTGCTGCAAGCAAGTCAATTTGAACATCAAATATTAATAAAACCGAGCGGCTTAATTAAATTTTAAGAAGGATACGTTAGCACGTATCCTTCTTAAAAACAAACATGCCTTGCAGCGCCTCCTCTGTGTTTTGACAGCCTGCCCAGTACAGTACAACAAAGTAATTTCCACGCAAGACAAAAATGATGTCGTCGTCCCCCCCTCCCTCCTCCTCCTAAAAAAACAAAAAAACCAAAGTGAATGAGTGAAAAGCATCGGAGTGATGTCGAGCGCGCAAGGAAGCAATTGCCTGCCTCGAAGCTGGCGGCCGTGCCCGAGTCGCTCGATCGTTCTCTCCGTTCTCCGCCATGCAGCCACTTGGAATTGCAGTCAGCTGTTAACTCGCGTCAGTCACGGGTCTCACACACACACACACACACACACACACACACACGCGCGCGCGCTGGCCCACGCCCATCGCGGCGTGAACAGCAAGAAACAACAACATTTGTATGAATGACATTTGAATGTCAGCAGCAAGAAACACGCTCGCTGCTCAAACAAAACAAAGATTGCAGTCAGTTTTTTTCCTAGCCCTGCGAGTTGGAAGTGACAATCGAAAGCGAAAAGCGGTTCAAAATAATACAACAAACGATTGTCACGGTGGCCCGACAAATAGACAATTCCTGTTTTACGAACACATTTTGCCTTTCATAAAACTCTTTGAGCACATCGTCGTGAATTGTGGTGAATTTCTCCATTGATTTTTTTTTTTGTGGGGGGGGGTCGGCGTTCTTGTGCAGATCCAACTGAACTTTCAAGCGCTTTCGTCTTTAGTCCGACGCCCTCTATAGGCCGATTTGGAGACGACACCTCCACTTTGGAGGCACCCGTTCGTACAACGTTGCTTTTTTTCTTAACGCGGAGCACATTCAATTCAACTGTGAACGTTGACGTAGATTTATATAGGTGCACACGACGCAGTATTTCAGGACTGCTTCGTTGTATTTGTGTTACATCCCTACGCGGCGGACTGGATGTTTTTCCTCCATCTTGTAAAATGAAAAGAAAAAAAACTCATATTTGGAGTACCTAGTGAATCAAAAATTTTATATTCTGGATACTCACGTTGAACGCGCGCACTCTCGAGAAGCAGTTGTGCCTCAACTGAGTGAACCTGGACGCAATAACCAAGGAAAAACGTTTTCGATTTCCTAGGTTGAAAAAAACTTGATCATATATATATATATATATATATTTTAAATGTGTTAACAAAGATACATTCCAGAAACGAATGTCATTTGGAGGAGAAAAAAGTTTAATTTTTGGTCACAGTTTCTTTTCATGGGGGAAAAAACTCTCTGAAAGCAGACGGATGTTCTCCTCTCTTCATTTGACGCAAGCAAAAATGTACACAAGTTGCTTTTATGATAAACGTTCCAAATACAGGAGAGCAAGCATGCACTGGGTGGTCGTGCTACTTTTCCCGTTTTTATTTCGCCCTTGTGTGTGTGTGTGTGTGTGTGTGTGTGTGTGTGTGTGTGTGTGTGTGTGTGTGTGTGTGTGTGTGTGTGTGTGTGTGTGTGTGTGTGCGCGCGTGTGTGCGTGTGTGCGTGCAGTGTAAGACGTTTTGAAACGTGGCTACATTAAGCTCTTAAAAATGAACACAGCACAATGTCAAATGAAACGAAGTTCAACAAACAATTCAGCCATCGCACTCTAGATAAGAAATACAAGCCGTAAATTATTATAATTATTATCGTTGTTATTATGACTTATTTTATCAGTTGGTCTCTTTTTTTTTTTTGCCTTCAAATCACGCAGTGACAAAAAAAATCCCTGCACAAAAATGTCACCCCAAGCGCCCTGTCTGAGGGCCATGTGATTTGTGGTGTGTTTCACATGGTTACGCGCACACCCCTGTGTGTGCAGACGAGTGAAAGCACCAACCAAAAAAAAAAAAAAAGGCAGGTTATCGCCCTAACTAGCGATCGTCATCGGCTCGTTTTGTCTTCACGGCCTCCAAGTGTTTTCCACACACATGTGACTTGGGTACTTGTGTGTGGGCGACGGCGCAACTCGTTCTGTCTGACGCGTGCACATTTTGAGCATGACGTCTCTGATGCACTGGTGAAAGGACACTTTGATTCTGCCCTCTTTCATCTAGAACTGCTTCAAACAAAGCGTATGAGGGAAAAGTGGTCAAGATTGCACGACTGTCCGTGTTTCTTTCACGTGTTGTGTTTCTTATGATATTTTATGTTAACTGTTTTGTTACAGGTGCAGCTGTTGTGAAAGCGCAACATAAACCAGGATGTATTGCATTATATTGTATTGCAAATTGGCCTCTTGGCAGGACTTCCCGGCTGGTGATACGAGGATACGACAAACAAAGTTTCACCGGGGATGCTTTAAGTGCACTATTTCACTTATACCAAAGCTCTGTACTTGTGAATAAATACAAGAAAGATTGAAGTCAGAGAAAATCTTTCTAAATAACAGTGCAGTTTGATTGGCAAACCTAACGGTGGTCGCATGGAGCTTTTTCTTTAAGTGTACGTCCCCTCCATCAGAAACGAATGCAGCCCCAACATACGCATTTATCCACGCCACAGCATCTCGGTGCCAAGGCGCTATGTAGAAGTGAGGGAAGGGGCTTCAATTCATCTCGTCATAACCTCATCTTAATACAACTGCAGTTTTGCCGCTATCTTGTGGCATCTATAGGCGATTATAGTAGAGGAGTCAAAAAAATTGTACTCACAAATACTACTCCTTGTGAATATTGTGACACAACTAAAAGTAAAAGTAGTCCTCCATATAAGTATTTCAGTGAGGGCAAGGGTCACTAGTGATTTTTTTTTTTTTTTTGTAAATCAGAGAATAAACGGCAAAAAGACAAAAGTATTAAAATAGGAACAAATTGCAGATAACTACAATAAGAATTTGCAAATTGACAAAATTAAAAAAGGCAAATTCAATCGTGTTAAATAAACGAGTCACTAAAAATTCGCTTCTGTGTGGGAGGGCCTAGTGAGGTGCGATTTGAGGTCATGTGACTGCCTGACTTCGTTTGATTGGACACGTGGACGACGTGACGCGAGTCTTGACAACCCACAATCAATTCCCGCAAGCGGAATGCAGCTTATAAAACGGAGTCAAATTACCGTTTCTTCTTCACAAAAACGCTGAAAGTGAAAGTCAAAGGTATGGAACATCAAAACTACTCTAACAATTAGAAGTCAATGTATTGCATATGAATGGAGACATGCAAGCGTTGAACCTATTCCTTGCCTACGCATTAGTGTATTGGGACCACAGAAGTTATTTTAACTTGTACATCGAACCTGTGAAACTAAATAGAGGGAAAAACAATTTGACCGTCACTTTTTTTTTTTCCAAGAACGTCACTTCCGTCTTCCTCTTTGGCGTCCATCTTGGACTCCGCATGTGTCTGCTGTTAGCTTACAGGTGAGTGCGGAGCTTTTCGATCCCTTGTCAACCCCCGACCCCCACCCCTCAGACTCGACACAACGTCTGCGAATCTGGGTCCGGGTGTGTGGAAGCCCTCTTGAGATGAGGAAGGGCGGACGCTGCAGTTAGTTGCCGCCTGTTGCCCGTCGCTTGGCGGGGGGCGGCTGAAAACTAGCATGCGAGCTGACGTTAGCCGACGACTTGGCGTTCTCGAAACACAGCCGCACCTTTAAAAAACATCCATTTTACACGATGTCGTTATTTTGACTTTTCTGATTCATCAATGGGGATTGGAAATTAACTGTGTTGTGGTTTCTGCGAGTGGAACGATTTAGCGTCCAAGTTAACCTTTAACAAAAGCTTCGGGCGGAAGTTTACGGTGACATGCCGCGTTCATAAAGTTGACATTTGAACTTGTTGCGCAAAGTGATGTTGATCAATTCGGAAATGTGTGACCGGCCTGAATAATCGCTTGTCAATTCCTTTGAATGGCGCAGTCCATGTTGCTTGTTGCCATTTGTTTGGTTCGTGATCTCGTTTGAGATGCGTCCAACTGAGGAATATCCTCGCACTGCGTATTGCAATATCATGCGGGACGCCCGCCAAACGATGTTGAGCCACAATCAAACCTAATATTTTCAAGACAAAAAAAATGTTGTTTTTGAAAGACAGGCACCCGCGAAATGAAAGCCTTTCACCACGTTGTGCAAGGTGATTGATCCGGTTGGGTGAAAGCCAGCTCCTGCTGCCACCTGTTCTGTTGACGACTCGTTTCATGTTTGTGGTACTTCCCACCCCACAGATGAAAGAAGCAATAATGAATCAAGAGAAATTGGCTAAGCTGCAGGCGCAGGTCCGCATCGGGGGAAAGGTAAGGCACACCCCCCAAAAAACATTTCTCTTTGTCGTCATGCGTGTAAAGAGAGTTTGCGCCTCGGGTATTTTTAGGGCAGCGCTCGGCGAAAGAAGAAGGTGGTGCACAGGACGGCCACGGCGGACGACAAGAAGCTGCAGTTCTCGCTGAAGAAGCTCGGCGTCAACAACATCTCCGGCATCGAGGAGGTACGAAAGCCGCCCCCGGTAACCCCGAAAAATCCCAAGTGAGCCGGCGCGCACCTTTTGGCTTTTGGCAGGTGAACATGTTCACCAACCAGGGCACGGTGATCCACTTCAACAACCCCAAAGTGCAGGCGTCTCTGGCCGCCAACACCTTCACCGTCACGGGCCACGCCGAGACCAAGCAGCTCACCGAGATGCTGCCCGGCATCCTCAATCAGCTCGGAGCCGACAGCCTCACCAGCCTCAGGAGGCTCGCCGAGGCCCTGCCCAAGCAAGGTCCCGCCGCCGCGCCTCTCCATCCTTCGCTGTACATGTCAGGGCCCAAGAACTTTTTGACATTTTTGGACTCATCCCATTCCCATATGCGGCAGAATAAAAGTCTGCAGACCCTTGGGTCGAGACCCCAAAAAAAAAAAAAAAATGGCAAAAGGAGCTGAACACCATTGACTTGTTTAGCGTAAACCCCCGAATGTGAATGCGTTGAATATTGAATGTTGTTCCTTTCTTTTCCTGGAGCCACAGATGGCAAAGCGCCCATCGCCACCGTCGAAGAAGAAGATGACGACGACGTGCCAGGTCAGTTGCTTTTTCTCTTTGAGTGACTGAGAACCACAAGGAACCAAAACGGGTCCACAGTTTGTCTTTTCAGCAACGCTGTGGCTATTCCACTCAGGTCCTTGGGGTGGTGCTAATGTACATCGGATACGAGCGGGTTGCTAATGTTATCATCCAGTTCGGACAAAAAAAAAAAAAAAAACAATTCTGAGGAATAGTTGGAAAAAAAAAGGGCCAACTGATTGGTGCACCACCGACGC
>NW_017805822.1:296658-315294 GCF_001891065.2 Hippocampus comes
GTACATCGGATAGGAGCGGGTTGCTAATGTTATCATCCAGTTCGGACAAAAAAAAAAAAAAAAACAATTCTGAGGAATAGTTGGAAAACAAAAGTGCCAACTGATTGGTGCACCACCGACGCCGGTGGTGTGTTGGCTCCAATGGTGGGAGAAGATGCCGGTCCGACTTGGCAGATCCACACTTATTGTGACCTCCTGAATTCCATCGGCACGCCTTCCTTTGAGGAAGCAGAGTCTGTGGCGGTCTCTCCAATCTCTGGGGTTGAAAAGCTTCGCGGTGGGCGGGCGGAGGAGATGGGCCCGGGGTTCTTCGACGGACATCGGCAGACCGGTGCGGCAAGGGGGACCGGGGGCTGTGTGCCACCACGCGGTCCCTCAGCCTCCCCGGTCAGATCTATTCACGGCTGCTGGAGAGAGGCGGCCGTTCGTTGGGAAGACGAATGTCAGATACGGCAGGAGCGCCGGTGGGTTTTTCCTCCCGCAGCGGCTCTACGACGTCCATAAACTTTATGGACAGAATTTCGAGCCACAGCCGAGGCCTTTGAGGGCGTCCGGCTTGGCGGTCTCAGTATTACAACGTTGCCTTTTGGAGACGACGTGGCACCGTTGGCTTCTTCAAGCTCTTTAAATTGGTCTTTAACTCTCACTGGAGCGGTTTGCCGCCAAGTGTGACCGCGACCTCACCTGGGATAAGCGGCAGAGAATGACGACGGCAATGTCGTCTTTGAACTACCAAGTTAAAAAAAAAAAAAAAAAATGTCATGCTGTTCTCTGAAAGTAGAAGTTTTTTTTGGTGAGGCCAATCCTGGACCTCTACCTCTCCACATTTGCTGTCATTTTCACAGCATCTGCATGCACTGTGGCGCTCACCGTTATTTTCCGTGTGCTTTCAGATCTGGTGGAGAACTTTGACGAGGCGTCCAAGGACGAAGCAAACTAGAGGACCAAGCGGGAACAAAACGGGGACCTCGGGGTCGGACACGGGGGAGGGCCTCCGAATCTTGGTGCTTGTTAGCTTCCGTGCGTTGCCCCCAACTCTCCACACCAGGTTCAGTCCCACCCAATGATTGTATAATATTTTTCCTCTGTGTTACTGAATCTTGTTCATATGTGGCCTCGTTAAAAAAAAAAAAAAAAAGCAAGCCATGTCTGCAATTAAGTGTAGCTACTGTCAATCAACAAGCGCAACTTTTGTTTTGAAGTGAATCGTGTGGGCTGATAGTGACCAATTGTTTTTGACTTCAGTCCGCTTGTCATTGGTATGATCTCGGTTTGGGGGGGGGGGGTTGAGTTTGAGAATAAAAAAGATGGAGTGGAAATTTTGGTTGACATTTTGATCTTTTTAATGAAAATGTCACAAGCGCAACCGTGTCGACATACACGCGCATTCGTTTCCTTCTCAACCACAGCACATGAAAATGAAAACTAGTTGATTCAACACAACACCACATGCTAGGTTACGTGAAAATGGTCATTGAATTTTTTTTTTATTTCGAAATTCACAATTTGCAAACAAAAAATCGAATTACATTGTTACATTATTTCTTTGTCATTAAAACATGATGTATACTGAGGATGAAAAGTGATGTTTTCAACCAGAAAAGTCACATTTTTCAGGGCAAAGTTGTCTCACAGACCGAAAACATTCAACATTTGAATGGATCCGTCACTTACTTTCAGACAGCAAATGTGCACAGTTACGATGACAAAAACCAACTGGGTTTTTTTTCTCTCCATGAACTCATATCAATTGCGTGTATTTCACATGAAAAATTCCATTTCAAGTTGAACTTATTGCAGTGTCAAACTCAAAAATGCAACCCCAATTTCCAAAATGAAACGAAGCATCCCCCCCCCCAAAAAAAAAGTAATAGCAACACAGACATGTCAAATAAATAACGTGTGGGAACACCCAAAGCAGCACAAGAGTCAACCGCGTCCACGACAGAATGCTTGGCGACGTCGTCGTCCGACGTCACTCTCGCACGGCCATCAGCAGTCGCAGCAGGTGCGCCTCCATCACCTGCTGAACTGCACGAGCACAATTAGCATGTTCCCACGGGCCGTCGAACCCCGTGTTCCCTTCTGATTGCGTCTGGCCACGTTTGGCTTTTTATTTGATTTTTTTTTTCTCAAGGTCCAAATAGCGTACATACCATTGCGATGTCCCATGGCCACGGCCATGTCCATGGCGTTGAAACCCGAGTCGGACTCCACGGTGGGATCGGCGCCGCTCTCTGCGAATGGAAATCGCATGCCAAGTTGCGTATGTCGGCGTGAAAGGCGTCAGTTGCACATGTGCTTCATTTGGAATCTCTGGTGGGAGAGGTGAGTGCGTGTTTACCCAGCAGCAGCTCCACGCAGCGTATGTGGTTGCCGTGGACGGCGTAAAGCAGCGGCGCGCCTCCGTTCTGAAATGACAGCACCTTGAGCGACTTCCTCAAATACAATTTGCTGTTCCGTGGTTTTTGTCTTTCCGCGTTTATTAGTGTTTTCTTTGGGGTCTCCAGGTCCTTGTATTTGCTTTTTTTTTTTTTTTGTTTGTTTGTTTGGATTTCGGAGTCAATTTTTCATGTCATTTGAATTTACTAAAACAAAAAACAAATTTACAATGAGTACAGAAAAAAACAAAAAATACTGACCACAAAGGCAAACTTATTTTAGTTGGATAAAAATTTCCATTTGATTTGATCAAAGTTTTGATTGTTTGGAATTAGCGATCTAATTAGTACATTGATATTGAATCAAAACACACCGAGAATTGGAGTTTATAATGCGGTTTACTTTTTGATGTTTAATTAGAAGCATCATATTTTTGGAAAAGCATCTTTTCATCATGTACAGTAAGCACAATTGTATTCTATTGCATTTTTTCTTCAAATGATCATGTCAATGTAAAACTGCCTTTGAAAGTGCACGCGCGCAACTAACCCAGTCGTACTCGTTGACGTCGACGCCGCAGTCGATGAGCATCTTGACGATGTCCGTGTATCCTTTGCTGCAGGCCAGCGACAGAGCGCTCTCTCGTCCTTTGGCCAACAAGTTGGGATCGGCACCCTGCGCGTGCACACGAGTCATCATCATGACGACGATTATTATTCTGACGGTGCCGTATGGATCCGCCGGGATGTAGGAGAACGTCCTACATTCTGGAGCAGAAACTCCACCACCGCGATCTGGCCGTGCGCCGCCGCCCACATGAGAGGAGTGAAGCCCTCCTCGTCTTGGGCGTTGATCACCGGCTCTTGAAAGAGGAAAGACATCATTTCCCCATGGGAAGAACAGCGCCGTCACTCCAAAGAGGACCCGCAGTTTCACCAGTATCAACTTTGCCTGGATCTTTTATCTTTGCTCTCAATCTCACGCGAGAAGGTCTGGCCAATCAACTCGGGGTCGCCCGCGCGACGGATACCCGAACACGATGTTGTTCCGTTTTGTTCGAGTACAGCGTACGAAAGGCCTCTCCAGAGCGACACCTGTACCTTGCTCAATCCTGCTGGCCAGAAAGACCATCTCGCCTTGAGCCGCCAGCTGATGGATGGACAAAGCTGGCAAGACAAAACCCCAGAAGAGGAAGAAGATGAGGCGCGACGGCAAAGGCGAGGCTAAGCTGCGTCAAGGTGGTGGCGGCGGGCGTACAGTGCACGAGGAGCGGCGTGGACGAGACCTCGTTGCCGCGGTGCTTGTTGGTCAGGGTGGTGGACTGCTTGATGGGCGAGAAGTGCTTGGTGGTGGACGGCGTGTAGACGTGGCGCACCTGGACGCCCGCCGACGGAGACGCCTGGATGTTGCACTCCGCTGAAACCGGGTAGACGTGAACACAACACCCGGGGTAAGAGCGGCTTATTACTGTAGGCCAAGTGAATGCTATTATTTCTTTAAAAAAAAAAAAAAAAAAAAAACCCTTTCCAAGTTCAACATTTTGCGAGAAAATGTGCAACCTCATTCAACCTAGGTGTGGTTTTATGGCATTTTATCAAATGTCTTCAAACACACCTTGAACTTTAACTATAATGTATAGAGCGAGCAAGAGCAATATGTTTGAAAACTACTTTTTACATACAAAAAATATGTAAAACAAATACATGAAAAAAATGTCTTCCTGGCAGATATTACAAACGTGTGTTTATGAACAAAATCATTTGGGGCACATGCCACGGAAACAAAACAGTACTCCGAAAAGAATTTGTTCGTGCATGTACAGTATTTATAAATCTTTATTCCAATTCCCTTGTTCCCCCGACAAAAAAAAAGTTGAAAATGTAATGTGACGTGGGGTTATTTGAAGGTGTTTCTCATAATATGTTGAATGACACGTTTTCGTTTGTTTGTTTTTTTTTTGAATAACGACGATCCAACCTTTGAAGAGCACGGAGGCGACCTCGAGGTCGGAGTTGACCTGATCTTGGATGTTCTTGCTGTCCTCCTCGTTGAGCGACTTGACGAATCGGGAGCACACGTTCATGTCGAAGCGGTTGGGCAAGATGAACTTGATGCCCATGGCCACGTTGGGGTTGCCCGCCTCGTCCGCGCCGTTCACTGGCAGCCCCTGCTCAGTCTTGATGGCACTCAGGTGGGGCAAGACGCCGCCGCCCAGGCCCTCCATGTCGTCGGACATGGCAGCGGGGGTCCCCGCGGACGCCGAGCTGGACACGATGTCCATTTGTCGGTCAATGACTCCACGCGGCAGCCGCGTCAACACCGCCGAGCTAAGCGCAGCAGGAGCGATGTCATATCGCCTCTAAACAAACAAATACTCGCCACGGTTCATGTTTACCGTGTGAAATAATGCCATAAAGTGGAGAATAGAACAAATAACGTGAATAGCCTTTTAATAAAGCAAATGGGTCGTATTAGTTCGAAGACCAAATAACGCTACAAAAGGCTATATTGCGGCGCCATCTTGTTTGGTCTGTGACGTCACGCATCTTTTTTTTTTTTCCAGCAAACAGACGCAGGGTTTCCGGTGCGGGTGATTGGTCGCCGGAAGGCTTCTCCGGTTCAACAATTAAACGAAGGTGGATGTGGACGTGCAACAAGTAGAAGTAGTTCGCGATGAGACGCCGCGCCGCGCTGTCGTTGCCGCCTTCGCTGCTGTTGTTGCTGTGTTCGGCCAGCTCGGCGGCCATCGAGCCCATCAGCACCAGCATAGCGGTGGGCATGGCGGCCGCTTTGACGGGCTTTTTAGCCAGCTACCAGAACATCATCTACTATTTCCACGAGTGCTGCCGCCCCGAGTGGATAGCCTTCAACAGAACGGGTGACACCAACACACCCGTCGAGCTCGTTTGAATCTGTAGATTGTCTTCATGTGTTTTTGTTTGACACGTGAATTCTTTTTCCAAACATTTTCAACACGGTGGACCCTGTGGGGTGTATGTCGCGAGTCGATGACGTACACGGAAGTGTCACGGTGGTTGGGGCGAAAAAGCTAGCTTCTTTGCTTTCCAGTTTCGTTTTGGGCGCTATGTTCGTTTATCGAGCGCACCCCGTGTTGAAATTCGGCGTTCGACGATGAAAGTCGCGCGCGTTTGTTTGTGGCTGCACGCTTTGTCGACCTTTGCGATGCTGGCCGGTGCTTTCGACCCCATTACGACCACTGTAGTATTCGGCGTCGGCGCCGTGTTGAGCCGAACCATTTATAACTATTTACGCGAGAGCTGCAATCCCAAATGGATCTCCTTTAACGTCACAGGTGAGACACACGCAGTATTATTTATTAACTCAGTGCAATCGGCAGCGTATACCAGTGTTGTCCTGGCGAGAGAATGAAAACAAACAAGCAAACAAACAAATAAATGAATTAACATACAGAGAAGATACACAGCGATGCAAAACGAAAACGTCATGTGGATAGATTTGCATTCTCGAGTCAAGTCGACTTCATTGTCCAATGTGCTCTCTGGGCAACATACAGCACAGATGAAATTTCTTTCCTCTCAACCACAGGAGAGAGAAGAGCCGCTGCGGCTGCCCGCGCTGCCGTCAACAGACCAGTTAACATAAAATGACAAAATAATACAACACACAGACGGTCACGCGATCTTTACCGCCTTTTCTGCATACACTTTGTTGTTTGTGTGGGCAGGTCTGCAGGAGGACCTCAGTACCAGGCTGTTCGGGCAGCACTTGGCCTCGCACATCATTGCCAAGGCGGTGAGCGGCTTCATGAACAACGCCAACCCCAAGAAGCCGCTGGTGCTCTCTCTGCACGGCTGGACCGGCACAGGCAAGAACTTTGCCAGCGCGCTCATCGCGGAAAGCATCTACAAGGAGGGCATGGACAGCCAATTTGTGCACGTCTTCACCGCCGAGCTCCACTTTCCGCATGCCGGTCAGATGGACGCCTACAAGGTATTATTATGACTGTGTGTCCGGTGACTTTCTGAGTTGCAAAATGCGCTTCATGGGAAGAAAGCGGGAATTTACAAAAGGGTTTTACGGCGGCTATTTTTACAACAAATAGAAATCTCCTGAAGTCCATTCCTGCCAGGAAAATGAATGAATACACAAATAAAATGACTCAAAAAAAAAAAAAATCAATGTAAACTAAGGGCTACAACTGCCGATTAACCATTAATCTTGTCAATTATTTTGGGGATGAATCTGATTAGAAAGATAGATGACGAAGGACTCTGATGTCCAAATCATGAGTGATTTATTTGATCATCCTTTCATCGTTGCCGTAAGATGGCAGCCAATGAAGTTGCGTCCGTTTCCCGGACGTTTTGCGTCCTCGTGGTCGTCGTCGCAGACTCAACTGCAGCAGTGGATCAAGGGCAACGTGAGCAGCTGCGATCGGTCCATGTTCATCTTCGACGAGATGGACAAGATGCACCCGGGCCTGATTGACAGCATCAAGCCCTACTTGGACTACTACGACAAAGTGGACGGCGTCTCCTACCGCAAAGCCATCTTCATCTTTCTCAGGTCAGACCCGCAAATGTGGCAAAAAGCACAATGAGAGGCCTCGCTTAAGGGCGGCGGTAGCATCACATGGAAAGAAAAACCATGCGGTACTGTCGGAATTAAGTTTTACTTTTACTAAATAAATACACATTGAAAAAACATTTTTTGAAAATCATTTTCGTATTGTAAAGTGCACAATTGGCTGTCATCAAAAAAAAATCTAAATTGTGGATTTTATTAATAAGCTCCAGATGAATGTTGTGAAGTGAAAATAGTTTTGCATAGAAAGATTTGATTTGCACAGAATTTATGTTCTGCATTTTGGACTACAAAGTGACAAAAGTATCGCAAGAACATTTTCTTACTGTATGGGGGAGGGGGGGGGGGTTAAAATGATCTGGCTGTGGTAAAACATTTGTTTGGCTCCACAGCAACGCCGGCGGCGAGAGCATCGTGCAGACGACGTTGGATTTCTGGAAAGCGGGCAGAAGTCGCGAGGAGATCGAGCTGAAGGACGTGGAGACGTCGCTCGCGCTGTCCGTCTTCAACAACAAGAGAAGTAAGTTGGCAAACACGGAATCGCCCCGGCACGTTCTGCTCTCGCTAAAGCGAGCCAGGCCGACTTGTCAATGGTTTTCTGATTCTCTTCCCATAGCATCGAGTCCTTTGAGTTGTGCATTTTGGCCCCAAGCGTTTGGCCAAGGGGAGCTTTTGAGTCTCAAGTTCGTCGTCACGTTGTCCATGCTCGACTATTTTCCAAGACCGCGCTCCCATGCACTCATTTTCGAGTACATCGGACACCTCTTATTTTGAAAACATTTATTGTCCCTCACTTTTTAGAAAGGTTTTAAAAAAAAAAAAAAAATCCTATTACGATGAGTGGATTTTTTGGGGGTATATCCCCCCGCCCCAGAAATTCTATATATATATATATATATATATTTTTTTTTGGTGAAGAGTTCATCCGGCTATTCTGCCCGCCCCTTCCAACTTTCTGAACAATCTTTATCCCCCCGCCCCCGTTTTGACAGGCGGCCTGTGGCACACGAGCCTGATTGACAAGAACCTGGTGGACTTCTTTGTGCCCTTCCTGCCGCTGGAGTACAAGCACGTGGTTCAGTGCGCCATGGCCGCCATGTCCGCTCAGGGCCTGGAGCCCGACGCCGCCGTGGCCGACAAGGTGGCGGCCGATCTGCTCTACTTCCCCAAAGCCGAGCGCGTCTTCTCCGTCAAGGGTTGCAAGACCATCGACAGCAAGTGGGAATACTACGTATAGCGGCAGGACGGGCGCCGCCATCTGATCATCGCCGGGCGCACGTTGTGACAAGCGGGAAAAACTCAAGTGGTGTCGCCCACTCTGAACTTCAAAAAAAAAAAAAAAGTGATTCCCTTTCAATTGAAAGTGAATCATGAAGGTTTTTTTTTTTTGACTGTGATTTTTTTCAATTTTTTTTTCTCCAAAAGGGTTCGTCTATTTAACAGACGGGGAAAAAAATGTCAACACACCAAGCAAACGTGGATATGTCCCTGCTGTTGTCAAAAAACAACTTACCTGTCATCATCCAATTTGGAGTAAATACATACGAAATGAAAAATGAGATGGTTCAGGCACAACTTTGGCGATGTATTCATCTCGCGCGCGCGGGATGAGCTTCGCAAACCCAAGGCGGCCGCAGACGAGCCGCTTTTTCTTTTGAAATGACATCATGACCGTCGCTCTTCCTCTTTGCAATTTTATTGCTTTCAAAAGATGACACGGCGGCCTCCCCGGGGTGCGCCGTTAGCTGCGAAAAGTCCTCCCGGCCAAACCTTGAGGAGGCCTAAAGAGTCTCAAACCAGCAGCACTGCGTTAATGCAGCCGTCGTTCTCGGGGTTGTTGGTCACCTGTGCGTATTTACCTGCAAGGGGGCAAAACATTTGCACTTCAAAACCATCATCATGACATGACCTTGGCGAGACTATTCGAGTTAAGTTGCTGAAACGGGGTAGCAATTGGAGGGGGGAAAACAAAGTAACACCTCTGCGACTTTGCTTTCGAAGCACTCCTAAATGGCAGACTCCTGTGCACGTTTTTTTTTTAATGGCTTCTTGCGAGCATTCAACGATCAAGCAGTAAGAAGAAAATCTGTGAGTGTACTCATGCAAGCTGTGCCTCTCAAATGTCAGGGGGAAAAAGAGAGCCTCCTGGAAAGTCGGGCTGACTTCCTGCGTGTTTGAAACCCTGTCCCAGGTCTTACCCCAGATGACTTTGCCTCCCTGCGTGACCAGTCCCAGCTCGCTGACGTTGACTTCCACCACGGTGCCCTTGGTAATGACGCCCAGCGAGGTGTAGAGCGGGGACGACGGGTTCTTCTTCACGCCCAGGATGGGAAGGCAGAAGGTGGCCTTGAGCTCGGGATGCGTCACGTGGGCCTTCTTGAAGCGCAGACCCTGCACAAGCGACGCAGTCGGGCTCGGCTCACGACATCAGGTGAGGAAACCTCGGCCCAGCGCGCGTCCGAGTGCCGTCCGACGGGCGGGCCGGCCCGACGTTCACAACGCCGGCCCGAGGGCGCTCGGACATCCGTTTCAGCCGCGCTGCATGCGATGCGCCCCGCTTGGCGGGCGCTTCGACTCATTGGGCGACCCGGGACTCACCATGGGCCTGATGAAGCGCTCGTATTTGGGAGGTTTGCGCGTGAAGCCGTCGCCCACGAAGCAAACTTTGGTGACCAGTCTCTTCCAGGCCTTCTTCTGCCGCTTGCCCGTTCTGACCACTTTCAAAACCTCCGTCTCGCCCTGGGCTCGCACCTTGGGCAGCGGCACCTCCCACTTGCCCTGAAAGACGAGATCGGGGGTGGGGCGCCTTCTCTTTGCGCTTTTGCTTGATCATGTTGGACAGCACTTTGGCGCGGGTTTGCCCCTCGCGGTCCAGCAGGTAGGCGGGCACGGCGCCCTTGGGGGTCTTCTCGTCGTCCTTCTGCTTGGTCTTCCTCTGCTCGTGCATTTTGATGCTACGCACCAATCGGACATGTGTTACTGACGCACATACGCAAGACGCCGACAACCCAGCAAAAGAAACCCCAAAATTCATCTGAGCACGCTTCTTTGACCTTTGACCCGGTGGTGATCGAGGGCAGCTCGGAAGTCGGCAATACAAGAAGCGCACTGCCAAAAACAAGGCAAATGTGGAAATCCCAGCGGGCGGGAGTACTCACGTCTTCTTCATCTGGATCTTCTCGGCGTGCCGCTGCTTGTGGTACAGTTTGGCCTTGAGGCCGATGGTCTTGCGGGCCTTGCGCGAGCGACTGTGCGCCTCGCGGCTCTCCTTCTTGCGCTTGCGCTCGTGGTGGTCCAGGCGGTAGCCATGCCGCTTGCGGTGCAGCTCGATGTGCTCGTTCTGGGGCTGGAAAAGAAATTGAACAAAGCTTTTTCGCATTTCAAGAAACGGTACTCCCAAGGTGAAAATGATCAAATGGCTGACCGGGAGAAAGTTGTAACAACGTTCGATTTTAAAAGCGGAAGATTCTCATTAAAAAAAAAAAAAATCCATTTTATGAGAATGGCATTGAGATTTTTGATTTAAATTTGAAACAATAAAGTGATACATTTTGAAGAAAAAGTTACGTTTTTCAGAGGAAGAAAAATACACACCGAAATAATAGTTGAATATTCAAAAAAAAACAGGGACTTGGGAGAAAATAAAATTTTTTACACACAATTTTGACAAAGATGTGACGTCCAGGAAGACAATTTTTTCGACAAAAAAATACGTAGAATAACCTGTTTTTTTAGGAGAATAAACTCAAGTATTTAAGAAAAACTAGCCTGTTTGAGGTTTAAAAAAAAAGGTATGTTTCGGAGATAATAGACGGTTTATTTCGATTAGAACGTGTATGTTGGCAGGAAAACGTGAGTCTTTCGAAAGTGGTACTTTTTAAAAATCCCGTTTGTCTGCCACTTGATCACTGAGTCAAGTCAGTTATTTGACACGGACAACGCTTAATCGGGCAAAACGTGATTAGGCCTATCGATCGCTGAAGAGCGGAAAAACTCTCCATTTTCACAAATGTACACAACTCAAGCTCGCACATGGAGGCAAGCTAGTCGAAGCATCGGCTGCGGTTTCTCGTGGTCAATATCCAAATACGGCGCTTAACGCATTGATCTGCTCACCATTGTCGCGTTGCGAGTGTCACGTTGTTCACAATAACTTGTTGCCGGTGTAAAAAAAAAAAACGCAGTGGCTCAAAAGTTGACAAGCGGGTGTTGGGATCTCGAGACTCGGATTGTTTAGATGTCGACGGCTCCGAGCCGAGTTTTTAGAGGAAGTACGTCACGATGTTTCTCCGATAATGTTCGGCTGTCAAACGTGAGCGCCGCTATCGTTCCGGGTAAAATCTACATTAAGATGCACTCATTCAATAAAGACGCGTTACTCGTTGTAGCATGACATATACATTTAAATGAAATAAAAATTCCAAACAAGTACGTTTTTCAAAGTAATTCAAACTTAACGGTAAAATACGCCCCCTCAAGGTTCCGAGGGGGACGTATTTCGGAAGAGTCCCCAATAGAAATGTGACTTGGGACATTCTGGAACGGCGCTTCCGGTGTCATTATTTGCTATTCTCGTCCAGAATACATCGTTAAAATACAGAGGCTGTCTGCGTATATTTAGACATATGTATTTCAACTGAAAAGTCATCCGGACAGAGATGTAAATAGTCTTCCTTGTGAGGAATGACTTGGAGCTTAAAGGCATATTAGCACGCGGGCGTCGTTGGACATTGAAAGGATGATTTGGGTAAGGTCGCAACCGCGCTGTCACTTTGAATTGCGCCTGCTCGTGTTACGAGACGTTCACTGTCCTTTGCAGGGCAACTCTTTCTTGCGACTGCGGTGCTGCACGTGGAGACCGGGCAGGTTTCCAAAGAGGGCTTCCAGCTTTCTTCCTGGTGGTAAGTCGTTTATTGGACAGATGCTAGCCGTTGTCGTCACTCCAAAAACAAGTGGAAACCTCGGCGTGGTTTGATACGGATGCGCGCGTAACCCCATCGAATGGCCACGCCGTTGCAGAAGACGTCAAATCGCTGCGGTCTGTGATCAGCCCGGATGTGTCCAAGTAAGTACACGACTGGAGTTGCACTTGAGTTGGCTCTCAGACGCCGGTTGCTTGAATTTTTTACACAGGCGATAACCGGAGGAAATGCGTATTTTTCGAGAAAGACACAGCAGTTTGACGTTCTTTGAGTTGTGTCCCAGTCTTTATTTGAAACTTGTACGACCCTCGCCTCCCACCCAAAGCAAAACGAGCAAGGTCCAAGTACTTTCACTTTGTATTTGTCGGACACAGTATTTCCAGTATTTAGTACTTGTTAACTTGTGACTTGCTACCTGTCTCGGTTTTATACTTGTATGACGACTCTCTTGAAAAGCTGACCGTGAACTTGCAGGCTTCCAATGCAGGCCGAGTGTTTTGACTTTGTTCTCGTTGTGCCATTGTGTTTGTTTTCCGCTCGGACCACCTCCCGCCTGCGCCTCAGGATCCGCAACATCGGCATCATGGCCCACATCGACGCGGGCAAGACGACCACCACGGAGAGGATGCTTTACTACTCGGGCTACACCCGAGCGCTGGGAGGCGAGTTTGTCGGATGGGAGAGGGAAAGAAAGACAACGCGTGACAGATGGCAACAAGTTGCTGTTTTTTTTTTTTTCCCGGGGCTTCCAGATGTGGACGACGGAGACACGGTGACGGACTTCATGGCTCAAGAGCGCGAGCGCGGCATCACCGTCCAGTCGGCGGCGGTGACCTTTGACTGGAAAGGTCACCGGATCAACCTGATCGACACGCCGGGTAGGCATCCGGTTCAAGCGACCCACCGTTTGAGAACGAGCGATGAAAGCCCCGCTTGGCGCGTGTGAATGCGCGCGCGCGCCACCGCAGGTCACGTGGACTTCACGCTGGAGGTGGAGCGGGCTCTTCGGGTGCTGGACGGGGCCGTCGCCGTGTTTGATGCGGCCGCGGGGGTGGAGGTTTGCTCCTTTCTGCCCACAAAGTTGCGCGCGCGCGCGCGTGTTGTTTTCAAGAAAAGCAAAGCCGACGCGTTGAACGTGGATCCATCAGGCTCAGACGGTGACGGTGTGGAGGCAGGCGGAGAAGCACCGCGTGCCGTGCGTGGGCTTCCTCAACAAGATGGACAAGCCCGCGGCCGAGTGAGGGCGCAGTCCGCCGCAAACGGCCTTCTTCCGATCGTTGAGTCCAACGTTGACCTCAAGGGGAACCCCCCCACCTTTTTCTTTCAGTCTCACTTTGTGTTTGGAAAGCATCAGGCAGAAGTTGAAAGCCAATCCCGTCCTGCTCCAGGTAACTTTTCCAGGAAAACCTTCAAGATTGACGCGCGGCGCGGATGACACGGCGAGCGGCTAACGGCTCGCCGTCCCGCTTCGTAGCTTCCCGTCGGCACAGGCCGCAACTTCTCCGGCGTGGTCGACCTGCTGACCAATCAGAGGCTGACGTGGAAGCCGACGGACGACGGGCGCGTCTACGACGCCGGACCCCTGAGCGAGTCCCGGGAGGAGGAGGCGGAGCTCCTGCGGGAAGTCCGCCGGGCCCGAAGCGCGCTGATTGAGCAGGTGCGACGTTTGGCTGTCGAGGGCACCCAAGTCCGACCCGGGTTGTTCTTCCAAAGCGTAGCGTCAACGTTGCCTTGTCGCCGGCAGGTCGCCGATCTGGACGACGACTTTGCCGAACTGCTGCTGACCGACTTCGGCCACGACTTTGACGCCGTTCCTTCCGTCCGAGTGAGTCGACTCGATCGAAGTTGCCGGCGGCCGCGAACGGGCGCCCCGAGCCAGGACGCGACTGCCCAGCTGTCACTTTCCCGTTTTCGCCGCCGGTTTGCCTTCTTCCCGATCCAGCGCGCTCCATCTGTCCGCAACAAGCGCACAGAGTCTCGTCCGCGGTCTGCTTGAAATGGCCGTTCAAAGAAAACGCAAGACTATTTTTTTTTTTATACTTTTGTGTGTCCCTTCACCGTCAAGACGTTTTCGACCACTTGGGACTTCGGGGGCAGAATTTTCCAAATGTGCTGCTTTTTAATTTTTTTCTCCCCTCCCTCACTCAGCTCCAAGAGGCAGTGCGGCGGGTCACTCTGACCCGGAAAGGCGTTCCGGTGCTCTGCGGAAGCTCTTTGCGCAACAAAGGCGTTCAGCCGCTCCTGGACGCCGTCGCCGCCTACCTGCCGTCCCCCAACGAAAGGCCCCGCGACCTGGCGTGAGCGAACCGCAGCAAACTCGGGAGCGAGTCGCAATTCCAAGGTGAAGGCTCCAGTCCGACTCGCACCTGTGTGGGGCCCGAACAGGCGCTGGTACGAGGACGAGCTGTGCGCTCTGGCCTTCAAGGTCCTGCACGACAAGCGGCGGGGCTCTCTGGTCTTCCTTCGGATCTATTCGGGAACGCTGCGAGCGCAGGCGGCGGTGCGCAACGTCAACAGGAACAGCACGTAGGTGTCTGCGAGCGCTGTCGCCCACGTACTCGCCCTTTGTGCTTAAGTCAAAGTGCAGATCGCTGCTTGTTAAAAAAAAAGGAACCGGCCTGTTTTCGGGAAGGCGAACCGTAGGGGTCTTTTCGAATGGGGGGGAAAAGTAAAACCACTTTGGCAAAACGAATAGTGACGTAGGCGCACCGAAGCCCAAGTCGAATAAAAGACTTTGACTTTGTCACGTTGCGCTTCAGCGAGAGGCTGAGCAGACTCCTGGTGCCTTTTGCCGACCAACACGTGGAAATCTCCTCCATGACGGCGGGGAACATCGCGCTGGCCGTCGGGCTCAAGCAGGTGAACCCGGGCGCCGCCTCCTCTCGCTCACGTCCCCCCTCGGACACGGCGCCTTCTCGCTCTCCAAGACGGCGACCGGCGACACCATCGTCTCCTCCAAAGCGTCGGCCGCCGCCGCCGCCCGCCGAGCGCGGACGGACGTGGTCCTGTCTGGGGTGGAGGTCCCCGACCCCGTCTTCTTCTGCACCGTCGAGCCGCCCACCTTGGCCAGACAGGCCGGTCAGTCGAAATGTGCTTTTCATGGCAATCGGATTTGTTTTTGGGGAGTGTTTGTTGTTTCCGTCTAGATCTTGAGAGTGCGCTGAACAACCTCCAGAAGGAAGACCCCAGTCTCAAAGTCCGGACGGACCCGGATTCCGGACAGGTACGGGCGCTATTTTTCACGTTTGGCCCCGTTCCGCGGTCGCCGCCGCTGAGCGCGCGAGGGCTGGGCGCAGCGCGACGATGGCGGCGCGACCCGTTTGGACGGGGGCTGACCGCTCGACCCGGCGTCATGCCGTCTTCAGATCATCCTGTGCGGGATGGGAGAGCTGCACATCGAGATCATCCACGATCGGATACGAAGGGAATACGGCGTCGAGACTCAACTGGGCCCTTTGCAGGTGGCGTACCGGGAGACCGTCCTCCGCCGGGCCTCCGCCGCAGGTACGCTTCGAGTCTGGCGCCGATCCGATTCGGGCTTTGCCGCCCGGACGGGCTGCCACGGCCTGTGTTTGCACTGTGACAAGACACGCTGGAGCGCACGGTGGGCGAGAAGAGACACGCGGTGACGGTGGAGCTGGCCGTCCGACCCAGCGAGGACCGCGCCGCCGGCGCGTGTCAAGTGGCGCTGGCGGAGGAAGCCGCCGCGACCTTGTCTGAAGATATGAGGGAGGCGGTGGAGAACGCGGTGCGCGGCTCCTACCTCCAGGGTGAGCTGATACCGAGCCGGCACTTGGCGTAATTGTGTTTGTTCGCTTCGATTTGATGCGTCAAAGAAAAAGCGGTCGGGAACGTCCTGACCGATGGCATTGCGCGTCCTCTTTCTCGGCCCCTCCAGGCCCGCTGCTGGGCTCGCCTCTGCAGCGCGTGTCCACCCTGATCCGACGCGTCCAGATGGAAGCGGGAACGTCTCCGGCCATGGTTTCCGCCTGCGTGTCCCGCTGCATGCTGAAGGTTGGTCGGCGCCGCGCCGTCTTTCTCGACGGCTTCGTTTGCCAACGCGACTCCTAACGTCGGTCCGTGGCCATCCCGTGCAGGCCCTGCGGCTGGCCGGGGGGCAGGTCCTGGAGCCCGTCATGTCCCTGGAGGTGAGGGTGGAGGAGGAACATCTGGGCGCCGTCTTAGGCGACCTGGCCCAGAGGCGAGGCACGGTTCGGGACATCCAGAGTCGCCACCCGGACAAGGTGCTGCTGGCCAGCGTCCCCTTGGCGGAAACCCGGGTGGGTCCCAAACACTCTCTTTCTGGTCGTCTGCCTACTTGGAGCTCCTTTGTATTGTTTTTTTTTTTTTTTGGCGCAACTCATCCAAAGTTATTGGTTGACGTATTTTCTGTAACGGCAAAGGGCTATTCCACCGCCCTGCGGACGCTGACCTCGGGGAAGGCCACCTTCTCCTTGGAGCTGGACACCTACCGGGCCATGAGCGCACAGGAGCAGAACGCATTAGTGAAG
Organism: Hippocampus comes; assembly: GCF_001891065.2. Taxonomy (NCBI): domain Eukaryota; kingdom Metazoa; phylum Chordata; class Actinopteri; order Syngnathiformes; family Syngnathidae; genus Hippocampus; species Hippocampus comes. The sequence continues at coordinate 313,040 of NW_017805822.1, forward strand.
CGAACGGCCGGCTTGCTGTGATCAGCTGCTGATTTGGACCGCAGACGCTACTCGAAAAACTTTCCGCCACTCTGGACTTGAAGTGGCGGCCAATCCGGAGCCTGAACTCAAGCCTCCTCCGACCGCAGAACTCTGAGGAACACTTAACCCCACCATGCTGTCCTTGATATTAAAAAAAAGAAAACAAAAAAAGCAGAGTGTATTCCATGTCAAATTTTCAGTGCTTTTATTCACAATCAGTCTGACAAATATTACAAAATAGTGCAATGATATGCATCACAGAGCGTGTGTGTGTGTGTGTGTGTGTGTGTGCGCGCGCGCAAAAAAAAAAAATACATAATTGGTGCCTTCATGTCGCACAGCCACACTTGATTCCTTAGTTTTTCCCTCGTCTTCCTCAGATTCCCTCGAACTCGCGGGGGCAGAAGCTGGAGAAGAGCGGCTCGGCGGGTATCCCGCGCCTGGAGATGACACGGGAGAAAATCTTTCATGCGCTTTGCCCTTTCTCCGGGCGGAAAAGAAAGGAAAGCGTGGCTACTCACTCCAGCATGCGACAGCGATGCGAGGACAGCCTGTCGTACGCGTCGTCCACGTCCGTCACGTTCTGGGCGCTCCACAGACGCTCGGCAACGGCGCTGGCGCGAGGCCTGTAACATGCAAAGGCAGTAATGGTCACATTTGCGGTTGGGTATTTGTCAATTCGTTTGGGAGATACACTCACGTGAGTTGAGGAGCTTCATTTGGACAAAAAAAAAAAAAAAAGACTTCCTTGGCGCCATCGTGTGCTCACGCAAGACAGTGCCAAAGCCTCATCAAAAAGGAAAGTAGCATGTACAGTATGTAGGCGTGTCGGAGAGAGCGAACATGAGCATGTCTAGTAAGGCAGTTTTTGCCGAAAAAAACCCGACCATGTATAGTCAGGCATTTTTAGTCCCCCCCAGGCATTTTTAGCCCCCCCCCCCAAAAAAAACAACCATGTACAGTCAGGCGTTTTTAGCCGAAAAAAACGACATAGTATAGTAAGGCGTTTTTACCCCAAAAAAAAAAGACCATGTATAGTAAGCCGTTTTTCGCGAAAAAAATGACCATGTGTAGTAAGGCGTTTTTAGCGAAAAAAATGACCATGTGTAGTAAGGCGTTTTTAGCCGAAAAAAAATGAGGCTAAAAAACGACCATGTATAGTGAGGCGTTTTTAGCGAAAAAACGACCATGTATAGTAAGCCGTTTTTCGCGAAAAAAATGACCATGTGTAGTAAGGCGTTTTTACCGAAAAAAAACGACCATGTGTAGTAAGGCGTTTTTAGCGAAAAAAATGACCATGTGTAGTAAGGCATTTTTACTGAAAAAAAACAACCATGTGTAGTAAGGCGTTTTTACCGAAAAAAAACGACCATGTATAGTAAGCTCTGTACTCACTTGAACCACTGTCAATGATCTATACTGTATTCCACAGCACCAGACACTTTAAGGCGTTTAAGGGCATCTGCATAATTGCACAGTTGTTGTACTACAAATACTGTTCTGCTACTGGTCACTTTAAAATGGTGCAAGGATTTTCTGCACCAACTGTACAACTGATCAATTTTACTCTGCTTGATACTTTGCTCATTCACAGCTGTCATGGGAGATACCACCGCACAACGGTACACTTACATTACGGAATGTCCTTCCATCCTGATTTGTCATGTTCTTGTTGATGATGATACTAGTGCAGCCTGTACTACCGGAGATGAATCCCTTGTATGTTCTACAAACTTGTCAAATAAAGATGATTCTGATTTTGATGCTGATTTTTGGTCGAAAAAAACCGACCATGTATAGTAAGGCGTTTTTAGCCGAAAAAAAACAACCATGTATAGTAAGGCGTTTTTGGCACGAAAAAAACAACATAGTATAGTATGCCGTTTTTGGCACGAAAAAAACGACATAGTATAGTAAGGCGTTTTTGGCACGAAAAAAACGACATAGTATAGTAAGGCATTTTTAGCCGAAAAAAACGAGAAAAAAACGACATAGTATAGTAAGGCATTTTTAGCCGAAAAAAACGCGAAAAAAACGACATAGTATAGTATGCCGTTTTTGGCACGAAAAAAACGACATAGTATAGTAAGGCATTTTTAGCCGAAAAAAACGAGAAAAAAACGACATAGTATAGTAAGGCGTTTTTGGCACGAAAAAAACGACATAGTATAGTATGCCGTTTTTGGCACGAAAAAAACGACATAGTATAGTAAGGCATTTTTAGCCGAAAAAAA
>NW_017805822.1:327312-335958 GCF_001891065.2 Hippocampus comes
TAGTAAGGCATTTTTAGCCGAAAAAAACGACAGTATCGTCAGGCGCTTTTGGCAAGAAAAAAACGAGCATGTATAGTAAGACGTTTTGAGCCGGAAAAAACGACCGAAAAAAACGACATAGTATAGTAAGCCGTTTTTAGCCGAAAAAAACGACCATGTATAGTCAGGCGTTTTTTGCCCCCCCAAACAACGAGCATCTATCGTAAGGTTCTTTTTTCGCCACTTGAGCTCATCAAGTGGCGATGCTTTCACAGTGTGACAGGGTGAAGAAGTCATTTGGACAGATGTGCTCGTAGCCACGTCATACCAGAGTCGCGGCGTGAGGTTGGTGGCGTCCACGTACTCCCCCCACAAGCAGGCTTCGCCGCCGATCACCAGCTTCTTCTGCGCCGCGGTTCCTAATTTGGGAAAAGATGGCAGAGTGAGCATTTGCCGACGCTCAAGTTCTCCTCATTGTTTTGGTTCCCTCAACAGGCTTACACTTCTTGGCACGGGAGATATCGGTGTTTGGTGTGCGAGTCAATGTTTTGGAGATCACACGTGCGTTTGCTTTCTTTGGCTTTCACGAGTTGGGGTCATGACTTCATGTGACTTCATGAGACGCAAATTGTGTTGGTTTTGGGTGGGGGTTTTTGGGGGCGGGATTTTGGGGGGGACACACCCTGGAAGTCCTGCGGGTCGGCCTTGTAATGGCCCCGCCAGTCCTGGCCGTAGGCGATACGGTTCAGGTACCAGGGGGTGGACAGCAGGGCCCGGTAACCGGCCGCGGTGACGTTGGCCATCTCATTGCGGTATTGCTGCCCGGTGCCTTTCCACACGTGGATGAGCGCGTCCGCCTTCAGCTACACAACACAAATAAGACAAGCGAGCGTGTCACACAGCGGGCGGGGCCGTCCGAAGGCCGACCGACGGGGGCGTTTGGCGGCCGGCTGCGCGTATCCTCCCCGCGTTCTGAAGTGTAAGCCTTTTGACGAATCCAGAGCACTCCGCCCCCTCCCTCCCCGATCCTACGCCCACGCTCCGGACTGACCGTTGAAGCTCAGAGGTTCCACCTTGTAGTACTTGAGCCAGTCCTGGGCGTAGCTAATGTAATCCAGGTACCAGGGTGCCGACAGGATGGCGCTGAATCCGGCCGCCGTCACGTTGCGCATTTCCTCGCCGGAGTCGGCGCCGCCCATCCACACGTGCACGACGGTGTCCCGCTCGAGCTGCAACGTGCCCGGCTTAGTGGCGCCGCTTGTACCCCGCTTCACTCCCGAGGCGCTTTATTGTTAGGTACGTACGACACACGCAACAAAGAAATCGGCCGCGGAAGAAACACTCGCCGCGAGGGTTTTCCGTTCAAAGTTGTCCAGATCAAGACTGAACTCGGTCAAAACGGGCTCGGTCTCTCGGTTGCTTCTTCCGAGAACGCCGACATAATAAGCTCCGTATTGAACACGACCGCCGCGTCGAAAACACGTTCACTGAAAACCGTACTTCAATCACTTTGAAAACAGCTTAACTCATTCACTGCCAAAGACGTCTTTAAACGTCTTTTCAGACTTGGTCTAGAATTGGCTGGCACTGAATGAGTTAAATGCCGTATTGTACTTGAACGTTACAACTGTTTTGAAAAAAAAAACGGACTGGAGTGGATTCAAAGCAAAACCAAAAAAAAAAACGTACAAGTCGAGGGCGCCCGTGCTCATTTGGAAAAGCACTGCTGCAAAACCTCCAATGCAACACACGTTAGCATTTCAGTCATGGGATCGAGACCTCGTTTGTTTTTCGATGACACCGAATGTTTTTCAAGGCTGGATTATCACGCGGCGCTACTTTCCGCCCCCGTTCGGCGCCAGCCTTTTATCGCTCACTTGACACGATTGATTTGGCTTCACGGTGTAATCGTTGCAGCGTCAACCCTTCATTTACCTTCACGCCGTTGTCGAAGACCTCCTGCCAGATGATGGAGCCCTTCTCGGTGGAGCTCACAATGTCCAAAAGCCTACGGCAAAGCAAAGGCATTTACGGTGACGCTCAGAGATTCAGTCTTGTGCGGCGCTCATTTCCCCACAATATAGACCCGCCCCCAGCCGAAAACCAAAATAGAAGTCATTCATTGATGGGATAATGACACCTAAATGGATTTGCTCAACAAATAAAAGAGCAACAAAGGGTCCGGCGTGTTCAATGACACTTTTTCCGCAGCAAAGCTTTGCGGAAAACGCCTTATTGGTGGCGTTGACGACAACGGGACGAAAATGTCACATCTTCCTCGCCCACCTTTGGATGTAAAGGGACTCCAGCTTGCTGTAGTTTTTCCCGAAGCCTTGCTGCTCCATGAACGTCCGGATATCGGGGTTGGACTTCCTGCAACGGGGAGAAGGCGTCGACTTTGGAGCGTCGCGGCCGAGAGACGTCGGCGTCGGCGTCGGGCGTACCAGCAGGTGAAGTCCACCTCGTCGCCGCCGAGGTGAACGTAGTCGTCGGGGAAGACGGCGGCCACCTCCCGGAAGAGGCGGCGCATGAAGTCGTACGTGCTGTTGAGAATGGGGTTGACCGGGCCGAAGCTCCCCGAGGGCCGGGAGCCGGCGAAGCACGGCGTCAGGAGACCCGCCTGTCCTGGGGAGGGACGGAGAGAGTCGTGTTGGACTTGAACAAATCCACGCGAGTGGGCTCTTCCCACATCCGCATTAGCGATGCATTGAAAGTGCGGGGAGAAAAAAAACGAGAGACAATCATCTCTGAACTCTCCAGCGCCGTAACTGTCTGAGAAGTGTTGGAAAACTCACGCTGCATAATGTCGCCTCAACGTTCACAGTCTGGATGTGTTTTTGTTTTGTGTGTGTGTTTTTTAAGACCGTAAGAACAGTGACTTGAGATGCCTGTGAGCAAGCCCGTTTCGTTGGAGATCGTGAGCTGTGATGTTTTGGAGACGCGCGCCTCAAGAACGCAACGCCGAGTACGGCGGCTGACGAGGGACGACGACAACAACCTTTCCCCCAAGACTGCGTGTGGCCCGGAGTGTCGAATTCGGGGATGACGCGGATGCCTCGCAGGCGAGCGAATTCGATGATGGTCTTCACGTCGGACGGGGTGTACACGTGAGTGTAAGGGTGGTACGCCCCCTGTAGGGGAAGGAGCAAAAAGTTGCGTTTCTTAACTGGCACAAAATGCAAAGCCAAATGAGTCAAATGAGCTTCATCAGCCGGCTATCGATTCGGATCCCATTCTGAGCAAGCATTTGGCATCCAAAGAGCTTTGGGAGTTCATCGAACAAATTAGCTCGTTTCTCAAACGCTGCTTAGGTGAGGCAAGCAATGGGAGCCAGTTCCTGTCTGTGTTTGTCAAGTCAATCAATGTTGTTGGACCGACGCGAGCAATCCAAACTTATCCGTGGCGCTCGGATAGCAAGGCGCTCGCCTCGCCATCCGCTGCGAACGTCATCGTTTGCCGACCTTCTGGCTGAGGTCCGGGAATGTTCGGCTCATGTACGGGAAGGATTGATCGTCGACAATGTGCCAGTGGAAGACATTAAACTTGTTCATTGCCATCGTTTCCTGGAGGGGGGGGGAAAGAGATGTTGTTTTGAAAAGTCACCAGCTTCAAATTTGACCTTTTGGTGGCTTACCAGATTGGCCAGAATGACTTTGACAGGCAGGAAGTGTCGCGAGGTGTCCAGCAAAAGGCCACGGTGTGCAAATCGGGGATAGTCGCTGATTTGGGTCCAATTGACGAGTTTCTGGAAAGACAAACACAAAGCTGAACGACACGAACAACACTGGTGAGGAATTGAAAATAGACTGCCAACGGGAATTTCATCATTTTAAGCATGAGCGCGTCCACTTACAGCCCCAAAGTCATCCTCGTACACCAACTGACTGAATGTTTCCAGACCTAAAAACAGATCCAAAGATATCTGGACTGGATTCAAATGGCAAGTTTGCAGAAAAGTGATTGCACTGTTTCCGTGTTGACGCAATGGTTGTTTTGCTTCCAAAATTCGAGCGTCCTTGTTCCTCTTTTAAACCGACAACATTTCAAGATTCAACAAGAGAGGATGAAAAAAAATATACATTTGAGGAAAAAGAGCGTACCACGCAAGGCGCCCCAGACTTTTGGCGCCTTCAGGATCGCAAAGGCCCGGTCCACCAACAGCTCATCTGAAGACACACGCATGTTGTTTTGTATTGGGCATGGCGTGACATTATTGAAGCACTCCGAGTAACTTTATAGTACACTAAAGTCATTCCGAGGAAGAAAAGGGTACCGCGGATCGACCGGAGACAGGAAACGGGACCCGTGACGCAAACTCGTTACGTCTCCGTCCTGCCGGGCTCAGCACCATATGACTTTATACAAAGTTGAAACGGCGCATCGACTGATATGTTTGCGAGAATGGACTGTAAAGCAATCGTGAGTCAATGATTGATGACCTTACATGACTCGTCAGACGTCACACTGGGGTACTGGTCGCACTCCGGCTCCGGGTCTGTAATCAATACCTGCAGTCCCATCAGTACAGGAAAGTCGGTCCTCCTGTCTCGTGCGCGTGGCCGCTCGGGTTTCACCCCGCCAAAAATGTACTTGTCGTACCTGGAAAGGAAAATACATTAAAAACAAAGGTGGGCGGGTGAAGGCATTTGACACCGTGTAGTCTCTGGCATGTGTAATATTTGCGACCGCACAGGGCGGCATCGCTCGGAGAACTGCTGTGGCAACATCTGGGAAGTCCGGCACTACGTTTTGGCTTTGTTTTTTTTTTTTTAGACTTGCATCACATCCGTAAAAGTGTCCTGATATGGCAACGGGTTTGATTTTGGATGAATACCTGAAAATCGACGAGGAAATACTGTAGTTGGATTGCAATCCTTGATTTTTCAGGTTTCTTCTCCGAAATCAACTTTTCAGTGTTTGTCCTCAAGTCGATTGTTGAGGTCGAAAGAACACGTTTTCAAGCGAAAACAGGCTCACCTCCTGTACGCGTCCTGCAGGAGGCTGCAGCTCGGCCCCGCCGACGACCCGTTGCCGTCCAACATTTGAAAGCTGGCGGCGGCCAACTTGAACGACACGTCGAAAGTGGCCACTCGCTGGGGTAGCGGCCACAACGACCCCCATTTGGAGGGCCGTGGGGACCGGGCGAGCTCCTCGTCGACCCGGGCGTCCTGCCGGAGACCCCAGCAGGACGACAAGACCCCCCACAGGACAAAAACGTTGGAGGAAAACATGACCCGGCGACGAGCGGACAGTAAAATGTCACGAGATGCGGACTGCGATCAGCAGCCGGGTAACGTCCAATGGGCGGGGCCAAAGGCACGCGGACACTTTGCGGAAGTGGAAGTTATGGTTAAAGGGGACGCTCTTTTTTCTTTTTTGAAATTAGTATTCTCCGTCGTCATCGCTGATATTTCGGCACAGTTTCCCCACTCACCGTCGAAACGTAATTTTTTGTGCGTCACTTGATTTTAGGGACGTTTCTTTGGAAGAGAATCACATTGTCCACTGGGTGTCACTGTTGTCACGTATTTCTGTCGCCAGCCAAAACATTTCCGTATTTTACTTGTCAGAAATGAGATTTTGAAACTTAAATTAGCGCCTTTGGCAAACGGATTGAGATCATTTCAATTTTATGTCCGTACAAAGACTGTTGTATGCCTCACTATACGAATGTGTCCAAATTAGTCATACAATAACACAGTAATAACCACGCAAACTCAAACAGAAATTCAACTCATTAAAATGTTTCAACCTCTTAAGGTATTTTAATACTGAATGGTACATTCATCCATGCATCCATTTTCTGATCCGCTTAATCCTCACATGGGTTGCGGGGGGGGGGGGTGCTGGAGCCTGCCGTCTTCGGGCAGTAGGCGGGGGACACCCTGAACTGGTTGCCAGCCAATCGCAAGGCACACATAGACGAACCACCCTCCGCGCTCACACTCACACCTCGGGACAATTTAGAGTGGTCAATCAGCCTGCCATGCATGTTTTTGGAACGTGGGAGGAACCGGAGTACCCGAAGAAAACCCACGCAGGCCCGGGGAGAACATGCAAACTCCACACAGGGAGGCAGGAGAGGGAATTCAAGCCGACGCGCTAATCACTTCACCACCGGGCCGCTCATTGACAACACACTTGGAAGCAAATCGGAGAGATGGACGTAGGTAGCGTGTTGGTGTATTAAAATCGAGTTCTGACAGCATTTTTTTTTTTTTTTTTTGCATGCCAACACCCCGCCCCCGCTTCCTCCTGCTCCCACTTGATTGGCTACGGGGGGGGGGGCGGCCAAGCACCGCCTACCGCCAACACCCCGCCCAATCAGCCCTTTTGCTTTGCACAGAGGCCAAGCGACAGCGCGCCGTGGTGCGTGGCCGTCGGGCTCAGCTGGAGCACAAGAGAAGAAGCGAGCGAGCGAGCAGCATCTCGTCAACATCGCCTCCAAAATCCACTTCTTCGTATCGTCGCGGAGGACCGGGCCGGGATTGCGCTCGGTGGTGACGGGAGAAGAAGAAGAAGAACCGGGGCCAGAGGAAAGCGCGAGGCAAGCGTTGCGGGCATGTCCGAGCAGTTCCGCGGGCGACGTTGAACTCCCGCGCACCCACGAAGAGGTCGGTCACACCATCGTTGTTTGAGCTTGCCTTTTCCAAAATCAATATGTTGCTTTAAAAGCATCAGATCGAGAGCGAGCAGCAAGATTGGCACCCCGCTCTATCAGGCACAGTGTCGAATGCAACAGGAACGAACACAAAGAGAGCGGCCACGAGAAGGATGTCAGTCGCCATTTCATCCTTGGAATAACGGACACAAATAGTTCAGATCTTGGCCAAAATGATTGATGAGCAATACAGTAGGTGCGAGATATTCATACCACTGTGTGTGTGTGTGTGTGTGTGTGTGTATATTGATTGATTGATGGGGCGGGGGCTCTCGCATCAATGGGTCCCTTTAAATTTCTCGAATCGATCGATGTATTCTTTGATGCAGGAATATCCACTGGCTAAATGTATCCATTTCCAGTTTGTAAGATCCCGTCGCAGCGGTTGCGTTTCTTCCAAAATGATCAGCAACTCTCAAATGAAGCGTTGATCATAGTCTCAGAGGGCCTGTTCCCTGTCAACAATAGCTTTGTGTTCAACAAACACGGCCACATTTCACAGTGACGAGCGACATTTGGGAGTCGATCGAGACCGGGTGATGATTTCGCTGTAGGCAGAGTCAATACAAGTCGTTCGGCGACCAGAGAACGCTCTCATCGGGGCCCTCCCCGTGTCCTTGCTTGGCACTTGGGGGCTTCTTCTCACTGTTTGATGGTGACTCCAAACTGAAAGAAAGAAAAAAAAAGCTTGTTTACTCACACGTATTCTGCAATTAGGGGCACGACGGCGTCCTCGTCGCGAGAAAGGCCGGCGTGAGCGGCGTACGGTCGGAACCTGACCCCCCCGCTTTTCTTTGCAGGATTCCAATGAAAATGTCAGCGCGCGTCCACGAGAGCCGGAAGTCGCGGGCCAGCGCGGGCTCGGCCAACATCTACCTGTTCCACAAGTCGTCGTACGCCGACAGCGTCCTGGTGCACCTGAACTCCCTGCGGCGGCAGCGCCTGTTCACCGACGCGCTCCTCCGCGCCGGCGGCCGCTCCTTCCCGTGCCACCGCGCCGTGCTGGCCGCCTGCAGCCGCTACTTCGAGGCGGCGTTCGGCGGCGGGCTGCGCGAGAGCCGGGCCGGCGAGGTGGACTTCGGCGACTCGCTGCGCCCGGAGGTGCTGGAGCTGCTGCTGGACTACGCGTACACGTCGCGCGTGCTCATCGACGAGGAGAACGCCGAGTCGCTGCTGGAGGCCGGCGACATGCTGGAGTTCCAAGACATCCGCGACGCCTGCGCCCAGTTCCTGGAGCGCAGGCTGCACCCGTCCAACTGCCTGGGCATGCTGCTGCTCTCCGACGCCCACCGGTGCGCCGGGCTGTCCGAGCTCTCGTGGAGCATGTGCCTGGGCAACTTCGCCGCCATTCGCAAGACGGAGGACTTCCGACGGCTGCCCAAGGACACGGCCGTGCGGCTCCTGTCCCACGAAGAGCTGGAGACGGAGGACGAGCGGCCGGTGTACGAGGCGGCCCTCAGCTGGGTCAACCACGACCCGGAGGGGCGCCGGCGCCACCTGCCGGAGCTCCTGGGGGCGGTGCGCCTGGCGCTGCTGCCCGCCCTCTTCCTGACGGAGAACGTCTCCGGCGAGGAGCTGATCCGGGCACAGGCCGGGAGCAAGGAGCTGGTGGACGAGGCCATCCGCTGCAAGCTGCGCGACGAGGGCGGCGGCCGCTGCGCCCGGCCCCGCAGGGCCGGCCACGCCCTCTTCCTCCTCGGCGGCCGGACTTTCATGTGCGACAAGCTGTACCTGGTGGACCAGAAGGCCAAGGAGATCGTCCCCAAAGCGGACATCCCCAGCCCCCGCAAGGAATTCAGCGCCTGCGCCATCGGCTGCAAGGTGTACATCACGGGGGGGCGGGGCTCGGAGAACGGCGTCTCCAAGGACGTGTGGGTCTACGACACGCTGGGCGAGGACTGGTCCAAGGCGGCGCCCATGCTCATCGCCCGCTTCGGCCACGGCTCGGCCCAACTCAAGCGCCGCCTGTACGCGGTGGGCGGCCACACGGCGGCCGCCGGCTGCCC
>NW_017805822.1:335992-388776 GCF_001891065.2 Hippocampus comes
GCCCGCCTCGCTCAAGCAGGTGGAGCGGTTCGACCCGGCGGCCAACGAGTGGACCATGGCGGCGCCCCTGCGCGAGGGCGTGAGCAACGCGGCGGTGGTCAGCGTCGAGCTCAAGCTCTTCGCCTTCGGCGGCACCGGCGGCACCCGCGACAAGCCGCCCAAGGTGCAGTGCTACGACCCCCGGGAGAACCGCTGGACCGTGCCGGCGTCCTGCCCGCAGCCGTGGCGCCACACCGCCGCCGCCGTCCTGGGCAACCACATCTTCGTGGTGGGCGGCGACGGCGAGTTCTCGGCGTGCTCGGCCTACAAGTTCAGCAGCGACAGCTACCAGTGGACCAAAGTGGGCGACGTGACGGCCAAGCGCATGAGCTGCCAGGCGGTGGCGTCGGGCAACAAACTCTACGTGGTGGGGGGCTACTTTGGCACGCGGCGCTGCAAAACCCTGGACTGCTACGACCCCGCGCTGGACGCCTGGGACAGCATCACCACCGTGCCGTACTCGCTCATCCCCACCGCCTTCGTCAGCACCTGGAAGCATCTGCCCGCCTGAAGACCCCTCCCGGCCGCCTCCCTCCTCCGAGGTACGTCCGCCGGCGGCGAACCTTTCCTCCCGATCGGAAAAGTGGGTGCAAGACCTCTTCCTTTTCTCTTCCAGATCTGGATTTTGCCGTTTTGTTTTGACATCATCTCCTGAACTCCCGACTGTGACGAGGGGTTCCAAGAGAAGACCTCCGAGACGGACGCTCAACCCCAAAAGAAGGAACCAAAAGCCCGTCAAGAATCTGAGGGCAAATGGCAGTCCGGGAGGTGAGCAGGGGCTGTGATACAGAGTGCCCCCCCTCCCCCCCCGACACCCGTACCCCCAGGCAACAAGTTATCTCCGGAGATCTTATTTCATGCTATTTATTTCCCCCGTGTGTGTGGGAGGGCCGCTACCTGCTCACGGCGTGGCCTGTGCACTCTTAATGAGGAGGAGGGGGCTCAGATTACCCGCCGCGCGGGGCCGCCGAGGCCGTGGGGGGTCGAGTGAAAAGAATTCCTGCTCAGCTCCGCCAAAGCTGCCTTCAATCAGTCGCCGCGTGCACCCCCGCCCCCCACCCCCTCTTACAAAAAGGGAGGGGTCCTGGTTAACTGTGCGGTGAGAAGGGCAGACAGCGCTGCGCATTGGACCTTCAAGCGCAGGCAAGAAATGCATCCGGGTTCCACCAAGCAAGATCCAGAAAGGCTTTGGTCTTGCGTTCACCGGAACCACGGCCACGCCCATCAAAGTTGCTCATTTGCCAAAACACTCTGACTTGCGCTCTTTTCAGGCTTCGCGACAGCAACTTCACAAGAGTCTGCCAAGCCGGCGTGGCGCCGACATCAGTCGCTATGTCCTAAATCACGTGATCCAAGTCAAACGTAGCCCCCCCCCCCCCTCACAAAAATATTTTGTCCCAAAGGGCAAAAAAAAAAAAGATTCAGTGCGTGATGACTGATTGCTTGTCAAGGTGACGGGGCGGCGACCGGATTCCTTCATGGCGCTCAACTTGCGGCGGGGACCGTCGTTGCCCCTCCGTTTGGGTCTGCGACCGACTTTGTTGGAGTTGGCGCACATCGAAGCGCCGCCAAGGTGCGTTCGGCGCTCCAGCGCGGCGCCTTTGTTCCGAAAACGTCCCTGATGATGGTTGTTGTTGTCCTGGCTGTCATGACGCCTTCACTTTCGACGGCGGTATTTTGGACCGCTGCTTTCTTTTCACAATGTGAAATCCATGGCTCAATAAACACCAGTTTTTTTTTTTCCTCTTGGCTCCACAGAACCTTTTGTGTGGGTGTGCGCGCGTCACTGCAAATTCAGGTGAAAACTGGATTGAAGGCACTTTTATGTCTTTTTCTTTTTTTTGGGGGTTATCTTGAAGGTGGAATAACGGCAGAGAAATCTGTCGCCGGTTTAGCTTCTGGCCACGCGAGAAGAGGCGCGTGCTTTCCCTTTCTCTCCCGAGTCACCTTGGCAACCATTATCTGCAAACTGCGGGGGCTGGAGGAGAACATCAAATCTTAAAAAGCCCCCCCGGCTTATTCCTCGCCCTCTTCCTCTCACTCTTCCTCCCTTCTCACAGTTCTCTCTCTCTCTTTTTTTTCTAGCTATGTTGAAAAAAGTCACGCAATCATCCTTTCCTCGCATGTTTACATTCCTGGTCCTGACAGCGGTTTGAGAAACACCAGTTTGACAAGATCCTGACCCTTGTGAACCCATAAAAGGCCAGAAGGGGAGGGACTGCAGGGGGTTGTCCATTGAGGGTTGGGAGGGGGGTGGGGGCGCTAAAGAAATAAACAATCTCAGTGCCAAAATGTTGCAACGAGACACGAAAATGATCTTTTCTCCGGTGTGTGTGTGTGTGTGTGTGTGTGTGTGTGTGTGTGTGTGTGTGTGTGTGTGTGTGTGTGTGTGTGGCCCCCGTGTGTGTGTGTGTGTGTGTGTGTGTGTGTGTGTGTGTGTGGCCTCCGAACAAAGGCTGACATTTAAGGTGAAATGTGGGGACGGCGTGTGTGGGAGCCCCACTTCAACCTCGACACCCCCACGCATCCCCCACGCCAGAGCCGTCACATTAATCACAACAGGAAGTGGAATTTCCTGTCCAGCAGGAAGCTGGACTTCTTCCCACACACAGAGGCGACGGCGGCGGCGCTCTCCGACACGTTGACGAGCCCACGAAATCACTCAAAGGGACAACTGAGGGTTTGGTGTCTCGGGAGCAATTCAACCCTTTGGCTTTCAGAGAGAAAGGGCCAAAATCAGCCTCAAACGGCTACTGAATGATCTCAAAAACACCAATAGTTTTTCCTTGAAAAAATCTGCAATTTAACTTTTTGATTGGATGTACCTTTTTTCCTCTGATACTGATACTTATATTTTCCAAAGTTTAAAAAAAACGTACAAATATATGACTTTTTTTGTTTGTTTGATTTGTTTTTTTTTTTTTTTTTTTTTTTTTTTGCAAAATGCAAATAATCGGCCAAAAAATCCCAAATCATCATTTGCCTGATTGTTTGTGAATATGGACTTTTGTCCTAGCAAAACTTTTCCCTTGAAAAAGCACTTCCAGTAACAAGTCAAAGTCATTTTGACGTTTTCACTTTTGCTGCCGGCAGTTCCGACACGGAAGGCCGCGTGTGTCATTTGGAGGCCACGCTGTCATCCAACATCATTTCTTCAGTGTGGCCCTACGACCAGATACACGCCGATACTTTCAAAAATGTGACGGTATCCAATGTTTTAAATTGCGCATACGATGTAACACAAGCTCCCATCGGGTGGTCCGGGGCGGGGGAGCCAATCCCGGGCGCCGATCACAACCTGACATCGGGGCGGGGCGAGGCACTGACCAATTGGGTGCGTTAAAATCCCATCCAGCTGTCAGACATCTTGCCTCGCTTCTCCGCTAATTACAGAGTCAAAGGCTTCCTGGTAGGCCGCAAGCCCCCTCCCCACCTCGGCGCACCCCCTACCCGAGCCATCACCGCAGGCGGCAGTGGGGCTTCGAGTGCTTCTTCAAGTCAGCTGCCTTACGTCAGTGCAAAAGTATCCATTGTGCCTCAACAGTGGATGACATGATGTTTGGGAATAGGCGACCCCCACCCCCCTTTTCCCCTCATAATAGAAGAGCTTTTTTTGTTTCTTTGTAAATAAGGAGTGTCAAAATCATGCTTTTTTTTTTCCTGGAAAATAAATTCTGTGCTGAAAAAAAATACACTTCCCCCCCTTTTTGAAATGAAAATATAAAATGTACTTTTCTGAAAAGAGATAATAGGAGAGTTTCTCGCCTCGAGGGAAAAAAAAAGACAAGCTTTTTTCTTCCATGAAAATTCATGCACGGGATGTCAGATATACAATTGACATCAAAGGTTTACACGCCCCTTTAAAACAACAACAACAACAACAACAACTCTTTCGACCACGGTACCGCTGTTCTAGAAGGCTTTTTCTGACATTTTGTCCTCCAGTTGAGTTGTATCGCTTATAGGTCACACGAATGACCTTAGTCTCATATTTGAACACGGGTGGGAAGACTTTTGAGATGTAATGTACGGACTTTTGAGAATGATACGACGCCATTATTTTTTGTGGACCCCCGAGCTACGGCGAGCGGACGCTTGGGGCTCAAACAGACCCACCGAGTCATTTAGTTGTGAAATTCATTTTTTTGCAGTTATGTTTTGGTCTGTATTATACTGCCCTCTTGTGGCAGATGCGCTGAAAGTATTTATGTGAACTAAATTCGAGGTGAAAAAACAGCAGCCAGTTCGAAGCAGTTTTACTGTACTCCCATTCAAACGCAACGAATATGTTTGTGATGCAATTAAGATGTTAATGAACATGATCTTTCATGTCATACATGGACGTCATCAAGGTGAGTTGACACATGACGTGAGTTTCGCTGTTTTCAAAACAAAGCAACTTCCCGGCTCTCCAAACAGCGACGACGAGTACTTGAACGCACCACGAGGTTCACGGAAAGACATTACCCGCTTTGGCTGCGCCTGCGTGTTTGGACACTTTGATCCCACTTCTGGTCGAGTTTCTCTCTCTCGTCACGGCTCCATCCGCGTCGTCAGCTGGGTGTCGACGGCAGGCGAGAGGACAGCGGCTCCTCTTCTTCCTCCATCGAGTTCGGAGCAAAAGACGGCCCGGCGGCCAGCAGATGGGGCCATCTCATCCTGATCGTCCGCCATCACAAAATATCAAATCTCGCGAGACCACTTCCGTACTGTTAACCTGTGCCGATGAAACACTTCACTGTGTATACAGATTAAAAAATATATCAACAGCCTGGAGGTCGCTCAAAATAAGTTAGTAATAGGTCAACTTTTTTTTTTTTTTTGTTGCCAAAAACAATTAATACAGTATTGCAGTCATAGCTACTGTACGTGCACACAAATTGAAAAAAAACCCAAAACAAATGCATTTGTGGCCAAAATATAACCATTGTCGCCAGCAAAAAAAAAGATGCAATGACAAGAAAGATTGCAATAATGCAGTACCTTCAGTATACTAATTGTGAAACTCACAACCAAAAAATGGTGGCAAACAGCTTTTGTCCAGGTGAAGCTCCTTCACTCAATTAATGATAGTTTCTTAGCGCCGACATGCTAAAAAACGGCAGTAAATCACTACTTTGGTCTAAAAAAATAAAGCCGCTCACTTCGACGTGGTTCCTTGGCACCGACATGCTAAAAATGGTAGCAAAGCCCCAATTTTGTCTCAAAAAAAGCTGCCTAATTCACCGGAGGAACTGTGCCCAAATGCTTATCCAGTTCATATCGTGGCCACAAAAAAGTTGCTCTCCACTTTATTTCTGGGGCGCCATTGCAAGCAACCAAAAGAAGCTCGTGACACCAAATCGCGTTTTAATGAAATTAGGGAGGAAGAGTAAAAAAAGTTAAGTTGACATCTTTTTATACACTATTTACAGACCCTTTACAAAACACAAAGATAAAATCCACGGCAAAACTAACAGCATCCGAGCAGGTGCAGCAGCTTGGCGTCCATGCCCTCGATGTCGGATTCGTCGCCCGAGTCGGGACACTTGTTGGGCGCGGCGGGCGAGGCGGGACACGGCGCGGCGGGAGAGTCGGCGCCCTCGGCGGTGATGACGGCCTCCAGCCACGAAGAGAGCGAGGAGGACGAGGAGGAGGACTCGAAGGAAGAGCAGGAGGAGGCGGGCGCGTCATCGCCGGTGTTCCAGGCGTCGCCGCCCTGATGCTTTGCTGCGGAAAGCGCACGTCGGTCAGCCAGTACTTTAAAAAGCAGACGATCTCATTTGGACGGGAATTGCGCATGAATGCTGAAGAGCTGACGCCAAGCGGAAATGCCCCGCAATGATCCGAAGGGTTCAAATGTAAAACGGGAGAAGCTGGAATGGTTTCGAAGCGCGCCAAGATGCGGAAGGTCAAGGAAAACGAATGAGCCGCGGACGAGATTAGCCGTGGGGCCTGGCGGCGTGGAACGAGGGTAGCGGCCCTCGCGCCAAAATCTCGTGTCCAACAAGGCTCGGACAACAACGGGGCCGAAGGCAAACTCTCTTCATCGCGGAAGTCGTTCGCCAAGACACCGCGACACTTGCGCCGCTTTACGACACCAAAAGCCGTATTTGTGTGGCTTTACGACACCGATGTCTTTGCGTGTTGTGAGACGAGACGTAGGCGGGCTCCCAAAAAGGTCTCCTTCCCTCATTTCACGCATTCGGATTCTCTCGCGCTTTGACTACATTTGAGGATGGACGACCTGCGACCGGTGAAATCTTTTCGCGGGCGCGTAGCATCCACGCAGCCGTAGACACCGAGGTCACAACTGTCGCTTTCAGAGTCGAAAAGCGACACGAGTGGACAACTTTTACGATGAATCGAGTGCTCATCCGCACACAGTTGCTGTCCGCGCATTGTTGGGCGTCGAGCTGCAAGTTTCCCTTTGCGCCTCGGCCCTCGTTCCCTCGGCCGCGCTGGGGTGAATATCAAAAGGCCGGCGAGGCGAAGCGCTATTCTCAGACGCCACGTCTCATATTTGTTGTCTCGGGCACCCGCGGCCGCTTCGAGAGCGGATGTTTTGTTTTTGGGCCCTTGTTTGCCTGTTTGCGTGCGGCGTCAGGCGTCCTACCGGGAGCTGCGCAGTCGCAGCGCCGCCTCTTCTTTTTGGGGCCCTGCGCACACGTTAAGACGTCGGAAAGGCCGGGCCCGTCGCGGCGTTCCCGACGGGAACGCGGACGCACGACATCGTCGTCGTCGTCGCCGCCGCCGCTGCCGCTGGAGCCGTCGGACGACATCTGCTCCCGCAGCTTCTTCTCCACGTAGGCCTGCTCGTAGTATTTGGCCTGCTGCTCCTTGCTCAGCGACGTCCACTGGGAGCGGCGAATTTCGGTCAAATTGACAACTGACGAGGTGTCGGGCCCGACGGCAGACTCACCAGCTGGGCCAGGCACTTGTTGACGGCCACGCTGTCCTTCTGCTCCGACTGGCTCTTCAACGCCGGGCGCCGCTCTCGGAGGAAGCACATGAAGGCGTTGGGCGGCTTTTTGGCAGCGGCCGACTTGCGTCGCCGCTTGCACTTTCGCTTTCGACTGAAGAACCAAAAGCCGGGCGTCAAATGGCCACGAGGTGTCGCGTCGGCGGAGGCCAGATCTTACCCGGAGGAGCGGGTGGACGTCGCGGGAGGAAGAGGAGCGGGCGCGGGCTGGGAGGCGTCCACCGCCGCGTACAGCACTTCCCCGTTCCTAAGAGGCAAACGGGAAGTCAACACGGAGCGGCGGCGGCGGCGCGGGCGGCCGTGTCTGCGTCCGGCCAACTCACAGCATCCCCACGGCGTGCAGCGTGGCGCCTTCGGGAAGCGGCACCACGGGCAGACTTTTTTTCTGCACACACAAAAAGAAGCCGTGTCAAAAGGGTTTTGTTGGGGTCCAAACATGCGCGACATTCGACATCCCCCGCTGTCGACCGAAAGACGACGTCAGAGTGCCTTCGGGCTGGCGTTGCCAACGTCACAGCTCGCCTCTTTTGCGGGTTTGCTCTTGCACTTGGGACGCGCGCGAGAACATTTTGGACTTGACTTCTATTTGGGGCATTTTTTTCCAAACTTCAAACAGTTCCCATGTCTCCTCACGTGTCTCTGTTATGTTTGCAAATGTTGTGACACGGCAGGTCCTGTTTTGATGAGGTCACACAAGATCTACTCGATTGATGAGTTCCACACGTGATGTGCGGGCCATCGTTCCGGATGCAAACACTTCCATGTCACATATTGCTGAACGATGCTGTCTCCAGCTGTCACTCTCACACTGAAGATGAAGAACCCGTGCGTGCGTGCGCCTGTGCGTACCGGCTGCGGCGGCGCAGGTGGGAAGCTGAAGGACGGCTGGCTGTGGACGACCTGTGGCGTCATCTGACACGGTAAGTACTGCGGGATAGAGGCAGAGGGTGGGCATTAACAATAGCAAACGCAAACACGCCGATAGCAAATAAAAGATGGCGAAATCCCAATTGCAGTTTTTGGGGAGCGTTCAAGGGGCTTTTTCTGCGTGTGATGTCACCATTTATTCAGAACGGACGGCGTGGCACGTTTGGACCGCAAGGTGTCACGACTGCTTTGGGGGATTTCTGCTCCTGACTCCTTGTCTTCCGCTTACCTGGAGACGGAAAGGAGCCCCCGCCTGGCGGCCGAGGTGAAAGGGGTGCATGAGGTACGGGTTGAACTGCGGCCCGTATCGCATGCCGGGAAGCGGCACTAACTGGGCGTGCGGGACAAAGGGCAACCGCGGAGGGAAGCGGGCTGGCGGAGGGCGGGCGTCGAAGGGCATCCCCGCATACACGGCGGACGGAGGGGGGTTTGAGGGCGGGTGCTGGCTGGGAGGGTGAGGAGGGGGAGTGTTGGTGGGGTCGCACATGATGTTGGAGCACAACTCTTGCAGGGTGTCCGCAACGTCCTGCCACTCCAGCTCGCCTACGATCTGCTCAAACTCTTCCCTGAGCTTCTCCATCAGCGCCCTGATGATCTAGCTTGCCCTAAATCTGGCCTCCTTCTGTTACACACACACACACACACAAATACACGCGCGCACGCACGCACACACACACATTAGATAAACAGATTATTAATCCAAAAGGGACATTTCCAAACGTCAAAACAAACAGAAAGTTGAAGAAGAAACTACTCGTGTTCACTAAACAGGAAGGCCCAAAATAGGTCTCTCCGTCGCTATTTTCATTCATTTTTGAGGGACTTGACGGTTGTCCAAAATGCCCAACATGATGCAACGACGAGCGAGCGATGCCGTTGAAAATGCAGAGACGAAAGCGTGACGTCACATAGACTAGAAACCGGTGGTAGGTTTGGCATTCAAATGCATCCATAGACTTTATTCACTACTCAGCGCGAGGTAAATGAAGGAATAAAATGCTCAAAACGAGCGAGGCTTGCGCTAAAATGCAGAGCGGACATTTGGCACTCGCCTGCCTGACAAGTGCGGATTTGAACACAACGATTTGGTATTTACCGCCATTCCCGCCGCACGGTGCATAAACGCTAATGTCCATTATGATGAGGATGATCATAATAATGACTGTTATTATTATTTCTTTTTCTCCAAAAATAATTGTGTTCAAACTTTGGTTTTTCGGAAACGAGTGACACTTGCGCGTGAGGTGTTCGGCTAGCAGTTAGCTCCAACACCCACCTTCGGGTTTGGGCTCTTTTTTTTTTGAATGGTCGAGTTTTATCGACAGCAGCTTACCGAGTCGGTCCGCTAAACGTGTTTATTAGTCGGTCTCGCGCGATGGCAACGCTGCAAAATGTGGCCACTCGGAACACAGATTTGGGCAGTTCGCGGTCAAGCGGTCTCGTTCTTACGGCGGAGTGGACTTTGCTGGAAGCTCCGCCCCCACCTTTCCGAAGCGGGTCGCCACGGTAACCCCGCCTTCGTCACCCGCTCGCGCGAGTCAAAAAGTTTAGGAAACAATCTGCTTTTCACCGATACTTTACACGCCTTATTTTTTTCCCCCATGTTATTATATTTGTCGTTTTTTTTCCCTTTCTGACGCCGTTCCTTTCTTTCTTGCCTTCTTCCCTCTGAGTTGCTTGTTATTCTAACCTCCTTCCCTCCTTGCTTCCCTCCTTCCTTCCTTCCACTTCTCAAAGACGCTTGATATTCGGGCTTCCGTTCTTCCATCCTTTCCCGAAACCCACTTTTTCTTTGTTCCGTGTTCCCATCTTTTCTTCCCTCGCTTTCCTTTCCACCCCTCTGAGCTTTTCTCCCTCCCTACCGACTCAAATTTTGGTACTCCCCGTCCATAAAATGAAGACCGTCATCCACTCTTGGTATTCTTGAAGGCAGCGAATTAAAAAGCGGTCTTCCAAAATCGGAGCAGGTTTAAGAGCACGCGGCTCTGGGCCTCATGATCTGCAATGGCGATAAAAACGAAGCCGCGCCGCCATCAAGAACAATAACAAGGCTGACAAACGGGCATTATGGGAAATGTGATATACAAGGACAGGGTTTATTCGTTTCTGACTGACCCACCACAAAGTGGCATTAGGGGACCCGTTTATTGATTCCACCGCGGAGAGGACAGGCGTCCATTCCAGGTCACACCCGTTGTGCCGGAGTCTGTCACATGCAATAGCTTGAGTCGTCTTGCCCAATGGATCACGTGACTGACCGTTGTTTTTCTCTTTTTAAAATTTCAAATCACCTTCTTTTCTCATGGAAGAGCCACTGTTTGAGGAAATGCGATCACATCAAATGGAGAAAAAGCGCCATCCGTCCAGGGCGAGATGATGAGTTGTTCCAGTTGATGAACTGAGGCGCAGACCAAACTATTATTGCTGTGGACACGATTTGAGGAAAGACAGTAAAATCAAATCCCAATAAAGGTCACTGAAACCGCCTGGTAACAGCACCCACCTTCCTGAGGGGCCAAAAGGAGATAGACGTCTATTTGGGGCGGGGGCGTTGAGTGTTTCCAACTTGACGAATATTCTCTTCTTTGGATTTCCTTGTTTTTTTTTTTGCGAGTGAACACTTGCAACAATCTGTGCCGCTGGCCTGGTGGTGAAAACTCTCCGTGCACGTCATGCTCATCAAGCGCGGCAAGAAAGAATAGCCGGAGGCTAATCAAAAAAAACAAAGCAACTGTTGAGGTCGGAGGGTGTGCGACTCACAAATATTTTTCCTTTTTATGGCAGACTTCATTTCGCCCGCCCGGCCTGCTTGGGAACAAGCCGCCATCTTCCTTTTCAGCAACGACAGCGCAGTGGAGGCCGCTTGGAACGTGAAACGACAAGAATACCTGCGCAACAGAACACGTCCCAAAAAAGATGGACCCCAATGCAACGGTATCAACGATTCCCGCATGCGCTTTGTTATTGGAAGCGCTTCAAGATGAAAGAGGAGAGAATCAAAGTCTCCTTTCAGCAGCTGCTCGGAGACGTCCTGAACACAGCAGGCATGAAGTCGTCCGCGTCTGCCGCAAGCGGAGCCAATTTCAAAGTCAACAACAACAACAACAACAAACCGCACTGAATTCAAACAAGTTCGCCGCAGACGTGAGGAAACGTAACCGTGCCCGGTGAGGAAAAGTCAACCGGAGCTTGAATGAAAACACAAAAGTTCGCGAGGGGGAGGCATTCCTTCATTCTTTCATTCTTCACCGTGATGAGACGCTCACTCCATCTCGGGCCGAGGCGCCAATCCGAGCGATGACCGATGGCCGGCGAACGCCAAAGAAGTGTTGGCGTGCCGTGCTGACGTTATTGCTACGTGCCCGCCGGGATTTGCTTTCACGACTGACTGCGTGATGCTCAACCGCTACGCCATTGTCCACTTTTAGGGGGCGCGCCGCCGACATGTTGCCAGCCAATCGCGGGGCACACGCAGACAAGCGACCACTCGCGGTCACACCTGCGGGCAACGGAGAGTGACCAATCCACCTTGCGGGCATGTTTTCGGAACGGCGGAGGAAAGCCACGCAGGCACGGGGAGAAGATGCAAACTCCACGCCTTTGGATTCACGACCACGGCACGGCGAGGCGGACACGCTAAGCGGTCACCCGGCGTGCCGCGCGCGATAAAAAAATCGATCTTGTCAAATCGAGCACGATTCCCCGAAACACGCAAATGCGGGTGCTTAATCGGGCCCCTTCGGACATCCTCCATCTTGGCTCAAGTGCCGGGCCTCCGTTCAAAGTGGCAAATCCCTGCGCGGGAGGCGCCGAGGGGTGAGCGGGGGTCGCGGGGGTCCGGTCTGTCGGATCCAGATAAATCCGGAGAGGAGTGGGCGGGAAGTGCTCTCACATCACTTCCTGTCTTTGTTTTCTGACGCTATTTTCAAGGCTCGGAATGTCGCTCCAATGGCGGGAGGGCTTGGGTGGGGGGGGGCCTTCAAAACAAATTCATTAAGTCGCAGGAGAGCGAGAAAAGCCTCTCGCAGCTCAGAGTATATCGCCCGCCTCGGGCCGCGCCCTGCTCGCATCCTGCGGTGGACTCCCACCCGCCGGCTCCGGCATCATCTTGAATGGACGTGGGGGGTTGGGGGGGGGTTCTCATTTGTGCAACTCCGAGTCAAGTCTCGAACCTTAGCTCGCCGCAAGCACATTCATTGTCTTGTTGGAATTTTCACAACAACCTGGAACCAAACGACGAAGCGGCATGAAGCCACACATCAAGCAAAAGCAAACCGCCCAAATCCCCCCCCCCCACCCGTTAATTGAGGAACATTGTACGCATGCACCACATGAGGGGTGTGCACCCCATCAATAACCAACCATTCGATACGCGTTTTATGCTCCTGGGGGTCCGAGACCATTCAGGATGGATGGGTTTGATTGAGCGGGATTCCGATTGGATTGGATACGCTAATTCATTCGATTGAAAGAGCCAAAAAATGATCCCCGACGCCAAACTGATTTCCGAGCACGGTTGACATAGCATCAAAAAGCAAAGCCAGTTAGCGCCGCAACAAATCTCCTGTTCGTACAAAGTTACGCAAAGCTTTTCTCATTATGAGCGTGCGAAGATGGATTCACAAAAGTGACGGCGTCTCTCGCTTTTTGGCTGGCAAGTACCGGCTGTGTCCTCCAGTATATGTGAAAATAATGGCCGGTATTTTTTTTCTTAGGCCGGCGCTGATGGATTTACTTTTTTGGCCTCGGGAAACCTTGTAGCTGCAGGAATTTCTGGCAAGTGGGCCAGTACTTCTCCACGTGACTACAATCGATCGGATCTATTTTTTTGCCACGGCCAGGCTGCGAGGGAGGGCTCAATCCGCCAGAAATATCCAGTGCGGCACATTCCGCAAAAGCCGTCAAGCTGTCGGCAACTGTTGGCGAGGCTCCGGCCGACCCGAAGGAGCGTCCGGTCCCCCCGCTCCATTCTGGGGGGCTCCGGCTCATATTTATGGATTTGTGCCGGGAGGGAGTATGAAGTCACTCCGGGACATCGCTTGCGCAGGAGCATTTGGAAAAATCCCACCGGGTACGCCGGGGGTTAGATACACGTGGAACGCTACAAGTTGGGCCGGCCAGCTCAATGTTAGTGGAGGCCCTGCTGCGCACATGCACGCACGCACACACACACACACACACGTTTCGAATTAGCTCGCCTTTACACCAGAATGCGCCGGGACCACCGGGGGAAAGTTGGGTGGGGGGGGGGGGCAGGATCGGACAAGCACGCCTTGCCTGGGGAGGAGGCTGGTGGGGGAAGCGGTGTCAGGCCTTGGATGGCAGGATGTCCTGTTTGGATGGAAACCTCGCTGAGCAAAAAAAAAAAAAAAAAAATGCATGTGACACTGTCTTGAGATTCCAAAGATTTGCTGGAATCGAGCGTAGGACCAAAAACCTGGACAAGGTGATCTTGTTCGTCACCGCTAAGGCGCTCACTCGCGGTCAACAGTGCCACCGATGCAAATGCAATTTTTGGGTACGTCGCGCGCGTTCCCTTGTGTCGAGACAAAAAGGCAGTTGGGGGACCTCGCAGTGTCTCGTCAGGTCCGACATGAGACTGCAATTTTTCACAAAATAAATGTGGGGAGCTCGGGGAGCACGCGGCCGCAGCGATTTCTGGCAAGCAGTCGTCACGTGACAACGATCTGTATTCTTCGTCCACGTGACTATGATCTCTTGACATGGCTCAGCGCCGAAAGGAGTTTACTTCTCGACTCCTGAAAAAAGAAGAGGGACCGCTGTTTTACGCTCTCCTAACCCCAAGCCCTCAACGTCGGCAAAACGCCGGAGACGGCCCCGGAGAGATATACATCAAGTGGCGGCTAGCGTCGACACGAGACAAGCTTCTCCCGACCTTTTTTCAAGGCCTCAAGCAACTTCCCGGCCCGTGAGCGCACACGCTTTGCAAAGGCCATTCCATTCCTCCAAAAGGGGCCAGCTTCCCACAACGCGTCTTTCCCGACCGCGGCGACTCTCCAGCGGACACCTTCGCGGCGCCGCGTCCATCTGCCCGCCTAGGCCCCGCTCCGAGGTCAGCCTCGCTCGCCCTTTCGCCAAATCTGTCTGACGCAGATCCGCTTCCTGCCCGAGGGAGATCGCTATTGTTCGCGGGGAGCCGGCGCGGCCATCTCGCGGCCCAGCCGTTTCCCGTTTCCTGAGGAGGAGGAAGCGGCGCCGGCGCTCAGCCCCCCCCCCCCTCCCACTACT
This sequence comes from Hippocampus comes, assembly GCF_001891065.2. NCBI lineage: Eukaryota > Metazoa > Chordata > Actinopteri > Syngnathiformes > Syngnathidae > Hippocampus > Hippocampus comes. The sequence goes on from NW_017805822.1 coordinate 350,169, forward strand.
GACTACTACTTTGGATTTCAAAGAACAAAAGCGGCCGCATTCCCTGCACAGATTTTGCATTCTACTCCGTTGTCGCCAACGTGCAGCCTTGGACGTCGGCACTTCTCAAAGGTTTTGGGGTCCAGGCTAGATTTTGAAAATGTACTTATTTTCCTCAGGGGTCACTTTAAAATCCTAAAAGGGAACGATCATGTGTACGTACCTCTGAGAGGCGGAGGAATTCAAAAGATTCCCGAAAAAAAAAAGTCCAGATCTAATGATAAATCACAATACTTTTTCGTTGCAGTTTCGTTTTGACTTTTGATTTTCCAATTCATTCATTCATTCATTTATTTTACAACCCACCAATCCTCATAAAGGGCGCAATTAGTTTTCATTCCTTTTGTTCCATTTTTTTGATTTCAAAATCACTTTGTTTTAGTTTAGGTTTTTTTTTTTTGGGGGGGGGGGTTAGTGCTAGTTTTAGTTTGTTTGTTTGTGAGTTTTTTTTAATCCAGAAGCTTTGTCAAAAGTGAGACGACCCATTGGGTGGCGCAAGGATGCAGTCAATGCAGTCAAGCCCTCATGTGGACGGGCCTGCTCAGGAAAAACGCATTAAGGGATGGCGGCGAGAAACCAATAAGACAAAATCGCCCTGAGAAATTGCCTCCAAATCACTTTTCGGCTCAGCATGGGAGCGTGTTTGTGCACCACTCCAGTTTTTTTTTTTTGTTTTTTTTTTATCAGGGCCCAACAGTGACAGGAAGTCCGCTTTGGGGATTGTCCGTGCGGTTCCTGCCTTAGTTGCAACAGGAAGCGCGGCATAAAACCAAGAGGAAAAACGCCCAGAGATCATTTTGGAGCACAGAGGCGGGCCGCCACCGCGCAACCCACGGACGGCTCCGCCATGGAGGAGGCAGCCGCCGGCCCGCGGGGCCGGAGCTCAAGGGGGACCGAGAGGGCCTCTCCCCACACACTTCATGGCCTGCACGTGCACAGGTAAATGATCGGACAAAATGCGCTTTGAAAGCATTCTCCATCGAACTTTCTCGTTGAGTTGTCATCGTCGTGGTCGTGCTAGTGCAGGCCAAAAAGTAACTTTGATGAGTTGCAGAAACTATTCTCACGTGCCATTATTGTTTTTTGATGTTGGGTTTTTTTCATGAAAAGTTTGCGCATTTAAATTCAAATGTTGGAATATCATACGTATGCATGCATTGTATTGAATGTATTTATTTTAGTTTTACATTTTAATTCAATACGAGATTAATTTAAGTTGAAATGCATCAATGTAATTTTTGTTGAATATTACACCCCCACTTTTCCCTCTAATTGCGTATTTTTTAGAAATGCACAAATCACTCTTTTGTAAATGTGATAAAAATAAATGCAATTCAAATCAGTAAAAAACAAATAACAAAAAAAATATGACTCCAAAATACATATATTTTTTAAATTGGTAAATTACTCTTTAGAAAGTGTAATACACATGCGTAATTAAAATTATTAATGCATATTCAATATGTATTTTATTTATAATATATCCTAACATATATAGAATTATAATTTTAAAGAGATTTTTTTAAGATATAAAAAGTATTTCTGTGTGTGTGACTAGGTATGCATCTATTCATATATATAGAGAAGAAATACATTCAAAAATGTTACAAAAAAACAAATAGAAAACACACCAGTCCTCAAAACATTTCTCGTTAAAAAACAAACAGAAAACACACCAGTCCTCAAAACATTTCTCGTTAAAAGTAACTATTTCTCAATCTGACCACACCAAACTCTATTGATAAATATATAACACTCGAAAAAATAGATGTTGTTCTTGAATTTGTGTCAAAGAGCGACAAAAAGGAGTGTAGGCGATGTGACGTCATTGAGTAGCTGGGGGTCTATCGAGGGGTGGCGAGAGAGGGGGTCGGTCGTCGGGGGGAGGTGCTCCCATCACCCCCCATCCGCATCGTGTGTGTGCGTCTGACAGTCTGAACTGACGAGCCACACACGCACACACACACGCATAAACGCGCGCACACGCACGCACGCACACAATCACCGGATTTCTGATGACTATTCATCGGATTACCACGAATGGGATTCTAACGAGTGGATTTGAATCGGACCATTAACCGGAACCGATCTGCTTGGACGTTTTGGGTTTTCTTCTACTTGTTGGACTTTTCCCACAGCAGAGGTGACTTGTTTAGTGCGCGCTTCTTTGCGTTTTCTGCGCGTGTGCGCGCGACCGTTGAACGTGAGCGCGCGCGTCCCGAACGCCCGAAGCGGCCGCTGTCGGGAGGGAGCCGGGGAAATGGCGTCCTCGTGTGGACATTTTTGGTCGTGACGTCCCCGCGTGGCACAACAGACACGCGCACGTCAAGTCCTAACTTGGGAAAATATTTTGAGAGGAAACACTTCGAGGCAAATTCATCAGTTGCACAAACGTCGTATGTCCGAACGTATGTCGTAAATCAAGGATCCGTTCAACAACAATAGATTTTACGACAGTTACGTACATTTCTTTTGGGGGGGTAAGTAAGCCATTTCTGTGCAAGTAGACAAGCATGTGAAAATGAGGGCACTTTTCCTGATACATAGCTACATTTACCATTTGAAAAGAAAACGGCGCTGCGGTGTTTGACTTTCGGTCATATCGTTGAGAATTGGAGCGCAAAGCGCTTGTGGGGTTTGCGCGAGGTGTCAAACAGGTTTTTCTGTGACGTCACCAAGAAGGCGCTCCTCTGTTTGTGGCTCTCAGGTGGTCCCCCGGTCGGCGGAGCGCATTCCGACCCGCCCACTGCGTCCCCTGCTCTCCTTCGCTCCGGCTGCCACTGCTCGGAAGAGCGTGAGAGAAGAAGAGAGACGAGGAACGTCGTGGCAAAGAGAGCGAAATGATGCGAGCGACGTTCCTCGCCGCCCTCCTCGTCCTCCACGCGGCAGCCGCGCCCTCGTCCTACGCTCACGACCACCACGGGTAAATCGCGGCCATCGCTTTGTGTGGCTTCGGACAAAGTCGACCCCGTGGCCATTTTCATATCGTTTGCTCAAAAATGGCAAAGACACTTTTTCCATGTGCATTTTTTTTTTTAAAGGCTGCCTTGGTTTGAAATGAGACACTTGTTGCATAAGGGCAGAAACAGTGTCTTGCAGTCACGTCACGAGGCCTCGTTCAGCAGCAATCATGGTCAAGACGGTCTGAGAGACTCCCCACTCAGATGCATTTGCATTCATTTTGGTGGAAAAGGCATCTTCAAGGGGAAGTCAAGCCATGAATTGTCTTCACGAGAATAAGTTCTATCCAGCCTCACAAGTCCAAACCCGGCATTCCCACTGAAAAATAAATACATCAAATCATAATAAAAATCACATCAAATCCACAGTTTTTTGTCCATCGTCGGGGGCGGCCATTTGCCACTTGCTGTCGATTGAACGCGACGTCACGATTGCTCGGACTCATTTAACGGCCAATCACGGCTGACCTTCAGAAAACCTCTGAGCCATGATTGGCTGTTAAATGCGTCCCCGAGCAACCGTGATGTCATTTTCAGTCGACAGAAAGTGGCAAATGGCCGCCCCCGAATTGGCTGAAAACGGGTGCATTTTGCCGCTCAGCTCGTGTTCCACAAAGTCAATATCCGTCAGAATGTCGTGTTTAGATGAGTGCAGGCGCAGAGAACATATCTCTGCAAAGAAAATTTGGGGCTTGACTTCCCCTGAAAGGAATAGGAGAAACATCCTCCATCTATCTATCGAGCGAGCTAGCTTTCTGTCTAGCTCGCTAGTCATCGATATGGAATTAGCATCTTTGAAAAACACGTCGCAAATCACCAGTCTTCGTTTGGGACACAGGACAGGAATTCGATTTTGGCATTCAAAGTTTTCTAAATATGACTTTGGAGTTTCTTTGGCCCCCCCTGGCCCCATTCTTTCGCAAATGTTTGTCAAAAGGGTGCGCCTGCCCGCCTGTTTAATTTGAGACACCCGATTCTACTCCTTTGGATGGGAGAGCAAATACTTTTGGTCTCGATAGCACTCAGATCAGCAACATTCGCGACGTTTCAGAAGGCGGGATAGATCTTGACCGTTGTGAATCAAATTAGACAAACAATGACATCAACACGTACGTATAGCTATACAGAGTCACACTGACCGGACTCCTGACGCCACTCACTAGGCCACGTCCCTTAAATGCACGTCTGCGACACGTGAATAGTCCAGTCCAAACTTGGATGGATCCAGACGCATCAAAGTCAAGAAACGTGAGAGAAGAAACCCTTTTCTCTCGGGCTCTCTTGCTAGGAGGAGAGCGTGCGGCGGCCGGGAGCCTCGCCGCCATCGTCGGCATCATCGCATGGTCACGGCGACCGAGTCGTACGTCCTGCCGCTGCATAAGCCCTTCCTGACGCTGTGTCAGGGCCGCCGCCTCTGCAGCACCTACAAGTGAGTCCGTCCGATCTTGGCGACCATTGCCGCAGAAAACACCCAATGTCGAAGGCGTCGTCGGACTTTGGCGCCGTATCGCACGCGAATGAAGGTTGAAAACGCTCATGGAGAGCAGTCATCCAATGTCCAATTTCAGCTGCTGCCACGGAAAATACATGACTGACGCTGATGGTGAAAAAAACTCAACTGAACCCGCATTTCACTCGGAAGAAATACACGGAAAATATCAAATTCACGTTTGTTTGACGAAACTCATTTGGAAAACAAATGAAAAATACAAATGATGATTTTGGCAACCGTTTCATCAATTTTACAAGCCTTTTGTCAAAAGACATCGATTTTAAATGATGCGGTAACGACGCAACCGAACGCTTACAAAAAGTCAATCGACACAGAGTAAGGTCGAAACAACGCACGCTTTGTCGGCGCTTTACTCGATAGCACGCGCGCCCGCAGGCCCGTCCGCAAGTGGGTCCGAGCGGAATGTGGTGGCGTTATCGAGCAATTTGTCTAACGACGGGAAACGTGCGCCCACAGAGACCGCCGCGCTTGTTTATGTTGCTCACGGTCCTCCCGGCTAACTCGGCGCCGCCGTGGCCAGCCCCGTTTGGAAAACGTCTCTGGCCGCAGCGCCCCGGTCACACCAAAGCCCGAACGTTGGTGTCGACGGCGGCCGGGCGAGCGTTCCCGGTCCTCCTGGCCGACGCCCGGCAGCCGGATGTCTTCCTCCGCGCTGCCATCTTTTCCGACGGCCGCGGGAGGCCGGCGGTACTGTTTACACAAATGATTTCACATCCTCCAAGCGATAAACAAGATCGAGAGGCCAGATACATGAAAGTGGCGAGTCGATGGAGGAAATTGTCATGAAAGAAAAACAAAAAAGGGGGGAATTCTTCGCCACGGAGTGTCGCCCGTTTGCGTCATTTCAAGTTGGTAGCCATCAGAAAAAAATCTCCAGGACGACTTTGTCCATCGGTCACCCTCCAAAATGGCCTCCAATGTCCCTTTGGAACCAAAGTGGAGCGCCGTTGGACAAAATCTCCCGAGGACACGTTTATTTATTGACTCTTGCAAATGGCCAGAAAACAGCTCCGAAGAGGCTCCTTGGAACCAAAATGGCCGACTTCCCGTGCGTGGCTTCTTGAGATTTTTCTGCGGGTCTCCTTCACCGAGCGAAAGTGGCGGCTTACGAAGGAGTTTGCCGTTTCGTCGTCTCCACAGGACGACGTACACGCTGGCGTACCGCCAGGTGAGCAGAGTGGCGTCTTTCTCCAACTTCGACCCCGAATGTTGTCCAGGGTGGAGACGCTTTCACTCGCTTCGCTGTAACCAAGGTAAGGGGCGCGTTGCGAGCTCCGTGCTAAGTGCCCGGGTGAGGGCGAAAAGGCGCGACGCGGCGGTGAGACTTTTTTTTTTTTTTGTCTTCCAGATGTGGACGAGTGCGCGGAGCAGCACCCGTGCTCTCACGTCTGCGTCAACACAGTGGGTAGTTTCCGATGCACGTGCCGCCAGGGTTACGTCCTGGCCGGCGACGCCCGCTCCTGCCGCCGTCTCGGAGGGCCCGCCTCCACTCCGGCGCCGCCGTCAGGTGGGCCGACGAAACCCGCAAACGTCCGCCTTTCCGTGTTGCGTATTTCGGCGAAGATGTCGAAGAAGACGAAGACGAGATCGTAGCCAGCCTCGCGGCTCATTATTACTTTTGGTACGCGCTATGCCGCTCTCAACTCGTACCGTGAGTAATAATGCACTGCGACTGGCGCCCCCTTCAGCTCTGTCACGAGCAAAACGTTCGGGACCCTCGCGCTTTTGGAAGCGTCCGCTCCATATTACCTCTGGGCCTCGGCCGCGGCGGCTCTACGGGTGCCGCCCCGGCCCACCACTAGCGGCTAACGTTGCGCTTCCCCACCCGCGCCGCAGGCGGAACGTCGGGCGACGCTCCCGACAACGCGACGGCCGAAATGCAGAACTTGAGGAGCAGAGTGGAGCTTTTGGAGAAAGTATGTCAGCGATTTGGAGAGTTTTCTCTTCTTCCCGCGTCATTGTTCCTTTCGTGATATTTTTGGGAATCCCGCAGAAGCTGCAGGTGGCGCTGGCGCCATACAGCAGCGTTTTCCCAGAGGAGGTTGCGTCGGACGAGAGCGCCACCTTGCTGTCGCACTCCTTCCGCCAGCTGGACCGCATCGACTCCCTAAGTGAGCAGATCGGGTTCCTCGAGGAGCGCCTGGGAACTTGTAAGTCAAGCAAAAAGGTCGGGAAACATTTGGACAGAAAGAGATGCACTCAATGCGCGAGCGAGCTTGTGCACGTAGCATGAGAAAAAAAAAAAAAGCAAAGGAAAAATGACAAAAATCTGAAAGAAAAATCTTTCATAACGATCTGACACATTGGTTGGGCTCGGCATTGAGCTGAGAAAAAAAAGCTGTACCACTTTCAGGGGAAAAGAAACGTGTGAACGTGAACTTGAAAAGGTTTATTGATCGCCGTCGATGCTCGGCAACATGAGGCTTAGCTCACACATTTAGTTTGAAAGAAAATCAGCACAGAGAGGACGAACCCAAACAAACAAACTCGGCAACGTCGTCAGAAAAACCGTTGGGATGGTCTTTTTTTTTTGTGGACCTTTTTAACGCGTACGCCAAACATCAAACAGTATTTGTGCTAAGCTAGGCTGCTATTTGGAAGGCTTTTGAGCTCGGTGAAGGCGGCTCACCTTGTAAAAAATTTTTTTTTTTCTCCTCTCTAGGCTCCTGCCAGGAAAACTCCTGAGCTCGGTGAAGGCGGATCACCTTGTAAAACAATTGTTTTTCTTTTTTCTCCTCTCTAGGCTCCTGCCAGGAAAACTCACCGCAACCGGAACTAAAACGTGGCCGAAACACGCACACATCGAGATCCTACTCATCGCTTAGTCGAGCGCAATCGTCGCACAAATAAACAAGGCGCTGTTTCTCCACAGGTTGGCTTCCACAAAGGCGGCAATTCGGGCAACTCCGACGTGATGGCTTTCATGTTTCCAATAGTAATTCGAAAAAAAAAACATGTCAACGGTCATGTCAACAATACGATATATTTGATTTGTTTTTTTGGGGGCGGGGGGCAGGGAGCTAATGATTCTTTGATGTTCCCAAACATTACGCCTTTGTTCCAAAAACTAAGATCGTATCGTTGACGTTTGTCATTTGGAAAACTGTGTCTGTGACTTTTTTTTTTTTTTTTAACACGTCTGATGAGTTCATCAACCTTGACCTGTTTTCGTCTCTTCGCTGTTTCCAAACATGAAGTCTTTGTTTCATAAAACTTTGAATCCATCTTTCAAACTGCATTGTGTCAAATGCGCTCACATTCTCGATTGTTCTCAACTCAAATTTCAACTTGGGTGTTTCAAAGCCTTTCTACTGGATGTGTCTTTGATTTGTCAATCAAGTTGCACCGCCCTTGATATTCCAAACAACCGCGTCTTGGATTTTGAAACAAAAATGTTTCAAACTAATGTGACGTCACATCATTTAGGAAGTGTATCATCCAGACCATCTTTGATGGAACAACCTTTCACGGCGCTTCGTCTTATGCTTCAAACAACAGATCTCTTTGATGTATCTCATCACAACCAACTCGTCTTTGAAGTTTCATACGAGATGAACTGAAACAGTCACCGGAGCAGCTGTGTCGTCGCAGTCTCTACTTATCTGTATCATCCAGATAATCTTTGATGGAACAACCTTTCACGGCGCTTCGTCTTATGCTTCAAACAACAGATCTCCTTGATGCATCTCATCACAACCAACCGTCTGAAGTTTCATACGAGATGAACTGAAACAGTCGCCGGAGCAGCTGTGTCGTCGCAGTCTCTACTTATCGTGCCTTTTTCTTTCACACTTTATTTGAAATGACAACCAGTTATTTCCCACAACACGTTTGTTTTTGTAACGTTTTGTGATCAAGGAACATCAGTGACCCCAAATGTGGCTGACGTGTGTTCAACGACGGCCAGGACAAAGCTTCCCACCACCGGAGGAACTTGAGGGAAAGGGAACAAGAGTACGGATCAATAAAATACCAGAAAAAGAAAGAAATGGAGTGAAATCTTTTGCAGGGCATTCACATTCATCCCACTTTCTAGTAATTCAGTTGAAAAAAGAAAGCACATCGTCAACGTCCCCAATGCTGGCGATAGGGGGCGGGGCTTAGTGATCTCACACACTCTTGACACTTCCTCTCACACACGCACAAAGGCTATTACCTCGAAGCCGTCTTTAATAGCTTTGGTGAAAATGATTTAAAAAAAGAATTCATAAAAGTAAAGCCCCCACCCTCCAAACAATTTTTTTTTTCATTTACAATTTCATCTTCATTTTCCTTTAAGGTGAGGAAATAATCAAGACCACGAAAATGATACCGAGAAGTGAACTTTTCGTCATTCACTGCATCGCACTTCATTAGCATAAACGTATCAGCCGTTGCATGCTCAACCAATCAGATGGTTGCATGGTCCAAGGGGGCGGGGTGTACTCCCCGAAACGTCGTCACAGGTGAAACAACAGCCCCCGCCCCCTCCTCAAAATAAAATTAAAACCCAGACAGGTTGGGAGCATTTTGGGGTTCGGTTTGACATTCAAAAGGCAAATAACTGACAAAACTTGGTCAATAAATGGAAGCCAAGCGTGTGGTCCTTTGTCGTACTCCCCCGAAACGTTTTTAGGGTCGTCACAGGTGAAACGACAGCCCCCGCCCCCTCCTCAAAATAAAATAAAATAAAAACCAGACAGGTTGGGAGCATTTTGGGGTTCGGTTTGACATTCAAAAGGCAAATAACTGACAAAACTTCGTCAATAAATGGAAGCCAAGCGTGGCGTGTGGTTCTTTGTATGTCAAACACAACGGCGTGAGCAGAATCAAGAAATCAAGTGGCACCGTGTTGGAAACAGTCGCAATGTTTTCAAAACATCAAGCCAAGCTTCAAGCCATAAATACATTTCTCTTTCTCGAACGAAGGTCAATAAATGGAAGCCAAGCGTGTGGTCCTTTGTATGTCAAACACAAAGGCGTTAGCAGAATCAAGAATCAAGTGGCACCGTGATGCAAACAGTCGCAATGTTTTCAAAACATCAAGCCAAGCTTCAAGCCATAAATACATTTCTCTTTCTCGAACGAAAAAGTCAACACAACGGGCGTCATCCTCCACCACCACGAGGAAATCGATTCAATCGGATGGCGTGGCGGAGAGTCAAAGCCAACAAACAATCGCATGAAGCCGTCCTTCATATTGGGACGACTTTTCGTTGCACGCGTGCTTCAAGCAAACGAGCACGAAGCCAATCCAGGCGGGCGTCACTCGTCGCTCCATATTCGACATGGACTCGATGCACGCGTGCTAGCCCGAACGGGACGCGAGCTTGGGGCGCAACTGACGTCAGCCCACTTGAATCCCACGCACCAAAAAACGACAACAACATGAACGTAAAGAAGCGGTTTGTAGCCTGCACACTTACCCCAATGACGAGGGCCACATTTGCAACATTTGGCGAGAAGTTCAACCGAGCGCCGCGACGGGGTCAAGTCACAATGTTGACGTTCAATTTACGATGCCAATCAAAGCAAACCCCTTTCATCTTTTTCCAGCAATGGACGTACTCTCAGACCCTACGTGGACATTTTGGGACTCGATACAGAACATATTTTCCGTTTTTTTGTTATTGACAGCCCGTCTTGGTGTCTTCCACCTGCGAATGGCTAACTGCGCTCATTTTGATCACACTTGCGTATGCGCGCGCACGTAGCTAACTGTGCTCATTTTTATCACACTCGCGCGTGCGTGCGCACAAGCAAGTAAAGGCGAGACACAGCAGCCATTGCAGCCTCTCCTTTTTTTTTTTAAATTTTATTTTTTTTCACCCCATTAGATCAGATCCTGAATAGTTTGAAAAGCCAGGAAGCAAATGCTTTCTACCTCTGCCTTCTGGCGCACCAGATGAACTCACTGGCGATTGGACCTCAAACACATTCCAAAACAAAAAGGCAACATGACATGATTAGAAAAAAAAAAAACCCAAACTGCATCCAAAGCGAATAACGCGCAAGGGCATGCACGAACAACAACGCCCATCCGTACTGCCGGGCCCGCCGTCCGTCACTCCGCTCGCAGAAACCGCGAGGGTCGGGACTGCGCGGGCCAGCCCGGGGACCGGGACCGGGACGGGCCGCCCGGGCCGAGAGTCACGGGAGATAAAAAGTAGCGGTGGACGCGGCGGGGAAGCTGGGCTTGACAAAATGGCGGGCGGGCGCGCGCTCAGTGCCCGGCGGGCCCGTTGCCGCACGCCAAGCCCGATATGTCCAGGAAGGCCGAGCGCATCGCGTCGAAAGATTTGTCGGCGAGGGACGCCACGTCCTCGGACGTCATGCCCTTGGTCTCGATCTTCGGGAGTATCTTTAAGCGGATGGTCCCTGTGTCACAGGTGGCAAGAGTACTCACGATCTGTACTTGCGAGGGGGGTCAATATATACGACGACGCCAGCAACGCTTACCCGATTTGAACTGCTTCTCTTTCCGTAGGTAGAAGTTACTGTAGGAGGAGAAGACCACGGGTATGATGGGCACCTGCAGACAGACAGGAAGTCACATTGCACACAAAGCCATGCGAGGAATACCGCCAGAGTGTTGTCGCCTGCGGGACGCGGTCAGTACTTGCCAGGAATGTCTCGGCTAAGCGGTATCATTTCAATCAAGAACTGTGTTGATTTCTTTTTTTTTTTTTTTTGATGGTGGCATTGAATGACTCCCTTCCTCCCGTCCCGGGCCGGAGTGTGCGCTGTCAACAGACGCCCCGCGCACGCTCCCCCACTCGCGACCCGTCAGGGGATGCAGCTCATTAACGCACGCATCTGTCGCTCGGCCCCTTCTCACTAATCATTCTACGACGGCAAGACTTTTACAAAACAATTTTTGCCCCCCCCCACCCCCCGCCTCTGAAATGGGCCCAGCGCTCAGTCTTGGACTCTTGGAGAGCGATTCAAGTTGGTTTGGGAAGCCACGTGAGCGCTTATTTCCTGTCTTTGATTTCCAGTTGAAGGGAGTTGAAAGAGTTCAACTCCAGTGCCGAGTTGAGAAGAATGTTAAACGTGCGCCTGCCGCCATCGAGTGGGAAAGCGTTTCAGTGTTCTGCCTGTGGTTCCGCTCGGGATTTTGAAAGAGGTACTGACTTGGGCTTGCACGGCCAAGTGGAATGCGCCTTTTTTGAAGGGCAACAGGTCTCCCCTCTGGTTCCGCGTTCCCTCCGGAAACACCCACAGGCGGATCTACGGAAAGTTCAACGATTCAAATAGGCAGTCGTTCTGCACGACGACGTGGAAAAACTCTCAAGTGTTTTCTTTCTGGGTCAGGCTGCCGATGCGAGCTTATTGGAGGGCGTGGGTTACCTGCTGGTCCAACATGGTTTTGGCGGCGGCGGCCATGACGCTCTTGGCGTCGCTGGTCTTCTTGCGGTTGATGAAGACGATGCCGCCCAACCAGCAGAGGACGCCCACCGTGCCGGCATAGATCAACTCCTTCTTGGCGATCATGGTGCAGCGGTCGGGCAGGATCTCCATCAGGCCTGCGGGAGGAAGCCACGACATGACCGCGCCGCAACGGACCAATGCCGAGTTCCTCGATGGGGACGGGCCTCGATGGCCCGACGCGGAGTCAAACCGGGCACCCACCCAACACATCGAGGGAGCTCTGGTGGTTGGAGATGATAACGTAGGGGCCCGGGGTCTGCAGGTGCTCCCAGCCGCTGACTTGGAAGCGCAGGCCCAGGAAATACTTGACGTGCCAAACCAGGGCGCGGACGATCCTGATAAGCAGGGGTAGGGGGGGTGGTGGTGGTGGCAGATAATAAAGTTGGTCTACAAACAAGTGAGACCGAACCGCATCGACGCCTTCGACGACCTTCCGCCAGATGTCGCTAAATGGCCATTAAACGCCCTAGAAAATGATTTGGGGAGCTTATCTTCAAATCCTATCTTCTATGATGGAGCCAAGGTGCATATTTGGCATTGGAGAAATGTGCCGGCACAGCAACAACCAAAACTATCAGAAGAAGGAAGTCGAGTGGAGTCATGAGCAGCTCGTCTTAATTTTCCTGTTGCGCAGGCGGGTGAGCGTATGCTGCGGCCGTAGCTTCACCAACAATCATTTTCTCTGCTGAACTTGTTTGCTCGCTCACTGCTAATCTCATCAACATATGAAGTCAGGTTATCTTAACCCTGCTGTTAAACTGCGGGTCAAAGTGACCACGTTTAAAAAAATAAAAATAAAAAAATCTACAAACGGTTACAGTAATGTTTTGTTTTGAGTTTTTTTTCAAGGGTAGAAAATGGAACTTTTTCTGCTGGCCTCCTTTGTATTGTGCATCCTTTAGTCTTTTAAAAGTTTGTAAACACACCACAAAAGTTGCAACTTTGCTGCAATGTGTTCATTTCTGGGTCCTTGAATGCGGCGGCCTTGCGAATCCACAAATACACGGCTACCGTCAAGTGGCCAGCATGTGACGCGCAGCCAAGTGAAACCACGTTCCTACATCTTTGAATGGAGCACCACTCGACTCAGTGAATGCCAGAACGTAAAAACAAGTCGGCAAAAAAGCCACTCATTCATTTCCAAAACGACTGCATGTACATAGTCACAGATACGACAGAAGAACGAGAAGATGGAGAACCCAAGCAGACAAAAATGAAACCTGTACCCCATCTGCACGTTACGGCGCCTTCTATGACAAAAATCAATTTTACTCGATGAATCGAAGGCATAAAGTGAAATACTAAATTGTTTTATTTGTTTATATTTATGTCTTTGTCTTTTTATGCAGTTCAGTTTTGCTTCCCTTATTTTTAGCTGTGTGTCTTTCAATGCACTGCATGTTGCGCTGTGGTTGAGAGGAAAGTCATTTCATCCATGCTGCATGTTGCACATCGAGCAGGGGTGTCAAACTCATTTCACATTGTGGGCCACACACGGCCTCGGTAGATGTCAAGTGGGCCGGACCATTAAAATGATACCGTACTCTGCTAGAAAGAACCAAAATAATATGTCTTTCTTTTGTTTTGGTCTAAAGAAGGACAAGAACAGTCGGAATATGATGACTTTTAATGAACATATCTTTTACAAAACATTTCGTGAAGCACCTTAGATTTCCTTCGACAAATGTGCAATTGACTTTTCTCATTCGCATATTATGCATTGCAAAACCTTCACAAGTCATTGGGATTGAAAAATATAGTCATGAACATTAAGATGAAACGAGATTTATAAAGAAAGGAATTTTTAAAGCATTTCCACATGTGCATAGAAAATCTCAATTTAATCCCTGCCCGCACCTTACAAACTAAGGAGAGTGCTATTCAATGTGTAAAGAATCAAGTATTCACATATCCTTGATAGCGTCTGCTGTGTTGGGTCTGTCTCAGTGGCGGAATGAAACTGCTGTTGTCTTCTTCTCTGATCAAAACAATGCTGTCTTCTACTCTTGATAAAAACATGGTGGCCCCTAGCGGATATTCCATGAATTGCACCTCATTAAAAATATTCTTTTGGTGTCTTTTATGCATTTGTTCACTTTTAAATGATCCTGCGGGCCTGGTCGAAGCCCCTTGGGGGCCGGTTCTGGCCCGCGAGCCGTATGTTTGACACAGCCGGACATAGAGCATATGTGACAATAAAGATTGACTTGACCATATTACACACACACACACACACACACACACACACACACACACACACACACACACACACGGCAATAAAAACGGTTTCCCGTTTTGTAGCGGTAGCATTGTTTCCCTTGCACACCCACCAGAATATTCCAGAATTTTACCTTGTTGCTGTTGTTTGTTGGCGGGTAGCATGAGGCAGAAGCTAATGGTGCTAGCTTCGTTTCGACGAAACGCTTCGAAAAGAATTGGAACTAACGCGGGAGCCAAACAGTTTTGGTCGGGTGTTCACAGCTAGCCCGTTAGCCTAGCGAGCTAACGGGCAGCCGATGGAGCTGTCAAAGCGAGCACAAGTCAAAACTCACCTCATGTTCTCGACGTCTCTGCCGCCGCTTTTGAGCACACACAGCGGCAACGCCAACAGCGCCAGCACCATCATCCAGGCCACGTAGAAGCACTTTTTGAAATAAAACACCAACGCGTGGCCGCTGCTCCACAGCAGCAGCCCCACCACCAGTGGGGCCATCCACAGGAGAACTGCCATAGCGGGGCTACAGGGAAGCGGGTGGCTCGCTCGCTCGCTCGCTCGGTCCGTCCGTCCGTATGGTTGGTTGGCTGGCTGGCTGGCTGGCTGGCTAGCCGGGGCTCCACTCACGCTGCTCGGCGAAGGAGAGGCGCCGCGAGCCGGTCAAACATAACACGCAACTTGGTACTTTCGCTTCCTCTCGATTCTTGTGACGACCATGTATCGTTCTTCATCTGTCGCGAGGTGGAGTCCGGCACACAGTCGTCGTCATCCGCCGTGTTTTTTTCTCCCCCAATTTCCGGAACGGTTACTGCTGGACCGCTGTATGTGACGTCATCAGCTCGTTGCGCTTTGGATGCCAATGAAATTAGCGCACGTATTGTGTATTATACATTAACGAAAATATTTTGGGCCTTCCAAACGAACATTTCCTCACTTTTTGGTTGCGCTGGTCTCCTTTGAGCAATTCCTAGTTTTGACTGAACAAATCTGAACGAGCTATCCAATCGACACCGCGCACCGTGCTTATATCGAATTTAGTATTACATATTCAAAATAAAGAAATGGTAAGTTTGTTTTAATTGGCCATCGTACAGTCGCTTCACTTGATCCCCAGAAATTAGACTAGCATGCACAGAATTGGATTAGCCCTGCTAATCCAATCCATGGCTATATAATCTGAGGATGTGTTTGGAGTTTTTCGACTCCATTTGACACGATTAGGGAGATTCGGAGGATGTTTCACCGACCCCCCTTTTTTTTATCTTGAGGTAAATCACAAACTCGTCGAGGACAAGTACATGTTTTTGTAAACACCAAAGACAATTTTGTTTTGACAAAACCAAAGACAATTTATTCCTGAAAAAAAATGATGTACAGTCAATATAAAAAATCTACACGGCCCTGTTTAAATGCAAGGTTTTTGCGATCTAATTAAACAACAAACAAAAAACACGTCTACCATGAACGTGGTCTATATCCCGTACTACTCAATAAAAAAATCAAGAGAAGTAAAAACGACTCGGATGATGTGGTTGCACATGTGTCCACACCCTGTTAAGAATTCACCAATCATTTTCAAACTTCAAAACTTAATCCTGGGTTTGATGGGACCCTTACAAAATCCCCCAAAACACATGTAGGAAAATAGGTTGTGGTCCGATGAAACCACGGTTATAATCCTTTTTACTATCTGTCCACTTAGTCAACATACGAAATGTTCATGTGTTTGTAAACAGCAAAGACAAGTTTGTTCCCAACAACTTTAAAGTATGTTTCCGTGAGCAGTCCTTAATTTCGTTGTCCTTGAATGCAAACACAAACATGTCAAATGGTCCCTTCGCAATGCTGTCTTAAACTGATCGTGTCTTTTGAGTTTTTTTTTATTTTTCCTTTATTTGCACTACTGTATCTGTCGCGCCGTCACGGGAGGCGCGTCTCCACTTCCTGCCACCGGGCGGCGATGTTGTTTCAACAGTTCTGATGAGCCAGTTTCGACCGTCGACGGAATGTTTTTGTAAAAGACAGTTTACCCTTCTGAGAAAACAACGGACGACTTTTTGCAAATGTTTTAGGCACCCTGTTTTTTGTAAAAGTCAATGGCAGTCAACCAACTTGAGAAAACGTCAAACGCGAGCGAGTTGCAAAACCTGACTTATGTGTTCTTGAAAAACATCAAAGCAAGCGTTTGAATCTTCAACGAACTGAAGGTACACGTTTCGGTAACTCGAAGAGACGGATTTCCTTCCAACAAACTTTTGTTAACATCAAAGACAAAGTTGTCTTTATCGAACCTCACTTGTGTGTTTCGGAAAACCCAACAAAACAGCTTTGAATCTTCAAGGAATCGCGCACACGTTTTTGGAAACAATGAAGTTAAGTCACGTCTTCATTGACTCGTGATGTGTTAATGTACACATCAAAGATCATTTACAAAGATCATTTAGAGTTTTTTAAAAATAGGCCATCGTTAATTTTCGATCAGCTTAATGTGTTCAAATGATTCCTGTTATTTTTAGTCCCCGCCCTTGAAAATATATTTTTAATTGAGTTGTCCACGTTGGAGGTCACATTAATAGTGGGAAATATTTTGCAATGATTTACCCTGATCTCATTTTTTAACATGACATAACTTTAGCATTTGAACACGGGTGTGCAGACTTTTTCTACGCCTACGAAATGCGCAAATACCGTGTGTGGAACAAGTATTTAAGAGAATGAAGCCATCCAAAGAAGGGTTGCGGCCGGGGTGGGCAGTCGTTGTGAAACACACTGTGGGGTGTCATTCAATGAAACATCTGCTTTGGTTAGTGTGTGTGTGTGTGTGTGTGTGTGTGTGTGTGGTGGGGGGGGGCAGTTGTGCTCCTCCTCCCTGTGCACCCTCGCGGTCCCTCCCGCTTCCCTTCAAGCTTCACTTCACGTAAAAACATCTGCGAGGACACTTTACACTTGCAGTATTTGCTCAAAAAGGACAACTAACGAGGGCCACTCTGTGGGATTCCCCCCCCCCCCGAGTCCACACGCCTGCCGTCACCCATCGTGCACGCGCACCCCTCCAGCAGCTGTCATCGAGCCCTGGCGGGAGCGCGCGCGTCGCACTGATCGAGAATCCATCCGCGAGCTCAAGATGAGACGCTGAGCAAAACAGCAACAAAACAGGCTTTTTATGGTGATTTCACCCCCGATCCGCCTCCTCCTCCTCCTCCTCCTCATCAGAACGATACCGACAAGCAGCCTCGTCGTGGATTAATTCCGAGGACATCGTCCCGAAACCATGAGCTGGGGCTCAGAGCTATGGGTAAGTCTCGCCGTTATTATGACATTATTCTGATTAATAATGTGGTGTTTTTTTTTTTGTTTTCGCCAAGTGTTTTGCCTTTTGAACCTGCTAACTGACGTAAAAACAACGTCCAAGGCGCATCATTAGCCTGGCTAGCGCCCCCCCCCCTCCTCCAATCAAACGCATCCAAGCTAATTTGGCTTAGCGTAGCTAGCTTCCTTTGATGGCTTCTTATCGTCTCATATTTTCATGTCACCACCCTTCGTTAATTCGTCGACAACATGTTCAATTAGGGATACCCTCCCTCCATCCTAAAACAATAACAACCGTCATGGAGTTCCCATGCAGATCTATCTCTCTATCTATCTATCTATCTATCTATCTATCTATCTATCTATCTATCTATCTATCTATCAACCTTCCTACCAACCGACCGACTTACCTAGCCCTGTAATTGGGTACATATGTGGTAGTGATAGCAGCACGTGTCAGTTTGACTCACAAAATGTTCAGTCACAATAGAGCAAAGGTTGGAGTTCCAGTCACATATCGACAAGTCACAAAGTCAAGTGGTGAGCAATTTCCGAGTTAATGTGGCAAAAAGAGTCAAGCCGCTAAATGTCAAGCAAGTCGACTAGTCATTAAGTCCTACGCAGCAGTCCTGCTGAGTTACAACAATCAGGCTGAGGGTAAAAGTCACGATAGACTGTATTTTCATTTGATTTGACTTGATTTTTTTTTCAGCCTTTGACAATGTAGGTTTTGCAGTTTATCAAAGTGTGTCGTTCATCGGCAATCGCTTTCCAATTGACACAAAAGCTCCGTTGCAAGATTGTAGTCTGACAAGAATATTGTTTTTACTGTCCAATTTACCTGGCGCAAAGTTCACAGAGAAAAGCGCCTTGGCCGTGTGATGTCAGCGTCTTTTTCATTACGTTTATGCAGCAAAGCCCGTGGCCACTTGAAATCTGGGAAACCTTTCTTCCTGGAAACAAATACCGTACCGGGCTTCTTATGTGCGAATCCGTCTCGCGTCACAGCCAGACGCTGTGTCGTCTGACGACACGAAATGCAGACACTTGCCGCGGCGATCCTTAATCGGCGGCCACATCGATGCTCCACGGGCGGTTGCGACCCGAGACGGTTTCTGCTAGTGAACAAACGGAAACACGGAAGCGCGTTGATGGCGACCGCTGCTTCTTGCAGCGCGTGGGCAGGAAGTTGCGGTGCGCAAGTGCAATTGAGTAACTCGCTTGGCATCCATGCAAGTAAGGACAGCATGAAACGCGATATGCGACGCACACACGCGTGAAAAGTTATTTGGCCCTGTGCTCAGAGTTTCATAGTCATCCCACTTTTAATGACACGAGACTATCTTGCAAAGAGGGGTGAGAGTTTTTCCTCAATGAGAACTGACATGACCCGGATGAATAAAGCTGAAAAAAAAAGGCAACCCCGATAACGATGTTATTGATTGACGACACTGAGCCGCTTTGTACATCTCACTCGGTTTGATTTCACGCACTCACGCGTGACACGAGTGCGAAGCGACTCGAGAGCTGACCAAGAAGCCACCGCCATGTGATCAGGAAACGAGACTCATCTTTCAGGAAGTGATGTCACGGTCAAGCAGGATTTCTCAACTTCCCGCAAGCACGCGCGCGTGTGAAGCAACGTAGAGGCGCCGCCGTTGCGTGTGCCCGTTGCATTCAAAAATGGGGCAAACTGAATAGAATCGTGGGAAAACTGCGACCAAAGAAGGTCAAAAGGGGGCTTTTCTATTGGGCCAACGAGACTCTGGCTGTGAAGAAAATACTCTTTGTTGCGTCTCTCTGCTGGCACCAAAAGGCCCACGGGCCGGCACGGGTGATTGAGGGCCGTTGTCCGATGCCTGGTGCAGCCACGCTAGTATTGCTGCTACTCGCTGCGTTTATGAAGGCAGACAAAAACGACGAATGGCTGCCGTGAAGTAAATTCACCAGATCGACTCTGAAAGACCCCCCGCCCCCCCACACCTGCCCACCAAAAACAGAGGAATGTTTCCACTCGAGTCCAGCTGCAAAATTCAAATTCCGAATCCAGGGCTACTTGAAACGTTTGTCGACTGTGATGTCACATTTGTAGAATGTCCAGCTGTGTCACCGCTTAAGCATCCACCGAGCGGTACGGTTCAATTTGGAAGCTCAAGAGTTCTTCCGAGGTTTCCGTTGTAAACATGTCCAAATCTATCAATGGAGTACTCACCGCTCCCCGCGTCTTTGCTTATCACGCATCCTTCAAAAGGACGAGGTCCACATGGGCAAAATGTCTTTGAAGCCGAGGTCATCGTACGAGTGCCATAATTGTTCCTTAATTTAAAACGGGCCTGTTGGAACGAAGCTACTGTCATAGCCTCACTCCTCCCCAAATTACAGCGACCCAAATGGCGACCATAAAGCGCCCGAATGTCGCGCGGGTTCAAACGCGACGACTGCGAATCTCAAAACTTCCACCGCGTCGAGCCCTGCAAAGTTGCGTGAGATGACGCGAGAGCGCCGACCGAACATCTTGTGATGAGCGCGCATCCTGCGCCGTGATGCGCTGACCTCTCGCGCGGGGCGGCGACGTGACCCCGAGGGCGCCGCGGATCAATTTGAGAAATGGTTTGATCACTTGAACTCAAAGTTCCCCTTCCCCGTCCCCTGCAGCGAGTGGAAAAAAAGAAGTTGAACGTTGTCCCCGGCTGAGCGGTGACAGTTCCACCTTTTTTAACCGTGACTCACCTTGAAAATCTCACTTCTCCAAAGAACCGGGAGTTAGTGAGGAACTCTTCGGCGGCGCACTGACGCGTGAACTAGTCCCGTCTCGTCGTCGATCGGGCAGTATGGAGAAGGCTGAAAGTCTCCTCAAACAGCAGCAGCTCAAGGTAAGCTGACTTGATGTGAACTAGGAGTCGGGAGAGCGTTTTGCCTGAAACCCGCTTGATTGACTCGGCATCCGTTTCACTCGTAGACGGACGGATGGATGTCATTTATGGCAATGCGCTCTCGCCGGTCGTATTCCCTTTGTGAGCTCGAAGCAGCAGTTTTCAGTGTTGGAACCCCCCCAAGAGCCCCCGACGTGGGGTGGTTGTTATCAGGCCGCTCACTGGAACCTCTTTGGGCTCCCCCAGACATTGTGCGGCTACACGTTGGGGGGCAGGGGCGGGGGGTCATTTGGGCAAATCAATGTCTCCATTCGCAAAGCTGTTCTTTGATTGGCTGCGTCCTGACACGCGAATGCCCCGAAGGTATATCTGGAGGTCCGTGTGTTTCGTTGTTATTTGGGAGCGCTCTCTTGCGAGGCGGACCTTTGCCGTTGAGGAAAGTGCGCGTAGGTCCTTGTTTGTGTCCTGAAGGTAGCCACCATGTCCTCCTCGCCGTTGAGGAGAAAGAAGCCGTTGAGTGATCTTGCCCATGACTCGATGTCTTCCTGTCGCAAACCCTTCCGGCCGCCACTCTTGAATCGTGACACGCTCGCGTCGCTGCTCCAGCTCGCCACTACGTCGCCTCTTGAAACGACACTGCCAGCGCAGTCACCTGAGCGGGGTGCCCGACTGATTCACAGTCAAATGAGATTTGCTTGTTCCTCACCTCCGGTGGTTTTGCATGCGACATACTTCTGCAAAAACAGCAACTCGAAAGCCCCCCCCGCCTTCCCCTCCGTCAAAAAAAAAAAGGAAAAAAACAGAGCAAAACCCGCTTCCGAGATTTGCTGATGTCTGGTCAGATTTGCTGCCTTTGGAGTCGTGCTGACGGATTTCCTGACAAAAACGTTGGATTTGCATCATGGTGCCAAATGAGGCGCTGCGCAACCGCAGGCTCATTCTTGGACTTGAGACCGTTTCACTTCATCAAGATGTCATCATCTCATATGGCGGCATCCTTTGAGCCGGCGAGATGAAGCCGCCGATGCGGTTCTTCGGACACGTTGAAGAATCGGGCCAAATTGCCAACGATTCACCCGTTTGGCTTGATCGAGACCGATCACCGTCGCAGGATTTGGCGACATTTCGTCTCGCGTGACGTTAAGCATGAAAGCGGATGAGACCTCTGCCGAATCCCAAATTGCAACTGGAATGCCGTCTCTCTTTGAGCGCGTTCGCATTGATCCAACTTGTTAGCGCGCCTTACGTGTCGCCCTATTCCAGACAGTCTCTTGTGTAAGAATTTAAAGAGCTTTGCCCCGCACGGAGATGAAAAACGGCTCAGCTCGCAACAATGGTCAGCGTGTGCTCGAAGGCCGAGCGGCGCTAAGCCACGTAGTCGCCGCCGCCGCTCATTGGTTCCGTGGGGCCGCTGACCACGGCGGTGTCGCAATCAGATTAATACCTGCTCAGTTCAAGTTTCTGTTTGCTCCTCGCGCTTTTTTTCTTCCTACCCACAGATGGACGGACTTTCTCAGAGACTTTTTTCTTTTTTTTTTTTAAGAATCATTCTTAACTTGTTACCCTGCCGTCATGTTGCGCCGAAGAAGTGAGTTTTTTCTCTTCCTGGACAGCCCCCACGCGAAACCCGAGAAGGACGGGCGAAAGCCGAGTCCTTATCAAGAGTACCTGCGGGTGCTTCTCCAGATGAAGATGACCAGCACCGTGAGTTGAGCGCCGACGATAGGCGGCGTTGTTGTCCAGTCGCGGACCGGGAGATTCTCAAACTGTCCGCAATTAAATGCGAACTCCTACTTATCAGGGGCATTTGTTGGAGGCTAAATATTCCGGGCCTGTTTAAAATGCGATGCAATTCACCTCAATAGTTACCCAACATTGTCGCTAACTGACGTGCGTCACTTCCACGGAAAACGGGGGTGTGAACAGAGAGGCGCTCGCAGACAAAAAAAACACCGTCGGCGTTGGCAACTTAGCCGTTAGCCAGACTAGAGTGAAATAACCTTGACGTTTTGACGCTGCGTTGCGTACGACGAGACGGGGGCCCGGCCAAAAGCAATCACGGAGTCCGCGGAGCTGAACGTTCCCAAAGACGCGGCGCTCTTTCATACGGTGTGCAAAAGCAGCCATTTTGCAACCTGCTGGCAACTCCTGACCCGAGGTACAGTCTGTGCTTCCAACGGTGCCAAGGTCACCGTGCCCCCTTCCCCCTTACGGCCCTACAAGAAGATCATTTGGATCATTTCTGGTTCATTATTTCAAGGCGATGGCTCTGCGGGTTCCCGTTTGACTGATTAGTTGAGGGTCGGGTGTGAAAAGAAGGGGCGGTGAGAAGGATGAGTGGACGAGGCTTCCAGTTAGTGCGAGTCACCGTTTCACAGCGGCAGGAGTCCCCGCACGAGAGAGGATTTCGGCTTCTGCCGGCCCGAGAGGCCTTGTCTCTCAAAATAGCCGCGCGGCACGCAAACGGCAAGTCGCGCGCTGAAGGTCAGCGAACAGCTGCTCGGATTTTGCGCGAGCGGCCGTCGGCTGTTACTTGGCTAAACGAGAACGGGACGGCCACGTTTTGAGCAAGTCGAGTTGAATCAACTTCCACTAAGTCAGCGTCAACAATCATTTTCTTTGATGTGACGTGCCCCTCCAATGTCCAATTTTCAGTTTTCACCTTTTGGTACAATTTCCCCCAAACGGGTCGGTTAGGCTTGTCGTTTTGGCACACGCGGCTGTTTCTCTTCGAGCCCCCGTTCCTTGCGAGGAGGTTACTCGGGGCGACGGGAACATTATTCCACCCCGCTTCCTCGGACAAAGCGGCGTGTGTGTCGGAAGAGAGGGCTCGGCCTGTCCGCCAAATATTTGTCCGCGCCCGCGTACACCCACGGCCCGTGACGCGGCGCAGCGCTTTGTTGCGTGCGCTCCTTCAAGAAGCGCTCATGTGAAGCCGCGACTCGAGGCGCTCTTTTGCACAATGGGGCTTTTGGCGCCATTCTCACATTTGGGAGGAAGAGTTTTCCTCTCGACTCGTTTCGTGACCTCCACCGAGCGCATAAAATGCAAGGTCACTGTCGCTGGCCATTGAGATTTGAAACGGGTTCGAATTGAAATCGGAATGCGCTCCGAAACGTGCTTAACATTTCACCGGATTGCTGAAAAACTCTTCTTTGTGGTGGCTTTCACTCCGCGGTTTCGGTTCATCTTTTGCCCGCCCGTTAAAAACTCGCTTTGAGCGTCAGTGTTGCCTCGGCCAAATTGTTCGGACAAATTCACGTTTGCCTCCGATTGGCGCTTGCCGTGTCATAAATGGAGGACAATGCCCTCTACCGGCTGGGCTTGCTGTCTGCTCCAACCGCCGACCTCCCTCGAAGGAGACAAAACATCGTCATTAGCGTTTAGCCTGTTAGCATTAAAACCTCGCCGACAGACGTCGAGACGTTCCCAAGGAGCGATAAAGACAATCAAAAGCCTGATTTGAGCACGTCTGAAGAGACGCTGCTCGGAGTGATGCAATCAAAGTCCCTTTTCCTCTCTTTTGAGGTCATTAGCAAAGACCTCCCTTTGAAAATCCTTCTCGTCTAGTCAATGATGCAGCTGCTTCTCTCTCTTTCTCTCTCTCACTCTCTCGTGCGTCTTTCATGGCATGTTGATTGTTGTTGTGCTTCTTCTGTGTTTATCGGAGCGGAAACGCGACGGTTGTAAAAACACGAACGACCTAGCCGGGAGCGTTTGTCCAATGTCGACGCTGCAGTCGCCTTTTGTAAAAGCTCGGAGTCACGTCTCGGTCTTGAAGAAAGCTCATTGTTGACTTGTTTGGCAGTGATGTGCCACCTGATGTCACCTGACTCTCTCTCCTTTTGTCCGTTGGGCACGGACCTCCGGGCTTTTGGGGCGAAAATGCGTCCAGCCTGGCAAATAAGTCAACATACGATCAATAATTTGGCGCAAGCTTTTTAGGAAATGCGTTGACTGTGAATTGATCGCGCGCTCCGCCTTATACGCGGTTGTCATCGGACAGCGACGTGGTGCGGTCATACGGGCCACCCCTGTGAGCACCTGAAGGCACCGCCATGGAGCCTGATTGCATCATATGCGAGTGACTCATTTGCTTGGTTTGGATCTCGTCACGGGGAGATCCCCCCCCCGCCCCCATCATCTGGTCAGATGCGATCAATACTCCCCGGGCAGCCAGTAATCTGGAGGAGTGGAGGCTAAATAATGTGCGTTGGGAAGGTCCCAAATCCCTGCCGTCAGCCGGCCGAATGTTGAACAAGCGCGTATTTGTTTGCCTTAAGTCACGGGGGTACCTATATTTAGCTCGGGGGCTCCTTTTGTGTTCGCCGCCGCCTTCACCCACCCCCGCTGAACTCTTCATTTCCCGAATAAGAAAATAAAAAAAACATGTTGTTTTCCTTCGTGGGCTCGCACAATAGAGCCCACATCACGGGGGGTGGGGGGTTGGGGGTGGGGGCTGGCCCCTGGAAGAAATAGCAAGAAGAGAAAGGCCATTTTGTTTTTCGTGGGGATTTCAACAAAGGCCGAAAGGCGCAAGATTCATGCCGACTGAAAAGGCTGTCACGCGCACACCAGGCTGCAGAGAAGCCTGACGGTTTTGCTCTTTTCAAGCGTTGCGAATTCCCTCCGCCAATCGAAGCCAGTACCGACGTCAACGTCGCGCTACGTTGTCTGCAAACTTTTGAAATCACGTCTAGCGCTGCCTGTCATTGATAATTGGTCAACGTTGGAGCGGGGAGTGAGGCTCTTTCCTGCCCCGATGGCAAAATGAGGCGCACCGGGGAAGGAGAGCGCTCTTATTTTGGTTTTGACGTCATCGACCAGCGGTCCAGTCAAGGCCTTTGAGGACGGGAGGTTGAAGGCCGCGCTCCCCCCTCGATTGTAATCCCTTTCCTGAGTAATCCCGCCCCATCTCTCATCCCGCCCTTCCTCCCTTCTTCTGTCGCACTCGCTCGCCGTCCTCCTCCGCCATACCGTCCGTTGGACCTTCTGCCTGATGGGAGCGTTGACACCGCGGGCCGCTTCACGTTGACTCAGAGAGCGCCGGCCATCTCAACCCGATTTCTCTCCCCGACGATCGGGATTTACTCCGCATCGGCCGGGACATGCGCTCGTGGACGGGCGCCGTCTGGGACTAACGGGAGTTTTGGGATCTTTTCCGGAGGGAAAGCGGGAGACCATGGTGCCGTTGCAGAAAAGGGTAACGCCGGTCGTGTGCGGAGGCGTGTTGCTCATGGCACCGCATGTTGGGGAGCCCCAAAACCAAATGTTTATCTTGCATGCTCATAGTAAATTGAAAGCGACTTGGGCAAGCGACGCTCACGAAACGGTCTGACAATTTATCGCAGATTTTTTAGCGGAGCGCCATGCTACCACTGTTCAAATGAGAGGGTTTTGTCAAGCCGTAGCATCCGGTGAATCCGGTCGGCCGAGTGACTCCGTGATGAGTGATTGCCTATTGAAGGTAGCCAACAATGCCGGCCGGAAACTCCCCCCTCACTTGAGGTGCTATTCTTGTCCCGCCGCCCTCTCTGAGGCTTTCAGCGGTGAAGGCTGTTTCATCCTTTTGCCTGCAACAACATGATGACCCTTTGCGAAGCCACAGCTGTACCTTGATGGACTTTCAAAGGAATCATGTTGGGATATCTCGTTGCGGCGTCCTCATTCAGCCTTATTCGTTGTCGCACATGAAATTGTCCATAAATGTGAACGGAAGCGTGAGTTCTTGTTTGTCCGCATGTGCCCTGAAACTGTTTTGTCAGCCGAGACAGGGTCCGGCTCACGCGCAAAAACTAATAAGACAAGCGGATGGCCATTTACGTTGCGCTAGCGCGGCAGCCCCAATGTTTAGCGTGTCTGCGTTACAGTTTCCAGCACGAGAAGCTAACGTGGCAGCGTGCATCGGCGCTCACTCAACGTAGCCATCAACATCTGTCACGTTGACACGGTCACAACCTGCACGCGGTGGCTAGCATTAAGATGCCAACGCGGCAATCAATGATTGAGGTGCGGAATCGTAGCAAACTCCACTCAGCGGCACGTTAACGCTCAGTCCATCCGCAACACCGAACGAGCGCACGCGTGTTTTGCTGTCGTCCGCTAACCTCATGCTGACATCATACCGATGTTCCGCTCATGTCAGGCTGACACCACACCGGAACCAAAGGTTAACGCAAAGTGTCACAAAAGCCAAAGGGGAATGGCAAAAGACACGCTCAAAGCTCATCCTACGAGCGGTAGCTAGCGCGAGAAGCTAACACAGCGCTCCACATTGTCACTCAGCGGTCCTGAGTTCGCAACGGGACGGCATAATTCAATAGTTTTTGCCACGTGAAGATGTTCCTGACCATTCAAGTACAAAGCAAATTATTTTTGGGGACGTTTTAGTCAAACCCCCCCCCCCCCCCCCTCCCCTCCCCCAAACGGTACGAGCTTTAACACATTCTGCAATTGAGGTGCTGCCACTTTAAGGCAACTTTGGTGGTTTGGTGACGACGGAAGATGCGTGCAAGCGCTCGTTCGTTGTACCCCCCACCGCAGTGACTTCCTGTGTCACAAACACATTTTCCTGTGGGGACGCGTCAGCCAGTTACGCCGCCTTGCAGGCTGGGGTCATGAATGTTTTGAGTGAACACTCCAGACATGGCAGATGACAGGATGGGGAGCTGCCAGAGTGACGCCAATCGAGCATGTTTCTCGCTGCCAAAATATTGCGGCGGTGCTGTGAGTACGCCGGCGGATTTTGCCTGGTCCAAGGCACGTTTTAAGCGCTGCACTCTACGTCGTATTAGCGGAGGTTCTGCGCGAGTACCGTGGGAAACTGCGCAGCCAAGTAGAGAATGCGGAGTATCATCAAACGGTCTCCACTTGGCTGCGCAGTTTCCCGCGGTGCAAGAGGAAAACCACCGGCGATCGCTGGCCGGTTCAGCGTATCTTTCATTCATGGCTGGAAATGAGCACACTTGCTAATGTCAGCCTAGCCCGTTGCTCCAATGGGCTCCGAATGCCGCAACGTTAGGATTTTATTCACCATCGTCTCCGATTTGCTGAAAAATGTCTTTGGTGCCAAATGTTCATTGGTCGGTCGTGACGATAACGTTAGCTTGGCACGTCCTTTAGCTCCAAAGACTACAGTATTAGTACGCCATGTTCTCCTCGTGCAAACCCACTGCCGGTTGATCGTTGGTTGGGCAGATTTATGAGACGTGGTGAGAAATGGCAAAAAGTAATAAATTCGTTCGCCCAGCGTGTCGCCTTGCCTTGTCTCCGGACGCGGCGCAAACGAGGATCCTCCGCAGTCTCCCGATTTGCCCGGAGCGCCATTTGTCTGTCGCGGGCCCGGGGTCCGACCGAGACATTTGTAATGTTTGCCACCTTTGGCGGTAGTTTCTCAAAGCACCCTCTGATACGGCCGGATCGAGTTTCTGGAGAGGTACGCCAAATTTGTCAAGGAGAGGTCCGAGATCGAAATCAACTATGCCAAACAAATTAGGTGAGTACCTGAACGTGAGTGAGTTTCAAGGCCACAGACATACACGGGATGGGGGCAAATTTGGGACTTTTCAATGGTCGATCGCTTGCACTATCGTACAATTTGAGTCCCGTAAAACGGCCAACTTCTTTCTTCGCATACATGTACCGCTGTGTTCTGGTTCAACGACAGCTACATTCTTTCCGAAATGGAGGACTTTGTTGTTGGGGTTCTTGGAAAGGAAGTGATGATTATATATATTTACCAAATAACTATTTTGGTAAAAATAGAATTTTAGGTTCTGAAAATAGCGGCTTTATTCTGGGAATAAATTGTCATTTTTATTCTGATAAAATTACTCATTGGGGTAAGCGGAGTTGCAGTGTTACCAGCATTAAATTCAAAAGAAAAAAAAATCCTGATGTATTTGTGTTTTTGCAAAAATGATTTCAACGGTGGAGCCCGTTCTTTGGTTATTGGGGGGACATTTGCCAGTGGTGATTTTGTCGTACCCGTCGCAGTGACTTTTTGAATAACTGACTTGGATTAAAAGCGGTCCACAGACATGACGACACCTGTTGAAAGAAAGAAACAAACCAAAAAATTCCATCTCCCTCAAAAGGGAAAATGCTGACTTGAGAAGAGGAAATCACATGCACTCCTGTTGTCTGTTGTTGACTTCTGCTTCAAGCGGGAGAAAGTGTGTGTGGGTGTGTGCGTGCGTGCGTGCGTGCGTGTGTGTGTGTGTGTGTGTGTGTGTGGCTTGCGAGGGCGGCGCTTGTGCATTGCCATGGCGACAGCTCGGTATCGGCCTTATATCCGCCCCCTAGGTCTGACCCAGATTTGCCTGCCTCCAAGCGCAAGTGTCCCACACTCCACCCCCTTTTGGTCCCCAGCCCGCGATGAGTATATGAGGAGCCCGAAATCGTGGGGGATTTAACCGACCCCCCCGCCACACACACATTAGTCATCTTTAAAGAGGACCGGCAATGTGGCTTTAACTCCCCCCTTATCCCCAGTTTTTTTAAAGGGGCAGCCAATAAATAGCTTTGCGGGTATATCCTCATGGGGGCGAATGAAATCAGTTTGAGATCATGGACTTGATTCTGGCAAAACTCTTGACTTTTTTTTCTTTTTTAAGCAGCGGCATTCTTCCACCAAGATAGCTCTCCAACAATACATTTGCAGATACGGACGATTAGCTGCTAAGTTGAATCCAAAACAATAGTAAGAGCTTTTACGTCGGTACCCTCCCTTAGCCAGTGCACACGGTGCGCCGCTAAGCCGCACCTAATCCTCTTCCAGTCGCGTTGGTGTAAACATGCACAATGCTGCCGTCCAGGCGATACATTTGTGCCCCCTCCCCCACCAATTCCAGTATGTCATGGGTGACAAGAAAGACTACGAGCTCCAACCCGCCGCCCCCCGACACGTTTTCCTAAATGCGTGAAATAGGTGAGTGGACCGGAGCAATCTGGACACGTGACACCTGCCCCTGAATGACTTAACGGCCACCGGGCCGCTAGAATTAGCCGAGGACAAGAAAGGGCCAGCGGAGCTCGGGACGGTCACATCTGCCTAGCAACAGTGCAAGAGAGGCTTCAGGGAGAAGGGCAGATTAAGCAGGATAGAGGGCAGACACGTGGAGGCTTCAGGGAGAAGGGCAGATTAAGCAGGATAGAGTGCAGACACGTGGAGCAACCCCCCCACCCCCAATCGGGTTGTGAGTGAGCACAGGCCTCTGTTTTCATGAATTATTCTTGTAAATGTTGGACTTCTGGTAAAATGACCTTTTTTACGCTTGTAAAATGGATATTCAATGCTGATAAATTGACTATTTTGGTTAAAAAAAAAAAGATTTTAATTTGGTAGGCTGGTGATTTTTTTTTTTGCAGGGGGATGGTAGAATCATTTCAATCAGGTCGAAATACGGCTAACTTTATGAACACAAAAGTCACAACTTTTGCGTTCCCATAAAATGACAGAGCTCGTGTGTGGCAATATTCCGACATCATTCAACCGTATTCTGGTAGAATGCAGACCGCCTGCCCCCCCTTAAAAAAAAACAAAACAACAACAAACCAAGAAAAGGTATGTGATGGAACCAAAACCAAATCAGCGAAGCGAATCCTCCGCCTTATTGGCACGCCCGCCCGGCATCAATGGATGAAATGACTCTTTGGTTCTCACAGGAATTTATCAAAGAAGTACCAACCGAAGAAGAACTCGCGGGAAGAGGAGGAGAGCAAGTAAGCATCGCAGACCTTCACGCACGCTCCCTCTCTTGACCCAAATGTCAACGGTGCGGCCTTTGTTTAGGTACACGTTCTGCCGGGCCTTCCTGACGACGCTCAACGAACTCAACGATTACGCCGGGCAACACGAGGTGATCGCCGAGAACCTGACGTCGCAGATCATCGCTGAGCTTTCGCGCTACCTGCAGGATCTCAAGACGGAGAGGAAGACGGTGAGTTAAAAGACCCCGCGTGCACCTTGCTGTCGCCGCCCGGTGGTTTTCCTCCAGAAAACAGACTAAATACCAGGTGGCTGTTTTTGCTTCCTCTATTCGCCCCCCTCCCCCCCCCCCCCCCCCCCACCCCAATTTGGCGAGTGAGCACGCTTCGCTCAGCCTGCGCTGAGGTCACGCCAGAGTAAATATAGCTTCACCCCGAGGCTCGCCCGCAAGTGCGGAACGTCAGCTCCTCGCAAAGCCTTCGCCGACTTTGAAGGCGTATGGGAGCAAAGCGGATCCGCCTTGCGGCTCTCGAGTCACTTCGAACACGTCCGCGCTTATTAAGGAGCAAAATCTGACCAGCTGGAAAATTGTGGAGAAAAAAAAAAAAAAATCTGCTATCACGGAAGCCCGCAGCTGAGGGAACTGGAGCGGAAACAAAAGCCAAAGCAGAGGCTCTCTTTCACAGCAACACTGAGCCTTTTTCGAGTGGAGGTTTACCGTCGACATGTCGCTCAGAGTCACAACTCGCGATGGCTTTTTGCTTGACATCGTTGGTGTCCCTCGGTTGTTCCATAGCGGGGGTGTTGGTCGGCTTATGCGAGCTTTTGTGCGGCCCCCTCCCCCATTCGAGTCCTTTTCCTGCTCTTTGGACCGCATTTGATCCGGAACGTTCTCTGTCCACATTTTGGAGCCTGCAGACTGCAGAGTAGCACTCGTGGGGATTTTCCCACAACTCTTTTCACCGCTTTCCTTTGCTTCATTTAACCCTCCGGTTGTGGGTCAAATTGATCCGTTGAGTTCCATGTCATAAACGGACCCCAAAAAAGGCCAGCGCTGAAACAAACATCTTCATCTCCTGTCATGTCGCGGGTCAAAATGACCCCTTGACAAATGCACAAAAACCCACTTTGACACGACTGGATCCTCTTCTGATTTGGGTCCGTTCGACCCCGCGACTTCCTTGAAATAGTCTTTGCTAGACTGCGCCGATAGAGGCTCGAAAATCGTCCCGTTATGTTACAGCTCACCAAAATGCCCCACAAAAAGCACAGAGATGCGCATCTTCAAGACAAACAGGACCGCAGAAATGTCAACGCAAGTCACCAGCCCGACCCTTGAAAGACGGCCGGTAATAGCGGAGGTCGTGCGGTCGGCAGGTCTCGGACTCGGCTGGCCTTTCGTCAGCGGCTCTTCGCCCCCCCCCTAGTCTGCGCAAATTCCTTGCTCTTGTGGGCCTTATCTCCTTGAGTTCTTCTGTGATTTGTGGCTCTTGCCAGCGATTAGCCGGTATCGCGTGTGGCTGCGCGCGGAGCCGCATTCCTGTGAAGCGCGTCATGCTGATGAACGACTCCGGTCTTGTTCCAACGTCAGTGTGCATGCAGACGTGGAGGGAGGGGGGGGGGGAGGCGACCGGGGACTTGTGTCAACATCCGTGGTGTACCTCGAAAGCGGGAAACGGCCCGCGTCTCCTCCGAACGCAACACCGTAGCCTCCTCGCCCTCGGACAAAGCCCATGATTTCGACTGTTTGGACGCGGTTCGGCTCGCCGTCGCCCTTTTCCCTGCCACGCGCATTGTGTGCGCGTGCGAGCGCGGCACGGCGTCTCTCTTTGGACGCCGCGGCACCAACGAGAGGCGTTCCGGCATGCCTCCGCTCCCGCCCGATCACCCGGGAGGAGCCGCGGGGTCCGCTGAAATAAAATTCCTTTGCCTTGTGGGAAATGGAGTGCGTTTGCGATGACGGCGCCGGGTCTCGCTTGGCGCGGGCGTGTTGAGTGCGGACCGGATGGCGCAAATATTTTCCACGAGTGCGGTCATGGGGGAAAGCCTGGGACGTAGGAATGAAGTCAGCCGCGCCGGCGCTGCTTTTATCATCTCGGCATCTGTGGACGAGGGCCCGCGAGAAGAGAAATGTCAAGGCCGCGCGGCCGAAAAAGAGTCATTGTACCCGATTGGTGCACGTGACTGAACTCCCGGGAGTCGGAGTACTTCCTCCGCGACGTTCGAGCACTTCCCTAGAAACTTGGGAAAAGGGAAGTGGGACCACTGTCGCGGTAACTCGCCGCGCGAGTACAGCGGCCCCCGTTCTGTTTGGCAGATGAGTGGCGCACGTGTCCGCGTAGCCGCGCCAATGACGCTTATCTTGCCGTGTGTCTTCCGACAGCACTTCCACGATGGCCGCAAAGCGCAGCAGCACATGGAGAGCTCGTGGAAACAGCTGGAGTCGGTGAGTGATGTCCACCGCTTTTGCGGGCCGCCGCCGTTTCCTGCCGTCGAGCCGTGAGGCACAACCGCGTCGTGGTGCGAAAAAGAAAAAGGGCCAAAGCCAAGGCTGACCGCAAAAAGATTGTTGCGAAAAGGGTTCGTGCTTGGAGGAAGTTGCGCTTCCAGCGTGACGCTTCATGAGGCGGACGCCTTACTTGCAATGCTCCGACACTTCATAGGGTTGAAAGTCGATTCAGCGCCTCGACATCCTAATTTATTTCTCTCACAATGGAGAAATTTCCCACGAGCGGCGGTATAGACGCGTATTTAATTGACACGCATGCGCACCCACAAACAGAGAATGTTGTGCCCTATTTCTTTTTTTTTCAGGGAATGGGGGGGGTCCTTTTATTTGGAAATGCGCTCCTCTGCCCGACTATTTGACCACGCAGTCATTCAGCCAGCGCAGCGCGGCGAAGCGAGGCTGGAGCATGACAAAGTACACGGAGCAGATGTGCGTCTGCTGTATTTGTTTTAGCGAGCAGGAGTTTGCAGGGAAGTCCAAGCCTCTTATCTGCGCCCTCCTCGCATGCCCCCCCCCCCATCCCCCCATAACCAACGCAACCTTCAATGATCCCTTTGTGAGGCTGATGGGCAGAGTTTGCGGTGCACGCGGGCCCCCGACAAACCCCGCATTGTTGCTCGGGGGGGGGGGGGGACGGAGAGGGTTGGACGCGGGCTCGGACGCACACGATGGGCGGATGGCGTTAGCTTTGTCCTCGTGTCATCACGTGAAAACCCGCCATGACAGCTTTGCGCGCAGCGGAGGCCGCCTCCCCCGCGTTCATTCCGAAGGGGCGGCCTCGGCGCCGTCTCGTATTCATCCTGCCGTTGTGCGTCTTGGATCGCGATGCCGAATAGAGATTGATATCTATTGGCCGATTTTAAAGGAGCTTGATTGGTCGAGCCCCAATCAAGTTGACTGGACCAACTGTAATCTCGTCATATTCTGGATTATTTTTGAGAAAAAAGAATAAAACTGGGTCAAAGCCGCATGGTCTCCAATGATGACAGCTTTATTCTCTGGCTGAAACAAAACAAAACAAAACAATCAACACGTTGTCCTCCTGATACGTCAGCGACCCACCGCGTTGTCCCGTTTCGGCCTTCCTCCGTTCACAGACTTTGTCTTCATTTATTTGTTCAAATTCTTTTTTGCAAGTTAAAATTTGAGGCCCTTCACGTTCCAACTTGATTCTGTCAATCTTCTTCTGCCTTCTTCTCAAAGGCGCTCAATCTTCACAAAGTTGCCTCCTCACCTTTTGCGGAACCTCCTGTCGTTTGTCGTCGTCGTCGTCGGTGGAGGTGTCGCATCCATAATTGCGGCGATACATGATCTGGGCTTCCTTATCTCTGTTCCTTTTTTTTTTCCCCTCAGTGTAAAAGGAAATTTGAGCGCGATTGCAAAGAGGCCGACAAAGCCAAGCAGTACTTTGACAAGATGGACGCCGACATCAACGTGACAAAGGCCGACGTGGAAAAGGTACGTTGGAGGCCGCCGCCCTCCGTTCCACTTCCCGTTTTGACATCGAATCCGAACAGTCGTCACAGTGACCCTCTGCCGCGGGGGGTGTCAGAATCACGCGTCGACACGGTTGGGACCCGGTGACGATGCAAATACGGGCTGGGCGATAGAGGGCCCTTCTGCGGGATAACCGGCCCCGCGGCGAGCGGGCTCGGTGAAACAAGAGCCCCCTTGTCCCGTCTCCACAGCGGAGGCATTTACGCAAGCGCGCTGTACAAGCCTCGCGCGTCGCACATCGTTCACGAGCGCCCGCCGCAGCCACGCCGTCACCATCGCGTCCGACGATGTGTCGCCGCGAGGGCCGTCCACCGTGTGCCGAGTCCACGAAGCGCATCGATACAAGCGATCAGTGGTTGTAAAACTGCCCACAGATAGCTGGCGAGATCGAGATCCATACATCTGCAGATGCACGTGGCGGAATCTGCTGCTATCACAACACGTCATCATTGAGTGTGCGGTAGATCAACGTTTTTTTTTTTTTGTTTGTTTGTTTGGTCTTGACTTTGGCACTGGATGTGTCGCAGGAGCACAAGGGAAGGCATTGCGGTATTATTTTGCCCGTGACCGTTCCCGTTATGAACGTCTCATGTTGTCAGTACACTTTTTTTTTCTTTTTCTTTTTTGATGCTGTGCGCACGCTCAAACCTCAAGTGGTTCCCTGGCCTGTAATTTGAGGTTTGGACTCACATCCCAGCTTAGCCCCAAAAAGGACTCTCGCCTTGCCGCGCAGGTGTAAAAAAGGAAACTGTGTCATGTGCTTTGACTTCGAGGCCGCAGTATTGCACTTTATGAAAAAGAAAAAAAACAAAAAGACTTGTGGAAAGTGTGAGATGCGCACTGACATACAAAACGTCGATTGGATGCCGCAAATGTCAACGATATTTTGAAAACTGTGTGCAGCAAAAATTGAGCAAAAAAGATTGCGCTGAATCAGCAAATATTTGCGCCATTGCAATACACTTCTCACCAAATAAATCACAAATCATCTGTCAAAATGCTTCACAACAATCCCAAAAGATTCCTGAAAATAATTGCGTCAAAATCGGAAAAAACAAAGTATGCGACGCCACAACGGCGCAACATTTGCAAAAATCCCGTTGGAGCAAGTGGAAAGTCTCGGCCCAAATCTTGCGCAACGGGGACAAATTTGCGGAAGGAGAAGCTTCACAACACAACCAAGTGCGCTGTCATGCCGACTTTCCCGCCGGCACCGTGTCCCGATTGTTGAGGCCGCCTCCCCCTTTGCGTGTCGACAGGATCGACCGGCTGTGCGGCGACATCGCTGTAGCGGGCCTAACCGTCCTTTTTTTTTTTTGTGTGTTGTGTTTGTATCTGACTTTTTTTGGAAATGCCTCACCTTGAAGCGAAGTTCCCTCAAGGTAGGTGCGGTGGACACGAGGCGGCTCCCCGTGTGTGTCCGGACGTCCGTGGCTTGCCTCACGTTGTCGTTTATTTTATTTGTTTTTTTATACGTGTCGCAAAAGTTCTCTTTCAAGGGTCGGGTTGATCTGCCAGATAGGACACGCTCACCGTCAGGAAACCGAGACAGGATGTGATTTGGTCTCCGTGGCGACCCGCGGCGGTGGCGTGCAAACGCACTTTGCACACTCACCCGTGACCTCGCACTTTGACGTGCGGCCTTTTGCTTTCTTCCGCCTTTCTTTTGTGTTCGGTTGGAACGCATTGGAAGGGGCGGGCTTCCTCTGCTGCGATGGCTTATCCGTGCGTGTCTGCCAAATTTCAAAAGAAACGTTCCCCCTTCGAAATGCGGCGCGCTCGATACGCCTCCTGCTCTTTGTCCCGACAAATGCATTGCGACTCATCGATCTAAAATCACCGGCTGCGTTTTGGAGGAATCTTCTGACTGCAGTGCTTCGCCGTATCGCTGCTGCGCCGTCGCAAAAGGTTTCCGGCAAAGCGGAAGGCTCTTTTTTGGATTGTGCTTGTTATCGGCGACAGTGATTTTGAGTTGGTGTGGCCCAGGTGCCTGAGTTACAAAAAAGGAAACAGACACTACCCCCCCCCCCAAAAGGCAGCGCACACGTTGTCTCGGTGCGCTGATCTCCTCTCCATCTGCCGAGATTAGGCTTGCTCCTTCCTGCTGCACTTGAGCGTCATGAATTTCAAATTAGCCAAATGGACTCAAAATCCCCCCCATCACCACCACCACCACCACACCCCCCCAAGCACACGTTTGTTGTGTGTGGCGTATGGACACGCATTTGAGTGTTGTTGAACGTTTGCTTTCTTGAGCCGCGCCAGGCTCGCATTGCCAAAGTAGGCGTTGAATCGATGTCCGTTCTCATTGAATTTTGGATGAAAAAAAACGAAATCCCAGCCCGCTGAGGCGTGCATGTGCTTGAATGTACGCGCACACAAAAAAAAAAAAAACAATCAATGTTTGCGTGCTCCAGCGGTGTTTGTGCGTGTTGATGTGTGTTAAGGAGCCACTTGCCCCACTGTTGTGCCAACGCCGGTATTTTATTTTCTTTTTTCTTCCCCGTTCTCAGGCGCGGCAGCAGGCTGTGGCCAGGCAGCAGATGGCGGCCGACAGCAAGAGCGATTACTCGTCCTACCTGCAAAAGTTCAACCAGGAGCAGAATGAGCACTATTACACCGTCATCCCCAACATCTTCCAGGTAACCGCCGCGACGGGCGCGCCTCCGTTCAGGAGCGCATTTTCTGTCGGGACGAGGGTGAGGATGATGACGATGAGGATGACGATGATGAAGATGATCATTAAGAACGTTGACCGTCCTTTTTCCAACAGAATAGTTGCAGAGATGCCGTGGTCATTTTTGGGATGGGGACGCGCAGGATTTTTTTTTCACCGTAATTCAAATATCCTGCACGACCCAAGAATAGCCGCGCATGCGTTTTGGGACGGAGCAATCACGGCTCTTTCGGCTCCATGCCGTGTCTCCACATGCATTTCACAATCTTTTTTTCGGTGGGGGATACTTGCCCCCTTCCCAATTTCCGTGTTCATGTGATGTCTTCGTCCATCAGCACAAAGTGGAAGAAAATGATATATTTTTTTCCCCCCCTCAAACAGAACGATCTTTATTCATGACCATGTTTTGAAGATCAATGGTGTCATTCTTTGAACCATGAATGGTTTATTTGTGTCTTGGAATGTGGAGAAGAGTTGTCGAGTATCGAAACCAAATTTTTTGAGCCAATGGATGGCCTTGTTTTTTTGTTGGGGCAGAAACTCCAAGACATGGAGGAGAAGCGCATCGAAAGGATCGGAGCGTGCATGAAGGCGTTCGCCGACGTGGACCGCCAGGTGATCCCCATCGTGGGAAAGTGTCTGGACGGCATGACCAAGGCGGCCGAGGCCATCCAGCCCAAGACGGTGAGCGAGCCCACAGGAAAACAAACAAACCTCCCGCGCGGGTCTCATCCAACGCCGGCGGTGTGACAGAAAAGCATCGCAGGGGTGGGGGGATTTCGTACTTGCTTTTGCCGCCATCCCGGCGCGGACGCGCACGTGCGTCACGGCCGCCGCGGTAAACGAGCGACGCGTCAGGCGCTCTCAAGGCCAGGCCAGTGGATTCGGAGGGCGCAGAAGTGGGGCACCCTTGGAAAAAAAAGCTTCAATCCTGCAGCAACTCAGGATTCGCTTGAAGCCGCGTTTCCTCTCGGCGCCAAGGCTGAGGAGCCGTCGTTCGGGCCGCACCTTTTGCGGCTTCTCCCCTATTCTCCTCTGGCTCTTATCACCCCGGCTGTAAAAGGCGCCAGACGGCGGGACCCTGGCTGCGCGGCGGCTTATCGGCAGACCCGCCGATGAGCCGGAGAATCGCAGGAAACAGACGGCGCCGCGTTAAGATCCACTTTGACAGATGACCGAATGGGAGTCTTTGTCATTTGGGGCTCTGCGGCGGGATTCTTTATTTCTTTCAGTTTTTTCCCCACCCGGCCGGATCTTAGACAAAGTTCATGTTCTCATCCAACTTTATTACTTGTTTGTTTTTTTTTTGTTTTTGTTTTTTTCACTCCAAATGAGATGTCATCCTCGAGGTGCCAACGAGCACTTTCCTTCCTCTGTGAGTATGTCCCTCCTCTGCAGGGACCGCCAAAATCGCTCATTCCTCATTTTGACTCGCGACAGGCTCCAAAATCAAGTTGGAACAAAGTAGTCCTGCAAATGCGGCCAACGCGCTTGAAGAGGAACATCACCCGTGGCGCGCGCGTGTGTTTGTTTCCAGGACTCCAACCAGGTGGTGGAGTCCTACAAGTCGGGCTTCGAGCCGCCGGGAGACGTGGAGTTCGAGGACTACGGGCAGGCCATGAAGAGGGCGGTGTCGGAATGCAGCTTGAACAACTCTCGCGGGGAGGCCCGCGAGAGGCCCGCCGGCAAAGGCAAAGCCAAACTGTGGCCCTTCCTCAAGGGCAAAAACAAGGTAAGACGGCCGCGCCGGCAGCAGCTCCTCCGACAAACTGCGGCGCGGCTTCTCCGTCGATCGTTGATTTTCCCCCCCACCTCCCCGACCGACGCGGAGCGTCCGTCCCGCTGTCACGCACACTAATGCGTTTCCCGCCTCTGCGGCTCCACCAATAATCCCCCC
>NW_017805822.1:390098-390935 GCF_001891065.2 Hippocampus comes
TGCGCTCTTTTCCCGCGTACCGTTCAATTTCCCCCCCCACCTCCCCGACCGACGCGGAGCGTCCGTCCCGCTGTCACGCACACTAATGCGTTTCCCGCCTCTGCGGCTCGACAATTAATCCAGCCGCCGCCGCCTGGCGCTGTTTTGCACTGACTGGCTGCGAGCGGTGCCACCTGATTTCTGACTGGCGGGCCGGCGGTACACTTTTTTTTTTTTTTCTTTCCACGTCCCTTGATTTCGGATGCATGTCCCTAACAAGGTGTGGGTGGGTGAGCGGTATTTCGACCCAACTGGAAGGAGTCCCGCGCATAGTTTGCCACCTTATTTGGCTTTTGTGTGGAAGCGATCCCGCTGCTTGTGCATGTACACGCTGGCGCGGGACGATCCGTGTGCGTATCGAGAGAGAGAGAGAGAGAGAGAGAGAGAGATGCTCAAGTGGAGTTTGTGGCACCTTCCACGAGTGGGGCGTTACTGTCTAAGCCGGTATGGCCGTTTGTGTCAAATGTTTTGAAAAGGCTTTGACATCGCATCAGCGCGCACGGCAACGGCACCGCTGCGAGCAGCAGCTCGTCCTCGGCCGCGCATCGGGCCGACATTTGCTTGCTTGAACGCACCCGCGCTTTGTCTTCTTTTTGTCTTTCGCTCAGCGCGCTTCCACGGAAGACGCCCGCGGCCCCCCTCGTGCTGTGTTGGATTTCTTTTTGGGAAGGTGTCGAGGAGGCTTATTGATTTTGTGTTCCCTCCTCCTTTTCCTTCCGTTGGGATTCCGGCCCCCCCTTCTTCTTCTTCTTCTATGGTTTTCCTTACCGGTAGTTTATGTCCCTGTTAACGCCCCCC
>NW_017805822.1:390958-406078 GCF_001891065.2 Hippocampus comes
CGCCCGCCCCCCCAGCCTCCTCCCCGCCCTCACCCTCTGCTGTTCCCAACGACTCCCAATCTCCCAAGCAGCACAAGGAGCCCCTCTCGCACCGCCTCAACGACTTCATGGCCTCCAAGCCCAAAATGCACTGCCTGCGGAGCCTGAGGCGAGGGGTAAGTGGGCGTGCGCGCCCGTCAGCATGTGTGTGTCTGCGTGCGTGCGTGTGTTGAGTGTGCTTCATGCATGCTTTTGTGGGTCTCTGCTTCTGAGCGCTTCACCCGCCGCACTGTATGGACCCACAAGGCCCCACAAATGAAAAGTCTTTTTTTTTATTTTTTTTATTTTGGTGACTCAGCTGCCGAGGGCACAGGCACTTATTTGTACAAATGCACTTTTCCTCATCGGATATCTTGTTTTTCCCCCTTGGAAAAAAAAGCACTTCACCTCCTCAGGAATTTTGGCCTTGGCGTGTTTTTATTTGCGCCACTGCAAATGAGATGAGCCCCATAGAATGAGATCAAGCGTGAATCACAAAAGCAAAAGGCCTATTTTGGAGGGAGACAGTTGCAAATGAGACAAGGACACGAGCGAGGCGTTAAAATCGTCCGCCGTGGCACCTTGCGAGCAAGTCATGCGCGGCGTCGGAAACAGGCCACAATTTGGCTGACGCTCACACAAGCTCCAACCAGCGCAACCTTAAAAATGCTCCGATTCAGAATGTGATCAGGTGACAAAAGGAGGTGTTGATTGGAGGCACGCCATGCATTTTGGCCTTTTTTGCAACAGGTGGACTCTTAAACAACCGAGCCTTTTTCCCCCCCACATGGATTGCCTTGACTCATACAGTGCGTGCGGGTCTTTGTCCTTTTTTTTCTTTTTTTTGGCTAACGAGCTTCTCGTTCCCACGGATCAGTCCGATTCACCAGCCGCATCTTTATTTTGTCCTCATTCCTAACTCCTCACGAGCCCCCAAAGTCCCCTCACCCCCGTCCGTCCTTGACAGGAGCGTTGTCGTTCTCGCTGGAGGCAGATTGTTCGTTTCGAAAGGGACTGCAGAAAATCGGCAGCGTATTCGCAGTTCGCCATCGCGCTTTCACTCGTTGGGCGTTTTGGGGCGTGTTCCGAAACGAGGGCAGACGAGGGATGCGTCCAAATAGGAAAGTAGCACAGCTCACCGTAGCGCACCATAAACATCGGTCTCCCGCCAAAAAGCAGAGAAAACAAGCGTTTTGCAAAAAGAAACGTGCCAAGCACAACAGTGACTGGCAAATTGAAAAAAATGATGCCCTCAATTTACAAGATGAGTCTTTCAAGTCAATGGCAGACAAACGATTGTGTTTTGGAAACAAAGGGGGGTCTTCAAGCTTGAGCTCCGAATTCGGAGTCGCTGTCGGCAGGTTGTCCGCGGCGGAGATTGACTCGCCCGAGGGATTTTGTCGGGGTGATGCCGAATTGCGGGAAGGTTTGCGTTGTCCTCGCTGCCATTGCTCCCAAATGTCAGCCACGCGTGCTCAACGGATGACTGACGCCCGAGAGCGGAAGGTTCATAAATTGAGAGCATCGAAGCGAAATGGAAGTCGGCTTCCCGAGGTCAGCTCTTGAGCAGACGCTGACCCCGTTGATGGCCTGCCCCGACTTGAGGGCAGTTTGGATTTTCCAGGGACTCTGAATTGGCGTCAACGTGACACGTGAAGGGCACAATGGCCAGCGCAAACCGTTGACCTTTGGCAGGAAAGACGAGAGTGAGGGAAAAAGGAGGACAAGAAAAGAGAAAGCGAGGGAGTTTATGTGCGTCGATTGATGGACGGCGCAGGAAGCGCAGCGTTGCGAAAAGGGCCGCGCCCATCCCGGCCGTTAAACGCTCCAAAATACTTTGGAGCGTTCGGGTGGAGATGATTGAAAGGAAAGGCGCTCCTTCCTTTTCCCGCGTGTCCTTTGGTCAGCTTGGAGCGCTTCACGCCCGAGAGCGACTTTTCTGTGTTCTCATTGCGATTCGTTGGGCTTCGTCATGTCAATCGTGCGGCACGGTGGATTACGAGTTGAGGTTCATTCGCGTGCTAGCAAGAGGCCCAAACCGGCACCGTGAGCGGAAAGATGGAAGGCACAGTCGTTCTCCTCGCGTGCCGGATTGTTGTACGGATTTGATCAAGGCGTGCACTCGCGCTTGGACCATGAGAAGCTTGAATAAGTGCTCAAGTGGCCTTTCTGAGTGCATCCATTGACATGTGTTCTCTCTGACAACCTTGACTTCCACGGGGCGGCGGCGGCAGCAGTCGCCGCGCTCGCTCGTTTGCCGCAAAGAGCTCATGAAGAGGACTCTGGGCCAGCCCACGTACGCTTTCGAAGCCCGGCAGTACGTCGTAAGTCAGAAAGGAGCCACGCTGTCTTTGGGTCCGTCCATAAGCTCATCCCACGCATCCCGCGCGCCGGCTTTGACGTTTGTCCGTGTTTTCCCAGACCAAAGTGTCACGAGCGCCCCGGGGACGGACGGGATGGTCACGGTGACGATGATGTCATCGCCAGAGGTGGCGGGGCTAGTGGCAACGTTTTGGGCTAAAAGACCTGGACTTGAACGACGTGCGCGAGTGCCTCGATTCTCACTGGGAGAGCCAAGGAAAGACCAGCCGCTAGATTCTTGCTTTTCACTTTTATGGCCGTATGACGGCACCTTTGGCTGGAAGATCCAAGCGTATCCGATTTGTAATGTGGGTCCTGGGCCAGAAAAGAAAAGTAGGTGACTGACTGTGATGCTTTGAGTGCCGCAGGAGATCGTCCGGTTCCACTCTTAGTGGTCTGGAGAGAATGAAATATTTGAGTTGGAAGGCCGACTCACACGACAACTGAGACTGAGAATCAGTCAAAGGCCTGAGAACAGATTTTTTTGTGCTTTGTTTTGTTTTACATCATGACTTTACCAACATAAGAAATGTACAGCGACTAACCTTGGGGATTCTGTACGGTACTTTGCTGAATCCAATCGACTTGCTTCTTATCGACTCGACGTGTCATTTGAGGCTCACTTCAAAATGTCGGACTTGCATAGATGTGACTTGCTCCCACCTCTGGACTCTTGGGCCAACCCGGTGCCGACGACACTTTAGGGGCCCCGTCATTGACCCCTGCGGCCTCACGCAATCTACATGTGATATATGTGTTTGTCTGGCAGCTTTACGTGTACTGTTAAGGCGGGCCGGGACGCTAGTCATCATGTAACGCTCACGGTGAGTGAACTGGAATCCGGTGAACTGTTCGCCGAGGAGAAAGGGCCAAGCCCTGTCGCAAAAAGTCCAAACAAGAAG
This sequence comes from Hippocampus comes, assembly GCF_001891065.2. Lineage (NCBI taxonomy): Eukaryota > Metazoa > Chordata > Actinopteri > Syngnathiformes > Syngnathidae > Hippocampus > Hippocampus comes. The sequence continues at coordinate 394,240 of NW_017805822.1, forward strand.
TCGCGAATTAGTCTCTGGATGTCGCAAAACACGACTTTTGTCTCAATGAAGCTCCCCATTTCATTTCAGTGACGTGCTTGAGTGAAAATCCATCCATCCATAGTCTGAGGCGCTTTATCCTGACGAGGGCGGCGGGCGTGCCGGAGTCTATCGCAGCCGTCGACGGGCAGTAGGCGGGGGACACCCTGAACTGGTCACCCACCAATCGCGGGGCACACGTGGACAAACAACACATCCAGGGACATTCTAGAGCCTTCCATGAACCTCCCATGCATGTTTTTGGAATGTGGGAGGACCCCCCCAAAATAACCCACGCGGGGACGGCCAGCGCACGCAAAACTCCCCACAGGGAGGCCGAGGCCTCTGCACCTTGAGGCCGACGTGCTCACCCGTCGCCGCCTCGAGTGGAGAAAAACAAATGCGTGTACCAAATATATTCACTTTGTTCGTTCATTGTCATTTTCCACCAAGGTTAAATAATGGACGTCCTTTACATATGGTCGTATAATCAAGGGAAATCTTTCGTTCTCCGTTGTCTTTTGCGAATGGTTCAGAGGACGAGTTGCGGCTTTCGGAAGCGGATGAGCAGCGACAAGAAGCGCGATGGCTCCTTCAGCCTGTCTCCTCGTTCTAACGTGGGGGGGGGGGGCGACTATCTCGCAGTCTCGCGCCGTCTTCTGCCTCCTCCTCTGAAATCTGCGTGCGCTCTTGCAGCACCCTCTGCTGTCCGGAGTGTGTCGTGGCAGCAGGAACCGAAGGGGGCGGGGCCACATCTTCATGCACTCCTCCTCACCCTGTTGACTCCTCACCCTTGGCCTTTGAGCACAGCGCTTCTCAAACTTTCTGGGTCCGAGGGAGGCGGCTTCCCACTTGAATGGCGTGCAAGTCGCGCGCGTGGCCCTAAAACGCCACAACGATTCACACCGGTGGTCTGCCAAATCATCAGTTGCCAAAGTTACCAGAATAGGGGGGCGTTTGCCCCCACGGCACGGTTGCAATACGATGCTATTCAAGGCAAAGCTTGGAGAGTGAGCACGTGAATTTCAGAATGGAACTTTATTGCCGTCCTTGCGCACCTTGCCCATTTTGGTTCTGTCACGAGACCCCTTTCAGTCTTCCAAAAAATTCCTTTCTTCTTTCTTCAAAATGGCTACGCTTGCCCGTTTCATCCAGAGCCTTTTTCTCGAAAGTCCGAAGTGCGTCTCAGTCAGTCAAACCGCACCGTTAAAAACCGCAGCGCAATTGCGGGCGGCCGAAGGCGTACCGAGGCAATAATTAATCGGTTCCCGTTGCGTCAGCTAGAGCTCACTCTCCACAGATGCGCCAACGCTGTTTGACAGAGCGGAGCCCTTTGCCGGTGACTCAGGCTTCCATGGGCCCCGCCGGACCGCAGTTTGCGGACCCGGCGCTTTGAGAAGCGCCGTCATTGTGTTTTTGGGGGGGGAAAAAACAACGACGCCGCCGCAATGTCCTTCCTGTTTCCCTCTTGACGTTGTGTGTTGTTTCTCTCTCTTTCCCGCCTCCCCTCGCCCCCCTTTTTCCTTCCTCCCCCGCCGTGAAGCTTTCGCTCAAGCTGGTAAGCATGACCGTGTGACCGCACCGCCGTCATCGGCAACATCACCGTCGCCGCGTGACGCATGCCCACCCAGTAATGCGTCTGTCAAGAATGCGAGTTGCGGTGCTTTGTCGTTCCTTTGGATATTGATTGCTGTGACGTAACGACGGCTGTGGTTTCATTTCTGTTTTGTTTGTTTGTTTGTCGACGCCACGGCTGCGTTGCCCCCCCGCCCCCCTCGTCCCTCTCCCATTCCCTGCTCGGTGGTGCAGCTCACACTCCATTCCCACGTCCGGAATCTCATTGAGGTGATCACGTTTTACTGTTATTGTTGTTTGTAGCCGGTCCCCTCGTGACAAGAATACTGACTTTGGAGTCGTAGTGGCCGACCGGCGTCCCCGCACCGCATGATTCTTCTTCCTTGCGGAAAGCGTTGGAGCCATCGCGGGCGCGAGAGTGTGATGGCTTGCTTGCTTGCTTGCTGCACCGGAACATGTCAAGAGAAAACGCAAAAATACACAAATGGGAAAGAGAAAGTAGGGGAGAAAGAAGCGCACATTTGATTGGACGCGGTGACCAGAATGCTCTGAAATTGCTGAATGGCCAATCATTCTTGGTCATGAACAATTTCGCGTACGGCGTTGGAATCGGCCGGCACACAAAACTCAATTCAACCATGATCGCTTCAGCATCGCTTACATACACCCCCCCCCCACCCCAAAAAAAAATATTCATGATGTTTGTGGGTCAATTTGACCCCGGAGAAGCAAAGGTAAGAACGGGCTTGGATGAAATGCAGAGTGAAATCGTTTGGTCATGTCATGTCAGCGAATTAAAATGAAGTTGACGACGGACCCCGAAAATGAGCGACTATCTCAAGCGACGTCTTGGATCCCAACAAAGTCGGCACGCCGTATGTCCTCGTAGCTCAGTGATGCTTCCCTCACAGAGTGACTGCACGGCAGAGGGAAATACGGCACCCAACTCCAGTCTCGTTATCCCTGTAACAAACCCCCCAACACACTTTTGGCAGTTTATATATATATATATATATATATGTTGTTGATTTTTGTGTTTGTTTTTCCCCCCGGCCTCTTAGGGTTCCGGCCCCGAGGACTACAGCCACCTGCCGCCGGAGCAGCGGAGGAAGAAGCTGCAGGGCAAGCTGGACGAGCTCAACAAAGACATTCAAAAGGAGACCGAGCAGAGGTGCGCTGCAAACCCGCCCACAAAACATGGCAAAGTTCTTCTCGGCGGTCCCGCACTGCCCTCGCGACACTCACGCCGTCGACGCTGTGCTCCTCCTCCTTCCTCCTCCTCAAGGGACGCGCTGACCAAGATGAAAGACGTTTACGTGAAGAATCCGCAAATGGGCGACGCCGCCAGCGTGGACCCCCGGCTCGACGAGCTCGGCCGCAACATCCAGAGGCTGCAGTCGGAAGTGCAGAAATTTGAGGCGAGTGGCCCCCGGCGACGAGCGCCGCCGGCTCTCGCCCTTCGCTTGCCGACCGCACGGACGGCCGGCGTCCAAACGCCCAAACGGGGAGAGCCGGCCGGCTGCGCGCCCTTGGTTTTGCTCGCTTGTCAGCCGCCCGTCTATTCAAAGCCGGTCCCGGTGGTGGGCTCTGTTCCCCCCAAAGTCAAGTATTGGCGGTGACCTGGAGCGTGTCAATATGCGGGTCGTCGGCGCCAACAGCAAAAAAGCGGCGCCGTCATCCGCCGGAAACATTTTGCTCTTCGTTCTCTCCTGTTGTTGCCGTTTGGTTGAGTGGGATCATGTCACGAGGGTCCGCCCCGCCTCTTCACCCCACACCCGCGTATCTCGGAATTCAAACGCTGCGGCGTGGTGACTTTGTTCGACTTTGGATTTCAGGGCTGGCTGGCCGAGGCGGAGGAGCGGATGCCGTCCAAGAGCGACACGCACCGGAGAAGCGCCCTCTACGAGAGCGGCGGCGGCGGCACCGCCGTCAACAGCAACTGCGCCCAGGACCGAGAAAGGTAAGTGACGGGACGCCGGAACGCCACCCGAGCGCACCTTCATACCGTCTGCCGTCCTCGCGTGGCCGTCGGCCCCGGAGCAGCCCGGACGGCAGCTACACGGAGGAGCAGAACTCCGAGATTCACGTCAAGGCCGACGTCGCCGACGCCAAGCCCCTCGCGGCCGGCACGCCCGAGTTCGACGACGAGTTTGACGACGACGAGTCGCTGCCCACCATCGGCAACTGCAAGGCCCTCTACCCTTTTGACGGTAAGCGCGGATGGCCGGGCTCGCCTCCCAAAGTAAAGGCGAAAGAGAAGATTTGTTGGCGGGGGGGAGGGAGGGTCTCCTGTTGTATGGAAATACGGTAACATCGGTAAGATGTGACCGAAACTCGGAATGCGATTGGGCGGCTGACGGGCGCTGGGCTTTTTGCGGCAGGCCACAACGAGGGCACCATCTCGGTGGCCGAGGGCGAGCTGCTCTACGTCATCGAGGAGGACAAAGGCGACGGCTGGACGCGGGTGCGCCGCAACCACGACGAGGAGGGCTACGTGCCCACGTCCTACCTGGAGCTCTTCTTGGGGACCGACGCCAAAGGTGCCGTGACCTACATTTGACACCCCCCCCTGCCCCCCCCACCTCCCAGGCGAGCCCAAATAAATGTCAGCGTGTCGTAGAACTGTGCCTATCGTCCAAGAAGAGCGGGGCCCGGCCTGATCCTTGACAATTTTTGTTTTTTGTTTTTTTTTTTTGGGGGGGCGGGGGCTTGTTTGTTTGTTTGTTTGTTTGTGATTGTTTTCAACACAAAAAGCGGTCCCTTTCCCAATGTTGGGCCTCAGATTCCCGCACCTCATTGGGGTAAGCGTGAAGGCACCTCAAAAGAAGTTGGTTGGTTTCCTTCATGGTATCGTTCGCCGGCCCGCTCGGCTCGGCTCCGATTTGGATCCTGCCAAATGTCGGGAGTGGCGTCGGGCTCTCAAAGCCCGCCGTCGCTCCGACGAAGGGCCCGTGTGCGGAAAGCTTCTGTCGCCGGGTTGTCCTCGGCGCGAGCGACGACCGATCTTCTCAAAACCTCGAGGAAACCAATCTTGGGGGCACCCAAGCCCAAAAATGTCACAAGAAAGAATGGATGGAGGTTGAAGAAAGCTCAATGTCTGCCCGTGGACATCCACAAAGATAGCCCAGAGTGCTTGGCAATAAAGCGAAGGAAATGCTTGCCGTCGTTGAAGTAGGGACAAAAAGGGAGGTTTTTTTTTTTCCAAAAGTTGAGCCTTCGAAATGAAAATGCCAACCTCGCTGGTCTCCCGTCCGACTGCAGTTGTGGTTTTTCTTTGCCGCTCCCGCTGCGCCGCCATCTAACATTTCTGTGTTTTCTTCTTTTGTGTTACTTGTTTTCTTTGTTTGTTTATCTCCTGTCCTGCATTGCAGATTCCTAAAGCAGATGCTGGCTGAGGAAGCGGCAGGGCAAGCGGCCCGGGGGGAGAAATCGCCCTGTTCCTCCAAAAAAAACAAAAAAAAAAACAAACGGACACTTTTCCAAACGTCCTTTTCCCTCCACGCTAACTGGCATTGTTTTGGCCCCTAACAGCTCGGCTCGCTTCGAGTTAAGCTCGGCCGCCCGATTAACCCGCGCCGGCGTAGTCAGAGAGAGGACGCAGAAGCGTCCCGCCCACACCGCCGGACCAAGTCTCGCCGCCACATTTCTCATCCCCATCCATCCTTCCTTCCATCCTGGAGCGCATCGTAGCGCCAAACACATGAGGTTGAATTTTACCGCTACATTTTTGTCATCTTATGTCAAGTGTCTGGATGTAAGTCAGAATATTTTCTTATGGATACAAATGTATTGGATATTACAAGGGGGGAGTCTGACGAGTACGTCTTTAGCCACCAAATATTGAAAAAGAAAATAGCAGCGTTTGGGGTAGTTGACAAAAAGTGCCGTGAAGTCATGTCCCGCAGGAAGTCACGCGGCGCCGCGTTCCAACATGAAATTCAAACGCCGACACGATTATCCCAAAGTTGTCAACTTGCAAAATAAACTCCGATGGATGGAAACGAAAATGACGCGCAACGTGACCGTGGTTGCGACGACGATAAAAACCTCTTTTCTTTGTCATCACGCCACCATCGATTCACTTGCTTGTAAAATGAGCTGACTTTTGACCTTTTCGACTTGACCTCTTTTGTACGCTTGCAACGTTTCCGTCGTACGATGAGGCTATAGAGAACATTCCATCAGGTTACACACACAGTGTCGTTAGGGTACCTCAAGTGAGTAATTGCGGAAAGAAATGAGGAAATAGGAGGTGGTTTCATCATATGGGGGGGTGCTCCCAATCATGTCATTTCATCACCTTGTCACGTGTGTGCGCTCCTCTCTCTGAGCCGAACGTCGCCCCGCCCACCCTGTCCCTTCCACTTCCTTATCTGCACTTAACCCCGCCTTCTGCGCATATTCGCTCCGCCCCCCGCACCCGGCGGCTGGCTTTGGCAGTCCATCGGGTCTCTCGAGTTGTGGTGTGCCGCATGCTTGCCCTGTCTGCCTCCTCGAACCAATCCTAGCCGCCTGTCTCGTGGGGGTGCGCTTGGTTGTTCCAGCCGCCCCCCCCCCTCCACTCATTGGCTGATAACTTACCGGGGTTGTTCTAGTTTTTTTTTTAATTGACGGGTTGCCCCCCCTCATTGCTTGACCAACCTCTTCAAAAGTAATTCAGTAATTCGTTGTATTTGTTTTGTCGATGCCGCCTCGACCCCCCAACCCCTCCCCACGCAGAAATTCTGATGTTTTAAAGGATGAATTTGAGTTAGTGGCAAGACCCCCCGCCGCCCCCTTCACCTTTTAACCACTCCCCCATTTGTGTTGCCCCGTCTACGGTTGGACCCCCAAAGTCCAGTCCGGGCGCTTGCGGCGCGGATGAGAACATCCCGTGAGCCCGCTTGATCAGTTGGACTGCCACTTGCTGTTTTCCCTCCCGCGCTGCGGAGACTCAAAGCGACGCGCGCGATGTCCGCCCGTCGCCACGGCACATCCCGTCCTTCCTTTGAGCCTTTTGCGATGGCGATGGCGATGACGATGACGACGACGACGACGACTGTTGTTGTCACTGTCCGGAGCAGAAAATGCTTGTTGACGATCTGCAATGGAACGGCGCCGAAACGCGGCTCGAGTGCGACAGCTGTTTGTTCACCGGACGCGTTGGGGCGGGTTGCCTTGCGGGTGGGCGGCAAAACCACTAGGTGGCGCCCTGCGCTAACTGTCCTGCCGGTGCGGCCAAGGAGTGTCACGCTGGAAAGAGGAAAAACGCAATGAAAGTTTTAGAGGACATAAAAATGGCAACGTTAACAAGTGTTGTTTTCATTTGAATAGCCATTGTAATACAGGGGGGGGGGGGATGGTCAAAGAAGAACTCGACTTGAATCGAGTTAACGCTGACAAGGAAAGTGAAGTTGAAAATGGGCTACGATAATGACGTCACGTTATTTTTTTTACGCAAATCAAAGCTTTAAAAAGTCGACTCGTGATGTACAAATCTGCACAATGTGAGTACAAGAAGAGTTTTAACACATAATGACAGTTGTATGACAAAAACGTGATGTAATTACGTTGTAATGTTTCTGTGTGGGGGGGGGTGCAATGGAAAAATAGATACAATTGCAACGTTTTAAAAAAAGTTCTTTTATTTACTTTCGAAAGAAAGTCTGAAAAAAACGGGGAGGAAAACGGGCCCAAGTCTTGATCCGTTGACATGACCGCGTGATTCTGGTTTTGGGTTGTTTTCTTTTCAGCCGCCACTCCTTGGTCCAAACGAACCGCTTTTTGCAGACCGGGCTGCGCGCGAGAGTCCAAATCATCTCGTCCATCGGACACCTACGGATCGAGATGCAAAAGGAAACGTTCAACTACGGGGAGCCTCCGTACGCGAAACGCGCGCCCCTGCTTCTCGTGGCCTCGCAGCCAAATTGCTCGTACGCGTGTGCGTTTTCTTCTTTTGTGCACTGAATACTTGGTATTGTATTGAGTTTATTGTGCCAATTAAATCTGCCTGAAAGTCACGCCCGGGTCTTGTCTTTTGCCCATCCCGTTGACACTTTCTGAGACCCCAATTACAATTGGAAACGCTAGTTTGAAAGCCCAACCCTGCTCTGAAAGCCCACTCTGAACCCCTCGCCCGGGTCTGCAACTGGACTTTGAAACCCTAACCCGAGTTTAAAGTCCCTACTTTGAAAGCGCCACGCATCGCCCCGGTTGGGAACCGGTGAGTTGAAAGGACTTTTCCAGAGGATGTGGTCTGACGCGGTTCATGTTGGGGGAGCCGCCGCAGCCACCGCCATAAAATAACACGGCCGTTCAACCGTGATGTTCCAGCGAGGATCTTTCACCTCGACTTGTCATTTGCTTTCAGCCCTCTGCTTGAGCCACCGACTCATCAAAGGGACGCTTCCATCAAGCAGTCGGGAATGAGCTCCGGTCTATTTCTTTTTGGTGCTTTTTGCCCCCCACCCCCCAATGTCCGACTGTCACTTGGGTGACCTTTTGCTACAGTTGGCCAGGCCGGATCTTTTGCTTTTGTCACGCCAATGAATGGAGGGAAGGCCGGGAGGTCCGGACGAGCCCCTCAAACAATGTTTGCATCCCAACCCCGTCCCACCCCCATCATTTATTTACACTGTGGTTGCCTGGCAACAGCCACAACACTCCACTGTTGATTACAACACACACACACACACACACACGTGCTTGTTTGGAAGCAGAAATCAACCAACGGACGTTTGGATGGATCTTTAAAAAAAAAAAAAAAGGCGCCTCCGGACTGCCATGACATCACCTCAGCAACACATCTGGAACCGCTCGTGTGTGTGTGTGTGTGTGTGTGTGTGTGTGTGTGTGTGTGTTGCTGTTGACACATGAGCGGGGGGGGGGGGGGCAAAAAGAAACCAAGTGCCATTGCTTGTGAATTTCCGCTATGGCACGAACCCTTTGTTTTGTTTTTTTTTTCTTTTTTGTGCGCACGCGCCGGGGCGCAGTACCTACGAGTTGCCACAAGGTGGCAGTCTCACCTGCCCGATGGCTCCCCTTTGACCGGTCGGACACGTGGGCTTGAATTCCCTGGAACGCCACCCCGAACGGCATCGGTCGATGGGCACGCGCGCGATTTCTTATAGTCGTCAATCACTTGGCGACATGTGTGAGAAATCTCTTTCCGTTTTCAAATGTTCAGTTCCACAATATTCCTTGGACAGATCACTGCCCAATCAGCGCTGGGAATTTTTGGACACGTGCGTGTTGGGGGTCCCACCGAAATGGGATTTGTAGGCTTTGTAGGCGTGTGGCAGGGGGAGGTCGTTTCTCCTCCTCACCGCTAGGGTGCGACGCCTTACTGGGAGTACAAGAACAAGCACGCGAAATGCTGACCTCATGGGCCATTTGCATGACTGATGAAAAAAAAAACACGACAGTAACAATGAGACTTTGTGTTCAGCGTCCTTCCCATGCGAGCACGCTCAACGGAATTACAGAGAAAGAGAGGGGAAAAAAACTGTAGAAGAGCTCCAATTTCGAGCGGGGGTTGGGGGGGGGGGTGTAAAAGTGGGGGAGGCGAGTGCAAGCAGAGATCTGGATGACAGAATGTGTTTGCCAGATGTTTGTCTTCCATGTTGAAACAAACAAATATTTCGGGCAACCTCTCACTTTCTTCTCCCAGTCTGGTTTCCATTTTGAGAAAGAAAAGATGCCGTCGAGAAGATGGAGGTCAAAGCCACGTCGGACACGTGTGCCGGAGAGGTTCTGAGCGTGCTGAGCTTGCCGGGCTCTCCGGCGGGCCCCGCGGACCTCCGCGGACCGCTGTCGTCATCCTGCTGACTCATCGCCTTCTTCCTCTTCCAATGGACGATTCGCCTGCATTTTTTTTTTTTTTTTTGGTATGTGCCCCGACTCCATGAATCAGCGCCCACCAACACTTGAGCCGGAAAAGACCCCCACCCCTCCTCGCCAGTGGGGTTTCCCTCCCCACAGCGAGAAAATGAAGTCGCCTCACCGAGCGTGAAATTTCTTTTGCGATGCGGACGGATTCCCCCGAGGACGGCTGCTGCAAAGAGATGAGCTACGAGAACGGCATCAGATTGAAGATGCGCGAAGAATCCCCAATGTGACTGCGCATTATTGGCTAAGCGCTGGCTTTAGATTGGGCGGGCTTCGGATTTGGCTTGAGGGGGGCACCGCCACGCTTTCGCCACAAATCATTTCTCCCCATTGAAATGAATAGAAATGCCATTAAAGCGTTCCGGTCCCGTCCCCGTCCCCCCCACCCTCCCCAAACTAATAGCCGTGGAATGAAACACGAGAAACATTGAATGTGAAGAAGTCAATAATTGTGACATGACGTTGTTTTGCTTTCATTTCGTGTCTCCTTCTGACATGCACGCCTTGGCCACCTGCGGGCGGCGGAAAACAGAACTCCGGACAGCCAGTGCTCAAAAATGTCACAATTGCTCTGGAAACTGCAGTTCCAGTCAGGATACAGAATCGATCAAGGTGCTGCTCCAGCGTTTGTCTTCAAATATCCGTTGCTTAAAGGCTTTGAACCCAATGCCCCCCCCCCCCCGCCCCGAGGCTCCGTGCGAGCTGGTTGATGACATTTCCCATCGTGTGTTAGCATTTAGCTAGCAGACTTTTGTGGTTGTTAAATCCAACAGCTGTGTCACGGTTTGTTTCACAGAAAGCTTCAGCTGGACGGGGCAGCGCGCAGCTTGGACCTGCTGCCCTTTTTGAACATTACTTTTGCCAAACAGCTGCTTGTCGGGAAGTCACTTGAGTTGCGACGCTCATATCTCCACGTTTTTTCCGTGCCATTCAAAGCAAAAACTCGGCGACGAGCTTTGTCGCAGTTGACCAGTCAGACCAATGGGATTGCGTCGGGGAGCTAAGGATTCAGTTGCGATAAGGGATGGGCGAGGGGGGGCATTCAGCTTTGGCTTGGCTCGACCCCTACCTGAGCCGAGCCCTCATCTTAGAACCGAAGCCTGGATGCGAGTTCTCAGGAGAAAACCCAAAAACCCCTCACTCAGCCAAGATGAGATCCTCTGAAAGCGGTCTCATTCATGCAAGTCCGACAACAGAGGCGGGACACGCAACAAACCGTTGCACGGACAAAAGCGGTACACGAGAGCCCCGCAGTCACAATGTTGTGCAACGTGTTGCGGCGCTCATCCCTCCGCTTTGGCTCCAAGAAGACAAAACATTTTTGGAGCGAGGGCCTCCCCCCCCCTTTTTTTTTCTTGGATCAGCTGTTAGCGATTAACACGTTGAGCTGAGCAATGCTCTGAGACCGCAACGTGTCCAAATGCATCCCGTCAGGCTTGGGAATGCTTGTTCTGGTTCTTGTTCGGTGCCCTCGCACTATGAACGCCCCCCCCCCCCCCCCCCCCCCCCCCCCCACCCCCTCTCGTCACAAAGCAGCTGTGGGATGAATCAGCGTCTGGGTCCGTATCAGCGATAACGCAGGCCGAGTGACTGCGTCCAGGCCCCCGTGAGGAAAAAGCGCGTCATCCGTGTGGCTTTCACGGTGCACTTAGTTGCTTCTTCCGTGGCAACGGCGAGACGATCCCGACATCGCCGGACAGATGTTTGCCGACAAGATTGGCGGGCCGCGCCCGCGCGGGAGCCTTCCCGAAACGGCCCCGGCAAGAAGGGTCTCGACCCGGTTGGGGCTTAGCTCACGTGCGCTTTGGCCATTGGTTGGAGGAAAAAAGATAGGGGGGGGTATAGGGAGGGGGGCACGGATGTGCGCGCGGCCTATCGTTGCGCTCTCCGGCCACATCAGCCCACCTCCATGACGTCCTCGTCTTCATCATCATCTCAGCGTTTTGCCTGGCAGACAAAAAGGGAGCGCTTGCAACGGAAAGACTCACGTGACCGCTTGCGGCGGCCACACGTGCTTCCGTTTCAGGCGTTCGTTCGCCCTTCAAGTCTTTCGTCAGAGCACCTGATGAAAGACAAACGGGAGGGAAGAAGGAAGTGGCTGGAAAGTGTGATTCAAAGCCCCCAAATCCAGCAGGCTGCCACCGCATCGTCACCGTTGTCCTCTTTTTTTTTGGGGGGGGGTGTGGATAAGGAAGGGGGGCCGGTGGTCTGGTTCTGCCTGACCCGGGAGGCCGGCAGAGGCGGAAAGAATGTGCAGTCCAGACGGTGAACACGTTAACGGAGGGGACTAAGTTCCTGACGAGAGCTTTTCCCACCATCCCGAAAAAGACCCCCCCCCCCCAACCCCACGCCAGACAAGATTTGGGGAGAAGCAGCAAGG
>NW_017805822.1:406111-414610 GCF_001891065.2 Hippocampus comes
AAAAAAAAAAAAAAAAAAGTGCTCCCATTTCATCCACGTGCTTTTGCTTCACTGCAGTGACCTGATGAAGAAACGCAACGCTTTCCTGTCACGTAGCCGATCCGAGCACGTCTCGCCATGTCGTCCCAAATCGCATCCGAGCGAGAATATTTGGCGCCAAGGCAAGCTTGGATTCCGGCTTGACACCAATGTCAAGCCGGCCACCAAATGTTCTTCCCATCCTTCCCCCAAAAGTGTTTGGCAAACGGGTTGTTGGCAAAACAAATCTTCCTAACTTGTAAAAAGCAAAAGCTTGCGCCGTGCGCAATCGGCGCTCAACGGGAAGCGTTTCCTCGACGGACGAAGATCTGCGGATCTTTGTCACATTCCAGCCATACTTCCCAAGGCGGGCTTTTGGAGACAAAGGCTCGCGTTCATCGCATGCGATTGATCACGGCCAGAGCGAGGAGGGAAAGCGGGCGGGAGGTGGAGCACATCTGCTCGCCAACCGTGTCGAGCTCATGCTCTTGCCGGAAAGACTGGGACTCATTTCCAGGGCAATTGATTACTCGGGCGCCCGAGTCAAGAAGATGGCGGTCCCACTTATTGGGACAGAAGAAGAGGATGGAGGACCCCCGAAACCAGCTCAACTGTCGGCGTTTCCTGTTGTTTCAGTCACCAGCAGGCCCATCCGGCCAGCTGGAGGCGAGTGCGAGTGCGTGTGCGTGCTCAGCGGGGTGGAAACGGTCCCAAGGGAATCTGGGACGTTTTGGCTCTAGGGAGACAGAAAAATGGTCCTCGAGTAATTCTAAGGGCCAATTCAGGGCGGCCGCCACGCGTACCCCCACCAAACATCCTCGTCACCAAAGGGAACGGCTGTTTCTGTCACTCTGAAGCGAGGAGAGCAAACCGCTAAGTGAGCAGGAGTTGAGGCCAGTCCGGGTGACCAACTCAAGAGCGACGACTTTAACCGGCGTCATCTTGAGAAGAGCGTTTCACTCGTCTGCCACAAATTAGCAATAGAGGGCTCCGTCCTTTTAGCAATTACCCACAATGCACTACTGTTATAAACAAGCCATACACGAATAGACTTCGTGTATGGCTTGTTTATGACAGCCCTCCAATATGGCCGTCAGTAGTGCATTGTGGGTAATTGCTAAAAGGACGGAGCCCTCTATTGGAGGAAATAGCGCCAACGTCTGTACAAACGGCAGACGAAGGGAATGAAACTGTATTTTTGAAAGTCAGCGCTTATGTGACTTTCATCCCTTCTTCCACATCTCCCATCATCATCTTCTCACATTTTTTGGGGGGTCAACCAAACGTGATCTTGTAGAAACTAGATTGTAAAGAAAAAAATACAACTTCATCCTCTTCACTTTAATCAAAACGTAAGCTTATGTTATCTTATTAATGATGATCATTTGATGTTTGAGTATCATATTCTTTCATGTTACGGCAACCTCAATGACATTCTGTCGTTTAAAAGTTTTTTTTTTTTTTATGTTGCTGGCGTCTGATTGGCCGAAGAAAAGGCAAGCCGGAAGTGATTTTCGTCGTCTTCTCCGATCGTGCTGCGGTGCCGACATCGTTTCTTTTCGATCAAGCTGCGTTCAAACGGAATCCATTTGCCGTTTCAAGTCGAGCCATCCGTTGAAAAACAACCAAGCCCTCGACTTACATCGGCGGCAACGGCGTTGGTATGTTTTGTGTGGCTTTTTGACTCCTTTTATGCAACGTTGCTAATGGTCACCTTGCTAGCTAGCCGCGTGGATTGTGGTGCTCGACTGAATGGCTGCTGCCAGTCACTATTTCGGACGAGGCTCCCGGCAGTTTGCATTTTTTTTCCCCCAACCTTCTTTTGCGGACATTATTACCTTCGGTATTCAACCTTTTTGAGCTCACCAGGTCTGATACGGAAACTTCCCTTTGTCAACCCACTGAAATGGCTCATTCTGCTCCGACTTGTGTCTGCCATTCATTTCCATTCAACTGAAATGAAATGCGCCAATCCCGACATTTCAAAACCAAAACTGTCGTTGGGCCATTTTGAAGGCTCGCGCGCTAGGTGGCAGGAGATTAGAGTCTGAAACTGTCAAAATCAAGTGTTGGCCACTAAAATGGGCGTTCTGACATATTAAAGCTCGGCTAGCTGACCGGGAAACTCCAATTGAACTTTTCAAATCATCTGCCGTAAGCCTCTCATTGTTGGAAGGGGGTCACGAGCGGGAAGATCAACCACAAGTTGATCGTCTCGCTGTCCTTCGCTGAGCTATTCCAGGCATTTTCCATGTTTGTCTTGATTTGTTTCTTGTTTTATGGCTCAACTTGAGAGATCCCAAGTTGCAACGAGTAACATATCTACACATCCTCCACCTCCCGGGCAAGGACTCGTGTTTGGGAGTGGGGGGCGGGGGGGGATCAGAAAGGAGAATCAGCTCCAACCAAAAAGGAGGGAAAACGTGCAAGCTGAGCCGTGAGAACACGAGGCGGGCGGAGCAGGGGAAGGGGAGCCTCGGCAACGGAATTTACTGGAAAGTCACGACGCCAAGCAAAAGCGCAACGGTTGTCGAGGACTTTTGCTCAAAGAAAAAAAACAAAAAAGCGCACACATTTTGCGCAGCTCGTTTCGAGAAAAAAAAATGACGAGAAAGGGCGCTGACGATAACGTTTGCCATGGGTGCTGACGGACAGGCGGGAAGGATGATTTGCTCGCCGCACCGCGCAGCCCTCAGCCTCCCTGCGGACCCCCACGTGAACATATGTTGCCGCTACGACATGACTATAGCCAACGGATAAGCGGGGCGGGAGGGGCGGCAATAAGGAGCGAGAGGAGAGACGCCTCCCGATCTCGCCATTTCTTCCGCCTCTGCGATGACACTTTTTGGTGAGGGAGTGACCTGGAAATGGCTCGGGCTAGTCTGAGGCTTGTCGTCCCTTTACGGTCGGCACCGGGGCTCGTGCGAGGCTCGGGGTCAAGTGCGCTTTCGGGTGAGCGCGTTTGGGATGGTCAGAGCTCGGTCAGGCGGAGGTTTTGTCCTTTGACAGTTCGGAAAAGTCTCTTCGATGTGGCCGCAAGCAAACGTCCTCAAGAAGAAGATTGTCCACCTTCACCCCAAGGTGCTCGCAAGGAGCACAAAACTCCCGACCCGTCTGGGATCAGGAAACCAGGGGAAGCCCCCCCCCCACAAATAATAACAGCACTTGACTTTGGAGTCAGCCGATCCTCCATTCCAGTCGGTCCAAAATGCCGTCGCTCGCCTCTTGACTGCTACTCGTAAGAGGGAGCACGGAACGCTTTCTCTGGCATCACTGGCTCCCGTTGGAGTTCTTTTGAAGATTCTCCGATTTGTTTTGCAATCTTGAAATGGCCTTGGCCGCTGCCTCGAACTTCTCTCAAAGGGGAGCGAGCCTCTTCCGTTGCCGCTCCCTCTCTTTGGAACCGACGTCGGGCAAACCCCGTCCGTCGCTGCCCATCTTTCAAACTTGTCATTTTTAGTCTTTGGCTTTGGACTCAGCGTGAGACTCTTTTGGTGACGAATGGCTTGTTTTCTCGTTTGTTGTTGTGTGAGTTGCTTTTGCTGCACGTAGGGCACTTTGCCGACAGCGCCGCTGGTTTGAGAGCGCTCTCGAAAAATCCGCTTGAGTTGATATGATTGAGCTCAAGTTTGGAGTTAGGGGACGGGAAAGTTTGCCTTGGCTTGGCCAAAGTCTTTTTGGAGACGGGACGGTGTCCTCAGAAGTCAAGCCGCTTCGCCAATTCTCGGTCATTTAGCTTGGCGCTCGACAAGTTCCGCAAGCAGCCGTCGCGCGGTGCGGTGCCAGGAGCTCACGGAGCGCTTTGTGGACCGCGGAGGCAGAGTGTTGCAACGCAAGGCGGAAGGAGCAGCAGCGATCGCCGCGGCCTCCCTCGCTCGGCATCCCAGAGTGGCTGATTTTTTTATTTTTTCATTCGAGCGCACTCGGTGAACCGAGCGAGGCCCACAAGTGTCGCTGGCGCGCGGAAGCCAAGACGAGTCTGCCCGGCAGCCGAGAACAGCAGGAGTTGGCACGAGGCGCTCGGAAAGTTGGATCCGGGCTCTTCCGGATTGGTCCGTCTGCGCTCACTCCGACTCCGCGATCTTTCATCCGGACGGGCAACTCTTGCGTCTCGAGCCCCCTTTCGCTCCATCTGGACAAGATATGCGCTTTTCCCCCAGCGTCGCCGTTCTCTGCCGGAGCAACCGAGCGGACGTTCTTGCATCTCTTTTGGCAATTCTCACAGCACTTGCAGAGAGTGAAGCGTTGGACGGCCTTCTTCTGCCTCTCATCCTCAACTCTGCCCGTTGGATGTCTGCGGGTGTTATACTCCCCCTGCCCCCCGGTGGCCAAGCCACAATGAGCAGCGCAACGTCCACCGAGCGATCGTGATGCGCAAAGCGTGTAATAGCGTGAAATGATGTGATGTCGGGGGCTGTTTATCTTGCACCAAACACGTGTCGCACATGTATCTTGGTGGATTTCGGGGCACCGGAACGCTATTTCCATTCATTTCAACGCTCCAAGACGATGGACGTCTTTTGGCGTCGCGAGCGTGGTCACGGAGAGAGTCAGAAAGCGGCGTGGCGAGGCAGCGCCGCATTTCCATAAGTTTCCCGTGCTGACTCGGCACAAAATGGAGCGCGCTAGCAAAACGGCTAACGTGTCTGGATCCGCCCCGGCGAGCTTGTGGCTCTTTTGCAGCGAGCGTCGTCGTCGGGGCCTGGCTTCTTCCGCGTCTTTGCGTTTCAGAGCATCGTCTCTGGATTTATTGCCTCCTCTGGGGCCCTGGTGTCTTTTCCATTCGTACTCTCCTCACCGGAGATCCCGCACGCTCCCCCCCGCCCCCCCTCTCCGCTTGCGGCGACGCACTCGAGCACGTGTGGAAATTGAAGCGTCATCGCTGAATCAAGAAGGAGGCCAACTGCACCACTTTGCTGTTCAAACACTTAAGAGAAAAAAAGGTCATGTTATGAGAGGACGGAATGTTCAAGAAAAATGTTCCTCGCTGAAAGAGACACTTTTTGTATTTTCTCGAAAACAAAGTCAACATGATGAAGAAAAAAGAATGTCACCATGTTGCACGACGATGACTTTTTGTCCCCTGACGTCTTACTCGTAATTGGCACTGCGGCGTTCCCGTTTCGTCTTGACAACTTTTGTCACAACGATGTGGCTTTTCTTTTCGTTTTCAAAAAGAGAGAAGCGATTGTCATTAGCACAGCAGCGAGGGACCAGTGTAGACGAAAACGAAAAGAAATTCGAGCAGCGAAGCAAAGTGTACATTTCTCCAGACGCAGTGGCGGCGCTCACATTTTCCACGGGAGCGCCGCCAGGCCCGCGCGGGGCTTTTTGGACGGACGGCCGCAGCGTCGCGCATACAAAAGCGGACAGGACGCCCGATGGTCGTCATCAAAAGCAAGCGGCTTTGCCTCCGCGCTCGAAAACCCTGTTGAGTTGAGAAATGGGAGACATGAGGGGGCTCTCGACGTGAAAGAGCGCGGACACGTGGGACAGGCAAGCCCAAATATGCCGCAGACAGCAATGACCCGCTTCACTCTAATGTCTTCCCCGTAAAGCTTTCTTCACACGCGCCGGCGCACACGTTAGCATGGGAAGCTAACGGCTCCGCCATCGCGTGCCTGAATGGTGAGGCCATGTTTCCCAAATGAGCCCCGCGGACGTCATCCGGACGGAGATTGCGGAGTCGTCCTAGATTTCCTCTCCCGACGCTTTGCGGGCCGCGCAGGAAACTGGAAAGAGTGAACAGCATGCGCTGAGTCGGCCGGCCCGCGGTGCCGCAACCCAAGTGGGACAGACGACGCGATGAGTCACAGACGCGCGCTCATCTTCCTCGTCGGGCTCACGTGCCGGAACGTTTCTCGGCAATTTCGGGTGACGAAGCGGCTCGGGGCTGCGCGGGAGCCCTTCCCGGCTACCTGAGCGAGGGGCCTTCCCCTCCGGTCATCGGCCCGAGATGATGGCCTCTCGCGTGTGAATCGGTCGGGCGGTCCACAAAACGCAACGCCGAACTGGTAACATTTCGTTTTTTGGTCGAGGCGAGCGGATGTCGACGCGTTGACGCGCCGCCGTGCACGCGTGCCAAGAAAGTTTCTTTGGGAAGAAACGTGCGAGCGAGCGAGGCGAGGCCACATTCAAATCTCGCCAGCGGCTCCGAGACTTCGTGCTCCAGATTGAAACCGAACAGATTTCACCCGGAGTACATGGAAACAGCGTGGTTATTTTGGTCACCCTCTAGACCAGGGGTGAGCAATCCCCGGTCCCGGAGGGCCGCTATCCTGTGCGTTTTTCCGCCTTGCAACACACCTAATTCGAATGAACGGGTTCAATATCAGGCTTCCGCAGAGCTTGCTGATGATCTGATCATTTGAATGAGTTGCTGTTGCAACAGGTCGAGATGGAAAACGTGCAGGAGAGCGGCCCTGCGGGACCGGGATCGCATAAGTGTGTCCCAGGCCTCCGCAAGTCAAACGAATCACTTTGCTCGCGTCGTTCAGTTCGGTCCATTCGAACCGAATGAAGTGTCAACAATCAGACGTGAAAACATGACAAGGAATGATTTCATCGTGACAATGATTTGACATGCACATTTTAACAATTTAGCAGAGCATAATTAACTCTTTCTTCTTTTTTTTGTTTTTACCTATTTCCACATCAGCTGGCCCAATCCGTCAATTGGGACAAATGAACGACGGCCACTGCCTTGAAACGCCGGCCCGACCCGAGGTGAGACGCCAAAGGATTCCACCGGAGCACGTCAAGTCCGAAAGCTCGGGGAGGGTAAGTGGTGACGTTCATTTGTTGGCACGGGGCGTCTCGCGGTTATCTGCAACGGCTTGCTCGCAGTTGACAAGCCGACGTGCTGTAACGGAGTCTGTTTGGTCCCCGAAAAGACAGCAGCTATTTCACCTGGAGACATCCAATAATTGCAGCTCCATCAATCACACCTCCTTCTGGATTTTGCTCACGCGCTTCCCGTTCATTCAGTTGCTGGCTCGCATGCGCCTTTTGCTTTCTCGGCTAACGACAACGTATGCGGATAAAACGCGCGCAGCTTGGAGCTGCTTCTTTTTTTTGATGGCGTTGACAACGCGCTCAAAAAATGCAAGCCTGTTGATTCTTGACAGACGATCACAAAGCTCTCCCGAGAATCCAAAAGAGGATTTCGCTCGGTGCGTAAGACAATGAGGCCATGCTACGTGTTTCCAAAAAAAAGCGGACACGGTTGTTTGGAAGGGAGCGAAAAAAGGGATTTCACGAGTCGTCGACTTTGCTATGTTTTAAAAAGGGGATTTGGCTGGTCAGAAGGCAGTGAAGCTGCGCTACCGATTAAGAAAAGGGGACTTGGCGAGACGTAAAGCGACAAGACGCTGCTGTGTTCGAAAAGAGAGCATTTGTCAGGAATGCCGCATTTGAAATGTGGACCACGTGGGAAAGCAATGAAGCCATGCCATGTTGGCTACGGCCAGTCATTCGGGAACGAGGCGACGCTACATTTGAAGGAAAACAAATGTCGCTGGTCGCATGGCAACGAGGCTTTGCTCCATTCTCAAGGGATTTGGCGACGATGAAGGCCACAAGGCCAGGTTACATTTTCCGCCTCCCTTTTCACTCTGCCCACCTTCACCTTTTTTTTTTTTTTTTCAACTCACCTTGCGGCCCATGTCAGATATTATTTTTAGTAGTTTTTTTTTTTTCATGCCACGGGCCGCTCAAAAGTGGATGGCGGGCTGCAAATGGCCCCCGGGCCATACGGTGGAATTTTGATTCTCAGATCCGGGTCATGGTTGTTGTGTGTACAAATCCCGACGGTCCACCGTTGAATTCTTTTGACATTCGTTTCTGCAAGGGGGCTGCCGGGTGAGAAGTTCCTTTCATATTAAGAGTGGTCACCATTTTTTTTTTTTTTTTTTTGGGGGGGAAGAATGCGCGCGCACTTAACATTGCCTCTGAATCCATTTGTCCTTCAGGAATGCTTTTTCCTGGGCCCGCTTTTCTCTTCTGCCTTTTTTTTTTTTTTTTTTTTCTGGAATTCCAAGTGCAGCACGAAACTTTCCCTTGCACTTCTTTTTCTCCTCCCCAGCTCCTTCGCTGCCGGCCCCCTTTACCCAATAACAGGCTCTGATTTGCCTCCAGCGTGCTGGCTGCCTGCTGATTGACAGCCCGCGGCGGTGGGTGTGTAAGTGTGCTGGAAGGAGGGGGACTTTTTTGGTTTTTTTTGTGGGGGGGGTGCCAAGTGAGGGCTGCAGGCGCCTCAGAGGAGCGCAGCATCTGAGCGGGACAGACGGCGTGTGTGTCCAGTCCGGAGGATCCCCCCCCGCCCCACGAAAAGCTCGGGACCCTTATGGCTGCTTGAGAGAGCCCCCTCCCCAGTCCTCAACGCTATTCCTCCCCCGTTCCCCTTCTTTGTTTCCCCCCCCACCCCTCCTTCCTTTTTTTATTTTGCTCGTCAAGCGATCACACGCGGCCGCGGGGCCGACC
>NW_017805822.1:435032-464537 GCF_001891065.2 Hippocampus comes
CGGAGGACCCCCCCCCGCCCCACGAAAAGCTCGGGACCCTTATGGCTGCTTGAGAGAGCCCCCTCCCCAGTCCTCAACGCTATTCCTCCCCCGTTCCCCTTCTTTGTTTCCCCCCCCACCCCTCCTTCCTTTTTTTATTTTGCTCGTCAAGCGATCACACGCGGCCGCGGGTCCGACTTGAGTTGAGCTGCGAAGAGCCGTGGTGCACTCAAGGCAGGCGGCCATGGATAGCCCCATCCGATGGAAAGTTAAACGGAGGTTAAGGGAGGCGCTGCTCTCCCTGCTTGTCCTCGGGCTGCTTTTGGTCACATCGCCGGCCAGCGCAGGTAGGCTGCCAAACGCGCTCGGGGAAAACGAGCCCGCCGCCGTCGGGTGGCTTTCGAGGCGCTATCGAAAGGGCAAAGTTGAGCCCGTTCCGTTTCCCGGGCGTTCGCGAGCCGCTTTGCGGGCTTCAAAACCTGCACGGATGCCACTTCGAGTCCCTTTTTTTTTTTTTTTGGCGCTGCAGGTAGATTGCAAAAGCTGGGACGGTGGGGGTGGCGATCAAGGAAATCATCGTTACCGGCGTACGGGGACAAAGGTCAAAACCGTTCAAACCTTCTCCGGGTTGTGTAAAAAGAAGCGCGGTGCAGCTTAAAAAAGGGAGAAGGTCACCAGCGTCTTCAAAAAGTTGCTCCTAGTGCTCCTTACGACTTCCGAGTGGGACCTCGACACATGCGACATCCCCCTTTTTTTTTTTGTTTTTTTTTGCCTCTCAGCGAGGAACTTTTGCAGGTTCTGGGGAGTCTTTGGGTTTTTTTTTTTTCGTGATCGCAAGGGCAGTGGAGAATTGAGTATCTCTCCAGATCGGATCTTTTTTTTTCTTTTTTTCTTTTAGCCAGCATACAATCTGCGCAGTCTAAGCTGCGTCTCACCCTGACACGGGGAAAGCTTTGGCATGTCAGCGTTAGTAATGCCAGGAGAAGTGTCAAGAAGAAGTTGCCAAGATAAGAAATGTGAAGACAATGCGAGTGTAGTGGTTCGCTTTGCTGATTTTGCTGCAAGCGCGCAAGAGGTGCCGATCGCTTCACTTCAAGCGGGGCGCTGGTGGTGTCGCGAGTCACATATCCGATTTGACCAAAATGGCGACAACTGTCAAAATCCGATCCCATCCAACGACAAACTTTGTCATTGAAGTGGGGCGTCGTCAAGCCTCAAGAAGGAGGCGTTTGCGCCTTCCTGGAAACTTCTAACTGGTATCGACGATGAGTGCCGAGACATTTGGAGCGTCGCGGTTCACACGGCCGAATGTGCCGCAAATGCCAAAGAGGCTGGCGGCCAGCCGGGTAAAGTGATCACATGCATGTATTGACGTCACTTCAAGCGGGCCTTTGGTCGTTTGGTCGCGTAGTGCTTCGCGCAGCCGACCTTCCTGACATTTGCCATTGCAATGGTGAGCGAGGATCAACGACTGTCGCGTGAGATGTCACTGAAAACGGGGCATAACAGAGGTGGAGAATGTCTCGTGAAGTAGGCCGTCGGGAGTGTCGCGGGTCACGTCGCTTGTCTCGATATAAGTTTGGAAAATGACAGAAAACGCGTCGTTCCTCGTGCTACGGTTGGCGTCAGTCAAAAGTCACGATTCACTTTGCCATATTGTCCAATGGGCTGCGACGGATGCAACGGGTGGCTCATGGACGTCTGACTTCGGGAGCTCGGGCGGGCCGCACGGCCCTTTTTCCCGAAACGCTGAGAGTTGCTGAGTGGACAAGCGTGTGAGAAGGTCACTGGCCTCAGGTGGGGCCTTGGCTACGCAATGGTTCACCGACTGAACAACTGAGAAACGTGAAGGGATGGCTCGTTGCGCCGCTTCGGGCCTTAGGCTGCGTAGCGGTTTACGTGTGGTTGAATTTTCCGCCGCCGACCAAAATGCTTTGGTGAGGAATCTGCAAGGCTCGGCGGAGTAAGGGGCATTCAATTCATGCACGTAGCGATGTCCCTTTGAGCAAGATGCTGGTGGCGTAGTGTTTCGCATGCTTCACCCACACTTGGCTCGCGGACAGGCGAGCGGTCAGCCGGGATAGGCGCAAACTGGAATGGCGTCTCCAAGCCATTTGTCGTGTGGGGTCAAGCGGGGGTCTGGCCCGCATGTATTATTAGCATGCGGCTCACCACTCTTGGTGGTCCAACAGGTGAAGCCTTGCCGTGTCCACTCCGATTGTTTTCACTGGCACGTAAGCGCAGACGCGTCGACTGATCAGAAAATGGATGCTGGCCTATTTAGCAACATTATTTGTGCTAAATAAAACCCCCGAGCCAGATGACATGTTCTGAAAGGGCTAAGTGTTGGCACATTGCTACAAAAGCTTTACCTGGCGTCCAGTTTTAGGCTAAGCGGCTAGCATGCTAACATCGCACTGTTTGTTGCAGTTGAAGCAAAATAGTTATTTATTTCTTTTTGCTTGACCAAAACAACGCTTAGCTTCCTCAGCTCATCGCTCACTTTTACTGCACTTTGCTGTCGTTAACACGAACGGATATCAAGCCTCCAGTTTTAGGGTTAGCAGCTAGCATGCTGATATCGCTACCGTCCATTCCAATGGAAGAAAAATATCGTTCTTTTTGCGATCGTACAACTAAACCCTCTTAGCAGGGCTAAGCGTCACCTGTATTTCTCCTCCGTGTTGTTTTAGTTCGCGTGAAAGGCAATCTAGCCGACAGTGTGAGGATGAGCAGCCAGCATGCTAACGCCTCTGTTGTCAGATCAAACTGTGAAGCATCGTGTCATCATTCTTCTGCCAACCCGCTAATGCTGCCTTTGTTAATTCCATGTTTCGTGTGCTAGCGGAGCTAATCATGTATTCTGGCCCCACTTTGCTATCGTTAGCGTCGGTGACCAATTTAGCACTCAGCAAACGTTCACGAATGTGGCGAACAAGTTTACGAGGCCTTCGTTGTCACCCAGGCACGACGAGAGCGAAAAAGACAAGCCATTTCCGAAAGAAAACATTTGCGCCCTAAACAATGAAACCAATTGACAGTCGCATCTTTGCTGAGCTAATGGTTAGCATGTGAACATCATTTCGGGTGAGCAGTTAACCTCCTAATGCTGCTGCTGTTTGCTCCATTGGAATTTTTATTATAATTTTCTTTTTATACTGTTTGACAAAATCAACTGGCAGCAGAGCTAAGCGTTAAGTGTAAAATGTACTGTAATAATATTCTCGGAATAGTGCGTCCCTGCGAAAATAAGGACGGATTTGGGCCAAAGCTGGCGGCGGTGGCGACACGGGGCGGTGTAAGAACATCCGTCCAAGATCCATCAATACCTTATTTTGTTTCATCCGAAGAAAGAGAGAGAAAAAAATTTGACATCAGAAAAGCTGGCCGCCACATCTGGATTTGATACGCTTGCACTCCGTCGTCGGCTAAAGCCTCGGAAAAGCCAGGAAAAATGTCTTCCAGATGTTTTCTTCCCGATTCTCGGAGGGAAAAAAAAATTGCAACCCCCCCCCCCTCCCCGCCACCCAACTGAAAAGAAAATACACCATTCTTGCGGAGGCTTTTTTTTTTCTTCCTCCGAGAAACTTCCAAATGGAATAACATCTGCAGCCTCTCAGCTGAATTTTCTCGAAAAAAGAAAAAAAAAAAGACTGCACGTCCACGATCAAGGTCATCAAAAGATGCTGTTTTTTTTCATTCCGGCAGCCATCACATGTGTTTCTTAGTGAAGAATTTAAAAACATTGGTGCTGTCTTTTTTTTCTTCTTCCCTCCAGGCACTTTCAAGTTGTTTAAAAGCGATTGACTCTGGACAGATTTAACGAGTTGCCTTGCTGTTGACTTCCCGACGAGGCTAATGATAACTCGGCATGTTTTTGGTGAAAGCGACGGGCAATGGGCGGCATTAGCCGTTATGTCTGCAGCCAACTAAAAAGATTCACGCAGGACTTGCTTTTTTCGAAAAACAAACCCATTAACACGTGTAGGGAGAGTCGCGCTAATCGATTATTCCGCCAAGCTAATCGTTAAAAATTCCATGTGGAATCGATCAATAAAATGATCTGCTTGGAAGCAGCACAGGCAAAAATCTCTTTCCTCACGAAGGCCTTCACACTCCGTTTTTAACCACCAGTGTGTTTTGGGGAGCGAAAAACTGAAAACAAGTTTTGGTCGCTCGGTTGAATTTTTGGGAAATGGAAGGAAGCTTTTCAAAGCGATCACATCTTCCTCGCGCTGCCAAATTGATCCGAACGAATTATCTTGACGTAGGATCGTCGTGCGGTTGTTGTTTGCTCGCTCGTAGAATTTGCTCACAAATGTCAAATGAGTTCAAGAAAATGACGTGGAAAAGTGAGTTTTGTTTGTTTTGGCTGATCGTTGTTTTCGTGATTGTTTCAGGGAGAGGCAGAGGAGTTGATGTCTTGAGTGGCCGCTTGTTTCAAATTCCCTTGATTGCGAAAAGAAACGGATTTTTAGATCTTTTTTACCAATGACATGGTGATGGCGAACAATCCTTGGTTTTCACTGTGGAGAAGGCTCACTGGGTGTGAGCCTGTTTTCCTTGTGTGTGTATCTATCTGTCGATCTATCCATATATACACACGGGAATCCCCACTATTGAGTGAAAAAAAGTAATTGACCGTTTAGAGACGTCCCCTGATTAGAGATTAAAAAAAAATAGCTTAGAGTGAAAGGTGAAGTGTATCACTATGACCTCATCTAACGAGGTTCTTCTTAAAAAGTAGAGGCGGCTTATGGATGACTTGAATTGGACCCCCGCCCCCCCCAAAAAAGAAGACATGGGCTGTGCGGCGTACACTCTCCGCAACTCCCAGTGACAACCCAGCCTCACCTTAGCTCCTCCCCGAAATATGAAGGTCACGTCGATCACTTCCCTGCAAACTTTCCGACTTTGACAAGGCTTTAGCAGCACCTTTCCGAATTCTTCCGCACTTCTGCGGTCGAGTCGGACCAGGGCAAGCAAAGTTTTCGCAGCATCTGGGTAAGGAATCCATGCTCGCGAGCCGTTGCAAAGACGCTCTTGTACCCCGCTAGCTACACGTGAGCCAAAGCAAAATATGCGGGACGGTAGGTGGCAACCAGCGCCCTGGGATCCAAGTGCGCGGCGCACAAACGCTTCATTCTCCACCACATCCTGCCCTGTGTAGCCCGCCGATTAGAACCCGTCGTAATTAAGGCCGATTGTTTGAAAGTGCTGAATGGCGCTCTGTGTGTAAAAAAAAAAATAGGGCCCCCCCGCCCCGATCGGGCCGAGATGCGCCGTAGGGAACGCAAAAGCGCCGTGGTCTCGGTTTCGGGTTACACTTTGACGGGGACAGGAATGTTCTCGGCGACCTCTTGGCTCATTTGGGAATTGTAGTCGGCTCGCAAGAAAACCGTCGTTGTTGTTTTTTTTTTGTAGTGTAATGAGGGTAGCCGTAATGAGCTTGGAAAGGATGAGTCATGCACTCATCTCCCCCCGGCCGGGCTCAGCCGCAGTTTGGCTCGCAGGACTACTCCAGCGAAGCACTTTTTCTCCATTTTGCTTTCGAACCAGACGAAATACACTCGTAGCCGAATTCGGCGGAGCCACCATGGAAACCCCCGACCCCCCAAAAAAACGGGCCTTACCGCTTGGCTTTTTGTTCCGGTTCACATGAAGAAATCTCGAAAGGTGGCATGTCATCCATCGGCACACGAGTGGTTTGTGTGCGTGATTCGCAGCTTAGAGGTATGGGGTTGGAATCTCCTGAGTTTGCATGTCCCCCCCCCTCCACCTCAGCTTTTAGGTCCACCGGGGACTGCCGTTGGCCCAAAAATTAGCAACGACACTCATGCAGACAAGTGGGACAAAAGAACGGCTGCATTATATTTCTCGGAACTGAAAAGCGTTCCCAGGTGTGTCAAAAAAAATACCAAAAACATTCATCGCTCACGAAGGCAGCCGTTCCGCCACGTGGCGCTCGGACACGATGCCCAATAAGCCGACGGCCAAAGCGTCGCCATTGTCACCGAACGATCAAGTCCGCGCCGCCTGACGGAACATGCGTCTGTGCCATCGATCGAGACTCAATGCAGCTCTGCTTACCTTTTGGATTTGACCTGACAGCAGGGGCGTCGCACCTGTGTGGGACATGGAGGAGGCTTGAAAGTGGCTCTGGATCTGCAGCCAGCCCAGAGAATACGTGTACCTGTAGCTTTCATCACTTTAGAAAAACTTCTTTTGATGGTATTTTTTTCCAACCATGAGATTTTTGCCTTCTAATACTATGACTACTAACAAAACGATCCTGGAAACATTTGTGGCATGTTTCCCTTCATTTGTGTTCTTTTTTTTTTCCTCCTTGAAAATAGTCTGAAGAATCTTGTAAAACGGTGAAATTAATCTCATGAGATGTACAAAGTAAAAATAACACCAAATGAAGATCACTTCTCTTTGATGATGTCACCCTGACACAGAAAGGAAAAAAATTAACCAAGCACCATTTTAAAAGTCCCAAGGGATATTTGTCCACATGTAGTAGAGTGTACAAGTAATAAAAAATCAGAAAAAACAGTAGTCTGATTTAAAAGAAAAAAACAAAAAACAAAAAAAGGTGCCGTGGAAGACCTTCCACTTAAATGTGGCGTCGTGAAATGTAAACGATTGAGCCTTCTTTGTGCTTTCTAGTGTCAGGAAGAAAAAAAAAAAAAGCCAGCGGAGCATTGAGTCAGTTTTTCCGTTCTCGTTCGGGCTGGACTGATTTATATCACGGGCGCCGTGAAGTCAAGCATCTGGAGCTCTGCTGAGGCAACGGGGAGAGCAAAGCGCGAGCCGCAGAGTCCTTGAAAAGCACTGGCAAACGACGCCCGCTTGATCTGTCGAAGCCCGCGCCTCGCCCGGTATCGCCGTAGCTCGAGTGGCTGCCCGCCCATCGAGTGTGAACCTGAACGGGCATGAAAATGTTCCGCTTTCTGCCTCTCCCTGAAAGTGTTGTCGTCCGCTGAGCCCTCTTGAGTTGCGTCCAATTGTCATGTCAACATTTGGCTCATTGGCTGTGCGTCAAAAGCAAAAAGTGACCGCCTCACCGTTTGGTACCCGGGGGACGGCTGTATGGATGAAAGGTACCGCCCTCTTGTCATTCAACTTTGACGGCAGATGCTAGCACAGACAAGCTAGCTGCTGGTTGCTTGGATGACGATCAAAAGAACGGCTGCATTATATTTCTCGGAACTGAAAAGCGTTCCCAGGTGTGTCAAAAAAAATACCAAAAACATTCATCGCTCACGAAGGCAGCCGTTCCGCCACGTGGCGCTCGGACACGATGCCCAATAAGCCGACGGCCAAAGCGTCGCCATTGTCACCGAACGATCAAGTCCGCGCCGCCTGACGGAACATGCGTCTGTGCCATCGATCGAGACTCAATGCAGCTCTGCTTACCTTTTGGATTTGACCTGACAGCAGGGGCGTCGCACCTGTGTGGGACATGGAGGAGGCTTGAAAGTGGCTCTGGATCTGCAGCCAGCCCAGAGAATACGTGTACCTGTAGCTTTCATCACTTTAGAAAAACTTCTTTTGATGGTATTTTTTTCCAACCATGAGATTTTTGCCTTCTAATACTATGACTACTAACAAAACGATCCTGGAAACATTTGTGGCATGTTTCCCTTCATTTGTGTTCTTTTTTTTTTCCTCCTTGAAAATAGTCTGAAGAATCTTGTAAAACGGTGAAATTAATCTCATGAGATGTACAAAGTAAAAATAACACCAAATGAAGATCACTTCTCTTTGATGATGTCACCCTGACACAGAAAGGAAAAAAATTAACCAAGCACCATTTTAAAAGTCCCAAAGGTTATTTGTCCACATGTAGTAGAGTGTACAAGTAATAAAAAATCAGAAAAAACAGTAGTCTGATTTAAAAGAAAAAAACAAAAAACAAAAAAAGGTGCCGTGGAAGACCTTCCACTTAAATGTGGCGTCGTGAAATGTAAACGATTGAGCCTTCTTTGTGCTTTCTAGTGTAAGGAAGAAAAAAAAAAAAAGCCAGCGGAGCATTGAGTCAGTTTTTCCGTTCTCGTTCGGGCTGGACTGATTTATATCACGGGCGCCGTGAAGTCAAGCATCTGGAGCTCTGCTGAGGCAACGGGGAGAGCAAAGCGCGAGCCGCAGAGTCCTTGAAAAGCACTGGCAAACGACGCCCGCTTGATCTGTCGAAGCCCGCGCCTCGCCCGGTATCGCCGTAGCTCGAGTGGCTGCCCGCCCATCGAGTGTGAACCTGAACGGGCATGAAAATGTTCCGCTTTCTGCCTCTCCCTGAAAGTGTCGTCGTCCGCTGAGCCCTCTTGAGTTGCGTCCAATTGTCATGTCAACATTTGGCTCATTGGCTGTGCGTCAAAAGCAAAAAGTGACCGCCTCACCGTTTGGTACCCGGGGGACGGCTGTATGGATGAAAGGTACCGCCCTCTTGTCATTCAACTTTGACGGCAGATGCTAGCACAGACAAGCTAGCTGCTGGTTGCTTGGATGACGATTGTGTTGATGGAATTTGGGGCGACGTGAACCCGAGTAAAAATAATCTCCCTTCACGGCATTCAAAGCCAAGAATGATCTTGTCGCTTTGCGTGTGTTTGTGTGGTCACTTGGACCAGCCTGTGGCTCCGCAGCGTGTCCGAGTTTGGGTTAGGATCCCTTTGCGCACGCAGTCGTAGGGTCGGAAATGTTAGGTTTCGAAGTGTCCCGCCGATGGCGGATTTTGACGCTAACGTCTGGGGACCCCGAAAGAGAACCGCGTGGGGTGCCGCGCTCCCGTTTGTTGGGATGGAGAAGCGTTGGTCGGGCATTCTTGTGTCGGAGTGGAGCTCGGCTGCTCATTACCGCTTGCTTGTCCTCGGAGCCAGGTCAAGCATGCGCGCCCGGAGAGCCAGCCGGCCGGCCGGCCGGCCTCGCTTCGGCAAGGCTCCGTGCCCATCAGAAAGAGGAGGAGGAGGAAGAGGAATGTTAATCTCCTCCCCCACCATGACATTTCACGATTGCAGCTCCCCCGCCTCCTGTCAAACAAACGGTGCCGTCGAAAGAATCTACAAGGATTGTTCTCGAGAGTGTGTGTGTGTGTGTGTGTGTGTGTGTGTGTGTGTGTGTGTGTGAGCGTCAAACGGGCCGTCCGCTGCAACACCGCCGATTCTTCATCCAAAGTTCATCTTGGGTGACAAAATGAATCTCAAGATACTGTGCGCGCACACACGCACACAAAACAACAACAAGGGGGAAGAAAGCAAGCGGATGACAACTAGATTCGGACTCAAATTTGCGCTCATTTCTCCCGTGTCAAACTGGCGGCCTTGTGAAACACTGCCGACTGCTCGCAGAAGGCTCGCCTTGCGTGAAAACGGAATCTCAGGCTACCGTTAAGGGAAGGATAGCGCCGGAGGATTCTCGTTTAGATTCGGACTCAAATTTGCGCTCATTTCCCCCTGTGTCAAACTGGCGGTCTTGTGAAACACTGCCGACTGCTCGCAGAAGGCTCGCCTTGCGTGAAAACGGAATCTCAGGCTACCGTTAAGGGAAGGATAGCGCCGGAGGATTCTCGTCGGCTCAATAATGCAGCGCGACGTATTTGGCTCATTTGCCTGCCCATGCGCTCGGTGCCGTGATGTGCCGCTCATTTTGTCGAAAGCTCGCAAAGAATTCTCCGGGGGAGGCGCGGTCTTTGGTTTCGCACACGATTCTCTTCCGAAGGTCTTGTTCGCTCGTGCTACTTGCACCTCTGCCGGGGGAAACCTCTTGCAGGCTTTAAAGCGGGTGGTCCCCAAGGCGCTTGCGCTAAGTGGGTAAACATCGCTCGCGGCTTAACAAGGTGGCGACCGACCTCGCGGGAAACGCCGCCACCCCGGCCCCGGCGGCCAATGAATGACGCCGTTTGTCTCGCCGGTGTTTGCCCGCGACCGCGTACGTCCGCCGGCCGCTTGGGCTTCTTTTCGGTGGTCCTCCTTGTGGTGAAAGCTCCACTGTGTGATCGTCGCACCTTTGCCGCTTGGCTCACCTCTCTCCGACCTCGCCGACGGCTCCCGGATCCGCAGAAATGACTTAAAAAAAAAAAACCAACAACAACAAAAGAAGCCCCAATTGTACGCTGGGGAAACGGGCGGCTGGAAATCGGATTGAGCGGAGGTGGCTAAAATAGACGGACTCTGTTCTGAAGCAGAACTCCAAAACAAAGCCCCCCCCCGTAACTTCAACGGTCCCACATGACTTCTTGGTTCAGCGTTGTCTTTTTTTTTAATTGCGGAGTTTGGAAAATATAACAAGCATCGTTTGACAGAGTAAGAAGCAGCAAGTGCAGATGTCACTTTTCAAGCGAAAGGATTGAAACTCCAAAGTCGTCGCAAAAGGAAATGCGCAAATGCTCACGTGGTTACGTCCTTCGCAAGCGCGGGAGCGGGGCCACCCCCATGGATCGCTCCCCCGACCGTCTTGACGGGATGAACTCGCGTCGGTGCCGATTAGCGCAGGCGGCAGGGCCGCGAGTTTGGAGTTGGGGACTCGGTTAGTGTCGGCCGCTGCGCTTATTGGGGTGTTGTTGTCACTCAACTCGTAAGTGGACGTTTGGATGGCCCAATTGCTATACGCCGCTTCGTTTCCCCTCCGCGGGGAGCTCGGGAAGTGAGTCATCGGCGTCAAGGAAGTACGCTGACGTGATACTTTTCGAACGAGAGACGACTAAGATCTTTGTCTGGAAGAAGCTACGTTTAGCATGAGTTGTTTGCGGAAGTGCTTTGCTGTCTGTGGAAGTTTTTGCTGTGTGCTCAGTGGACGACGAGCCTTTTTTTTTTTCCAGCTAAGATGACTGAAATAAATACGGAAGGATTTTGCGCTCAGGGTTTTGAAGCGATTCGGTTCCCAACCCCCTCGCATACCGGTGGCGGTGTCTTGCCGGTGCCCTTCCAAGCTGTGCGACGGAGGACACTGAAGTCGCTGGCCTCATGCGCCCACGTGCCCTTAAAAGGGCAGAAAAAAAAGGTAAAGATGCTTAAAGGACGGACGGAAACCGCCGGCGACGGCTGGCCTCTCGCTTGTAAAAACGGGGATCTTTCCTTCTCGTCACACGCAGTCAACGCCGCTGCTTTCTGGATTTTACCACGGCTGTCCACGAGACATGATCTTCGTTTTTGTTTTTCAAAAATGTCATGGAAATTATTTTCAAGGCAAGGCAAGGCAAGGCGCTTTTATTTCTTTGGCACATTCCGTACACTAGGCAGCTCGATGCGCTTCACAACAAGCAAAGCCACAAAGTAAAGAAATAAAAGTTGGTTTTCGCTCTCCTCGAGAGACATCGGCCATTTTTTTTTTCACTCGGCTATCTGCACAGCGACCGGAAGCCAGCCGGGAGGAACGCAATAGTCGCTCGCATCCCGTGGCCGCCTTGTCATGTGCGCAAAGTACAATTACCAAGCGAGGACGAGGACAGGATGCGCGAGAGAGCCAGAGATGAGAACATCCCGATTAGGAAGTCTCGCTCCTCCGAACGTACCCCCCGCCCGCCCCCGCCCCTCGGAATGCTCCACGACGACTCGCTGTTTGTATAAACTGTGATAAAGCCGCTCCCCGTTTGCTCGCGAGGAATGCGGGAAAAACGGAGGAGCTGCCGTGCTGTCCTGAAAGTTTGAGCCATCGGTGCCAAAGCGGAAGCGGCCAGCTTCGCAGAGTTCTGGGTGAAATACGCCATGGCGCACAAGTAAGGTCGGCTTATCCTCGCGACGACGCCGACCTTACTTGTGCGACGACGCCGATGTCGCGCTTTTGCCGATTTTGCTGGGCTCGACAGAAAAGGCAGGCAAATTCATCCGTCGCTCTTCGGTCAAAACGATTCCCAGGAAAGCATTTGTCACCGTCAGGCTATGTAATTAAAAACAAAAACAAAAAGAGGTATGAAATGTGATGCCATTTTCATGCACCTCCGCCAATGTCACACCTGCACATGGGAACTCTCCCGCAGGAACGGCAGCATTCTCACTTTTGTTCCGTCCGCGCGCCGCGGCCCCTCTCGGGTTGACATGGCCGAGGCTGCCCGCTTTGGCGGGGGGCTGATGGTTGACCCACTGTGCGGTGTCCGGTGGCCCCGGCGAGTGTGGCGCGTTTTGGACTGCGGTCATCCATGGTCACCGCACGCTAAGGCGAGCGGCGCGCTCCTTCTTGGAGGCCGAAAGGTCTCTGGGATCGGAGTGACGCAGGCACGGTGAGCTATCTTGGCGACATAAAAAAAACCTCGGGCCACCCGGATCATCACGAGCCGCCGTGGTCCGCGTCGTCACTCGAACGCTTCAAAAAAAACCCGCTCGGCTCAAGAGGCCAAGCTCCGGATTCCTGTGTGTGCGCTCCAATCAATCTCTTTTTCTTCAATTTGCCATTGCGATTCTGTATGCTACGTCAGCTTCGCATCTCGATCATGCCTATCCTGTGTCACTTCTCTGTCTAAAGTGGAGCGAGTAGCTACCTTAGCCACACACCAACTCACGCCGCAGACCGAGCGACGTACATTACGCAATGTCTTTCCATACTTACTTGTCATGTCCTTGTTTATCGTAGTTGCTTGTTATTGATGATACCGGTGTAGCCTGTACTACCGGAGACAAATTCCTTGTGTGCTCGACATACTTGGCCGATAAAGATGATTCTGATTCCGATTCTGACTAAATTTATCTCGCTTTTTTTTCCCCCTCTCCTTGTGTGCAGCGGAACCGGCCAACCTCTTGAAGATTTTAGATTTTCCCAGTTTACCCGAAGGCGTCACGAAAACAACGGGCTTCTGCTCGAATCGGCGGTCGGCGCAAGGACCCGATGTGGCCTACCGAGTCTCCAAAGAGGCGCAGCTCAGCGCCCCCACCAAACAGCTGTACCCAGGTGAATTTAGCTAGGCTGTAATCCCGCGCAGGTGTCGCCGTCAATCCCGTTCTTACCGACAAGAGCGGCTGCGCGGCAGTAAAGCGGCCAGATGACGGGCAAACGTAGCGGGGGAGCAATTTCCTTTTTTCCTTTCTTGCCCTCCGGGTGGCACTTTTATAGCCTCCCGGAACTTGATTATTTATGTTAGCCTGCTAGCATGAACTTGGAATGCGGCTGTCGTAAGCATCTTGAAAATTTCTACTTTTTTGTTGTTGTTTTGTTTCATAATATGCACACACAAAAGCTAATAACTGTGCAGTTGAAAGAGTTCCAAAAAAATGAAGGTGGCTGACTAGTTGCAGAGCATGTCCCCATGCAGGGCCGGAGTCTGCTCGCCCCCGGCCAAGCACGAGGGGCTCCTGTGACTTTTTTTTTTTCTTTTTTTCAAACCCAAACTGTTGTCTTTGGGACTTCTTTGAAAGGAGCCATGTTCACGGTTAACATACTGTAGCTTGAGTTACACTGAGAGTCTAGCCAGTGACATCACTCCATCCCATTCGTTTTTCCATCCCAGCTAAGACTTTTTAAACGATGAAGCTCAGCTTTCTGCCACCTAATGCTCATAAAAAAAAAAGAAAAAAAATGCCCATAAGTGAAGACGAAAGAGATGGCAAATGATGTTGGACTATGCGGCGAGCTCCTGTGGCGGCGTTGCGGAAAAGAGCGCGTGCAGACATGCGGTCATCAAATGCACGGAAAGGATGATTCGCCAGCAACACAAGTCTGTTTTTTTTTACCGACACGACTCAAAAAGGGCACGCTAATTTGAGTCGACGCTTCCCACGCTGAGGCTATGGGCAAATTAGCGCCTCAGGCTACAGAAGCTAACGCCGCCAGAGTTCCTGTCGTCAGGAGCTTAAGTTTTTTTGTTTTTGTTTTTTTTTCCGTGGAAATGGGGGGGGGGGGACTTGATTGGCCGGCTTTCTGGGGGCCATAAAATCTTTCAGAGCGCTCCTGTTTGACTAATTGGGACCAACCAGCATGGAATTGAGAGTGGAATCTCAGCGGCTGTTTGTGATTTCAATGCCAGGTTCCGTCAAGATAAAATACTGGAGGGAAAAAAAAATAATAGTCACGCATCTCCAGATGCTTCGTCTTGGGAATACCCGTATCTGCTTATTTGTATCTGTTGATGTATTATTTGATAGTTGGTCTTTTTGTCTTAACATAAAACGTGTTTTTTTTTTTTTTTAAATGGCCCCTCACATAAACAAAAAAAAAAATCCTAAACTCACATTATTTTGACTTCTCAAAGAGCGGTTTGGAAGATAGCTGATGAGACCGTGGAAGTTTTCCAAGCGATTGTGCCGCCAGCTTCTCCAGATGATTGTTTCCTCATGCGGCTCCATGCTGGATGATCCCGTTCTTCGCTCTACTTCAGTCCTCTTGCGTCTTTGCGTTCTGTCCTTTTGCTGGAGCCAAAGATATACGGGTTGGCCGACCCGGGTCCTGAACTCTTTGCTTCCCTCCGCCAGGCGATGCGTTCCCCGAGGACTTTTCCATCCTGGCCACCGTGAAGCCCAAAAAGGGCAGCCAGTCGTTCCTGATGTCCGTGTACAACGAGCAGGGAATCCAGCAACTGGGTCTGGAAATGGGGCGCTCGCCCGTCTTCCTCTACGAGGACCACACGGGAAAGCCCGGCCCGGAGGACTACCCGCTCTTCCGGGGGATCAACCTGGCCGACGGAAAGTAGGTGCACCGCGCAGAGGTTAGGGTCGGGGCTTTCGGCGGCAGCGCGCTTCCATCCTTCCTCTCCTTCTCCAGGTGGCATCGAGTGGCCATCAGCGTGCACAAGCAGACCATCACCCTCATTCTGGACTGTAAAAAGAAGACCACCCAGAAGCTGCTGCGATCGGCCCACCCCGTTATCGACACCAAAGGAATTATCGTGTTCGGAACCAGAATACTTGATGAGGAAGTCTTTGAGGTCAGCCCTGTTTGAGTTCTCTCTCTTCTTTGTTGTTGTTGTTGTTGCGGGGAACCCGCAAAGAACATTTGAGGTGCCGTCATGAGGTTTGTGTGGCGACGGCGGGCATTTCCTCTGCAGACGTGTCGGCGACCGCGCTCGCCCGCTAACCGCAATGCGAAGGCCTCGTCTCAAGGGGACTGTCGCCCAACAGTCGCATGAGGCTTTGGAAAGTCCAGAATTCGGTAGCCGGTGACAGAAGTGATCGGGCGAGCGCGTCGTTTTGTCGTCGCCTTTCCATGAGGACTCCGTGTCCGCAGAGGCCGCTAAACGACTGCCGATGAAGTGAAAGCGGCTCGTGAGGATGTCACCCGGCCGCTGGTCCGCGGCAAGACTGATGATGTTCATTTGGCAAGCGATGGGCCCCCCGCGGACGGGGCATTCTTGGCTGCTTGGGGGAGGAGCCTCTTCTGATGTCGCAACGGCACAGCGCTCGGAGTTGCATTTGCATGCGTGACAAATGCCGCGTCAGTCCAATTTGATAGCTTGAGGTGACGTCGCCACCGGAGGAGCAGAAATCGATGGGACGCCGAGCAGCCCCCGTCTATATCGGTTTGAAATCGACGCCATTCCAAGTGACTTTCAAAGCTTCCGTGGACCCCGGTGGACTCACCGGTCGGTACAGCTGACTCGTATCAAGCGGTGGCAACTCCGAGTCTTCATCGGGCCTAATTACCCAGGAAGGCCCAAAGTGGCTTTTTGCAGTTGTTTTCTTGAGAGTGACGCCATCGCCAAAGCATTCCGAATCCCCCGCCGGGCTATCGGCAGCCCGACTCCCGGCTGTTACCGTGGGAAGGGCTGATGTGGGTTTTTTGGGTTTTTTTTCTGGGCTTGAAAAGCCTCCTCCCGCTACTGCCAGTTTGCAGGCGGGGCAGACAAGACTGCGGGGAAAAAAAAAATGGAAAACTACACGGCATATTTTCCAAACTGTTCTCCCCTTGCCCCCTTCACCCCGCCGCCGTTTAGTCTGATCTCGTTTTTTTTTCCCCCCCTGTCGGACTACTTAGCAAGCGTGCTGGATTTCACGCAGTCAAGTCAGAATCATCACGCGTAGAAACAAGTCGAACCCTCCCAACTAAAGTCTTTCGGTTCTCCAAAATATCAATATAACGTCTAGCTTGAAAATAGAAACTAACAAAAAAAAAAAAAAACATAACCTTGACAAAAACAAAGACATCATTTGTCTTGAGTAAAATGGCACGAGATTAAAGTCAGATTTTGTCACGGAGAAAAAGTCGCCATCTTTAGCGGAACAGACGTATATTGGGGGTGTGTCAAAAGGCGCCCCCCCACCCAAAAAAAAACCGATACGACAAATGCATCACAAACGATTGAGCGGGCAATCGCAGCAGTGTTTTTCTTGCCGAAATCTTTGCTGTGTCAGCATGTTTTGCGCATAAATCTCCAGGCGCTGAGTGTCAACATGTGTGCGGGCCCAGCCGTGGTCAGGCAGTGGTGAAACGGTGCCACTTAGCCCGAAAGCCTCAAGCCCTTCGGCTCGCGGTTTGGTTTCTCCAGTAGATGTCGCGGTCAGCGGGACAAAGGTCCATACCGAAAGAAGTCGCGTCTCGGCGGCTTGTCTTGGTTCCGCCGCCCGCGCCCTTCAAAAGACGCAGCCGCGATGAGTACGCGCCGCACCGAGGAGGCGTTGTCGGAAGCCTGCTACAAAGCGCTCCCTTGGCTGTCGGGGCGCTCGCGCGGCCGCTCGCAAATGCACTCGCAGCCCTCGGCCCGAACCTCGGAAAGCGAAGCGCTGCGGCCGTCGGTCGCGGCCAACCGCGGAAAATGTGATGAGCTTGCAGCGGAGGTCAGTCTCGGAGCGGTCGCCGCATGGCCGGCCCGTCTCGTTTGCTCTCAGCGACTGCGCCGCGCGGTTCAGGTGAGGGCGCTTCAGGTTGAATGCTTTGAATCATCACATGTACGCCCGCAACGTAGCATGTCGCACACACGCTTCCCACGTGTAGATTTGGCCGCCATCTCATTCATCTCATCTCAGCTCCTTTCCGCAAGAGGCCTCGCTCATTTCGAGAGCGGTAGGAACGGAAAGCGAGCCTCACGTTCGGCTGCCGATGGCCCCGCTCAAAACGCGCTCTTTGTCCTTCGACGCGTCATCCGTGCGTCACACTTTTCCAGACTTTTGGCTTGGGGGAAGGGAATATTCGCTCCGCTAATTAAGACAAGTTCCCTAACGCAACTCAGATGTTTGCGCTCTTTGAGTCGTCCGGTGAAGTTCTCCTCCATCTCAGCACTTTTTCGGGGAAAATCCAACACGCAACCGCCGTCTGCTATCGGAGGCAAGACGAGCTGCTTTCCTTCCCCCTTTCCTCCCCCCCCCCCAAAAAAAAAAAAAAGAAAAAAAGAACAGGAAATAGCAAGATGGTCCAGAGAGATGGCGGATTAAGGGGCGGAAAGAGGGCGGGGAAGGGGGGCGGGGGGTTACCAAGGTGGCCAAAGTGCTCACACTCGTCGTTTTTATTTAAATAGCACCAATTCGTGAACGAAGGTTTTCTCCAAAAAATGGACTTACTGAAGCAAAAGTCAAAAGTATGGACACTAAATTATACTTCAATACAAGCACAGAATCAAGTCCAAATCAAGGCAAAAAGTTATTTCAAGGCATGAGAGAACAATGAACCCACAACAGCTGAAACTGCGGGACTTCAATTCAAGTAAAGAAGCGCAAACTCTGAAAAGTACGGCCGCACTAAAGTGAAAGATGCAGACAAATCAATCTGTTTTTTGGGTTTTGGGAGTGTTTTCCATTTTTCACGTCGTGATGTCCTGAAAATTGAGCGTTGCCCTCGGCATCTGCTTGGTCGGAGGGCCGGAAAATGTGCCAAAACGCCAAAAGTGTGCACTGGACGCTGATCTCCAGCTAATGAGCTGAGCTGCCGTCTGCGCCGCGCTCAACTTTACCAACTGGCCCACCGCCAAGACGTGTCGATTTCCTGTTTATGTACCGTAAGCCAGGGGCTTGGACCTCCCAGGGACCCGCTCCAGGTGTGTGTGTGTGCGCGTGTGTGTGTCATGTGGAGCCCCATTTGTGCTAAAGAGTTCACTGAATCAAGCTGCTTGGTGAGGCGGAACAAGGAAACCCTCGCCGGCTTTTCCGGTCTGGCGTCCCCTAATGGTCGTACTGCCGTGAAGATAAAGCTTTGGCGTTGGCTTAGCAGAGGAACTTGCCAAGATGGACTCCAATGACTTGTACTCATTCGGCAACAGAGACTCGCCACGCTTGGCTTCTTCGTCGCAAACAGAGGCACCTCGTCCCTGACATCCTCGCCCGGGACCTGCCGGCGGGCTACGGGCCACGCTTGTGTTTGTACGGGCCCGCGGCGGCCGCGATGGCCACACTTGGTTGCGCGGCTTTTCGCAAGAAATGGCAAATCATGGGAGCGCAAACCGGAGGCCTCGAATCCAGAGGACTCGGTCCAGCCTGAATAGTTTTGCTCGGGTTCGGGCGGGGAGACAGATGTTTGGCTGCTCCTTCGGGGGAGCTCGCTCCCGCCCGACCGGACACCAGCGCAACCGTACCGATTCCAACCAAGATTAGTTTTACTTAAGGTTTGATTGTAATGACCCAACCCTGGCCGCCCCCTCACTTTTTGCGCATCTATCACGATATACGTGACATGATTTGATCGATCGCGCTCTCGCCACGAGGAAACATGTGTAATTAGATTGCACTTACTTGACGCAGAAATGTCGTATTAGCGTAGCGCCAGCTCACGGCGCGGCACATCTGCGCAACAGCTGCCTTCGTTGCGCTAAAAAGAGCCGCTCCAGCCACAAGACAGGCAATGAGAAGAGAAGCCTCCGCGTCGTGTTCCATTGTCAAAGAATGCTCCACAAGTTCACTTAACTGCGATCAGAATCGACACGTGCACAATGAGCAAAGTCAGAGCCACTTTCACTAAGCAAAGTCTTGTCTCCACAAGCCCTTCCCGAAAAGACACTGAAATTGTTGCATGAAGCCGACATTTTGCCTCGGTAGCACGCTAAAAATGCATTTCGTCTTTTTTTTTTTCCCAATTGGGCCCCCGACGCCAGTGTCGCAACATGACATTTGGAAGGCATGTGGCTCCTAAGCAGGGCCCCACCCCCCCCCCCCCCCCTCCCCAACACCCCCGTCTGAAAACAGACGGGACGTCGGCCATCTTGGCATGAAGCGGCCCATTTGGTTCGCTCGCCTTCCTTTCCCGAGAGCAACCGCTTTCACTCAGTCACATGAAATTTGGTTGAAATGTTGATGATGAGTAGACAGCCCCCCCCCCCAGTTCATAGAAGCTTGGAAAAAAGAAGGAGCCCACCAATGTTTCCAATCTAGCGTATTTAACCGTAGACTTCAGATTCCGATCGACGGTTAAGTTGCGTCAAGCGTTTTATGTCGTCGTTTAAAGTCTTCGAGTCAAAGAACGTGTGTGTGTGTGTGTGTGTGTGGGGGGGGGGGGGTTACGTTCCCCGTGTTTACATGTTTGAAGAAATGTTGATCTTTCTGCTCTTCTGGCAGATCACTGCCTCAATTCAGTGGCATAGTCCTGATTTCAGTGCTTGTCTTTCTTGTTTTCTTTTGGAGTCCAGTTTTTGCTGCGTTCGGCTGGCACGACTTGGGACCAGGGCCTCATCAAAACCGCCCGCGGTTGTGCCTCGTTATTGCTATTTTTTTTTTTCGCCAAGTTGATTCCGTATTGGAATGATGTGTGATGACATCACTGCATTTGGAGGTGCGATGAGAACATGTTTGGACAGAAGCGATAGAGTGTGTGCCTTGACGCTCCCAAACTTGGAGCAGACACACACACACAGACCCAGCTCCCCGTGTAGCCCTGGGATCCGGCGGAGCCCTCGCCTTTTTTTCCCTCGCACTCGCCTTCCCATCAATCTCAGCCAGTTGTCAGCCTTTTTTTTCTCGCTTCAATAAGCGTTTTGCCGCCCAGTGGGCAGCCCACCCCTCCGCCGAGCCCTCCGTGCTGCCGTGCCGTGTCATCTGTTGGATGTCCGGCTTACAACGCGACGTGCGATCCTTCCACCGCTCCACCGTCGCTTTTAAGGGCGCAAGTCTGAGGCCTCTGACGCCCACGTCAGAGCCCGACCTCGGTCGGGTGCAGATTGTTCCGCTTTGTCCTTATTTGTTGATGTTGCTTGCAACGCCCCCCCCCCCCCCCGCCTCCCCTCCTTGTTTGTTGAAATGCATAACTTGGTCGTCTGGCTCACTTCCCGTTTCTGGCTGTTTCCAGGGAGACATCCAGCAGCTAATGATTGTAGCAGACCACCGGGCCGCCTATGACTACTGCGAGCACTACAGCCCCGACTGCGAGGTGGCCGTCCCCGACCAGCCGCAGAACCAGGACCCCAACACTGACGACTACGTGAGTTGTCCCGATTTCTAATGCGCCATCTGGTTTCCCCATCGCCGGCGACTGTGGCGAAGATCAAGTCGCGGTCGAGGCCCCCCTCCGTTTCAAGGATGTCAAAGTATGGCTGGAGTTCAGCGAGTCGGGATGACTCCAGAATGACTTGCATTTGTGACTCGTCCAGTTGATGCCAGAAAAGAACACACCCACCTAAAACACAAACAAGAGGCACAACGCGAGAGCGTTCCCCTACTTTTCGCCCCGCAAAAGATCTCCAAGTACCTCTACATGTCAAAAGATGTCAGCAAAGCACTACACGGAGCTCCTCGTCTCGCTTCAACATAGTTCCTTGCCACAAAGATGCCGCCAAAGCAACCGTTTAGATTAGACAAGGCTTTGGCCCGAGCACAAAAACATTACCGAGAAGGCTCATAATTATAGATGTAGGTTGGGCAATGATGATGAATGGTGGCTGTCCAAAGCTGAATTCAGTCTGTACCACTCATCAACCTTGCGAGGTGTTCAAGGGAGAACATGAACTCAACCTGTGAGCGTTGACTCCGAAAAAGCAACGGAAAAGTCATTCTTCATTCGTGGGGCGGTAACAAGTTGGAAGGGAGTGGAGGAAATTTAGTCGAGGTTTGTACAAGTCCAATGCATTCCTGTGTCTTGATTAATGACATGCCTATAGCATAAATCCTTAAGACTCCACAAGGGACTGCCCATATGAATAGTTTAGACCGCACAGTATCACCCCAAAAGCCTTTAGCACAATTTCAAACCTACCTTAAAGATGATCTCATTTCAGGAAATGCTTCAAGCTCCTTCATAGAGTAAGCGCAGAAACCGTGATCAAGTGTGTGTGGGGGGTGGGGGGTTCGAGGCACTTCTTTGACACTAATTGTGACTTTAAGAGGG
This sequence comes from Hippocampus comes, assembly GCF_001891065.2. Lineage (NCBI taxonomy): Eukaryota > Metazoa > Chordata > Actinopteri > Syngnathiformes > Syngnathidae > Hippocampus > Hippocampus comes. Next base: position 456,174 of record NW_017805822.1, read on the forward strand.
CTTTGGTGCCATCTTGTGGCATTTTAGCGCATCGAACCACAAGGCCAGCTTTCGGATCGGAGCGCTTCGCGGCGGCTCAGCTCTCATTGACGCATGTTGGTTCTCCAGAACACAGAGGAGGACAGCTATTATTACGAGTACCCCTACTACGAGGACATGGATGGAAAACCTCAGGAGTCAACTTCTGATGCCGACGAGACAGCGAAGCAAGTCAAGGTAATCCATCGGTAAACGGGTGGACGAAATACGCCGCGCCGTTACAATGCCGCGCTGCATTACAGGTGACGGACGGAGGCAGCTCGGCGTCCAAAGTGGAGGAAGTGGCGCGAAACGCCGGCGCGGCCGGAAAAGTAGTCACCTCTTCGTCTTCCGGCACGGGTTCGTCATCCAGCAGCTCTTCGGCGAGCGCCGCGGACCTCGGCGCCTATGACGGTTACGACAACTACGAGACCTACTACGACGAGTCGACGCCGGCGCCCGAGGACGACAGCTCCCGGCGCCTCACCATCACGGGCACCGGCGGGCAACTGGACCTGTTAACGGAGGGAAAGACTGACCTGGGCGCGGGAAGTGCGGTGGAAACCAGGGTTGTCAGTGGCGGTGCCGGCGGTGGATCCTCAATCACCCTTAATAAAACCACAGTAAGTGAAGCACTTAGACGCGGACACCGGTAGTTCTCGGCTCACGAACTTTGGGTTTCCTAGCTCGGAACTTCCTACGGCGACTACAGCGACTACGGCGATGGGGATTATGGCGTGGACAGCCACGTGACCGCTGGCGGAGGCGGCGGCAGGTAAGGGACGCCGATCACATGACATCCCTGAAATCGACTTTGACTCGTTATTCATGACACTCGACTTGAACTGCGCGACTTGACAAGGCGGAACTGAGTGCAAAGTGGCGAAGGTGCGAACATAAATTGTTACCGAGCGAGTTGTATGACTTGGCTTATGACTGGCCGAAGTCAATTAATAACTCATTGTGGGGACGCGACTCGCTTGATTTTTGTCACGGTGGCCCAAGACTTGGACACGTGACCTACTCTCACCTCTAACAATCCCAGCCGTACAGTTCACATCGGCGGTGGCGGTGGCAGCAGTGGCAGCACCATCAACCTCGGCGGTGGCAGCAGCGCCGTGGACCTCGGCCTCGGCACCATCGACCTCGGTGGCGGAAGTAGCAGCACCATCAGGCTGGGCGGCGGAAGCAGCAGCAGCGGCAGCAGCAGCAGCGGCAGCAGCAGCAGCGGCGGCGGCGGAGCCGGGCTGGGCGGCGGAAGCGCCCATATCGACCTCGGTCTTGGAGGAGGGAGCAGCGCCGGCACCATCACCCTGAGCGGGGGCGCAGGAGGCGGCGGCTCCACCGTCACCCGAGGGGGCGGCGGAAGCGGCTCCGCCGTCACCCTTGGCGGCGGTTCCGTTTCGGTCGGAGGTGGTTCGGTGTCGGCCGGAGGCTCTTCCACGGTCGGCGGCGGGTCGGCCGGAGCCGGAGCCGGCGCTTCCATCGCCACCGGAACCGGCCTGGGCATTGAGGGAGAGGGGGACTACACAGACCTGGACACCTTCAAAGAGGAACACATCAGTAACTACGACGATTTGGATCTGAATATATACGATGACAACTACGACGACCTGGATTATCCTGACAAAGGGTCCAAAGTGCTTCCCGCCGAGACCAACGAGTATTACGGACAGGTGAGGGAAGACGGGGTGCGGCGGCAAAGGGGCAGTGTGGAAGAGAGGTGAAAAAGAGGACGGGTGGGATGGAGGGGGTGGAGTCAAGCGTAAGAGAAGAGCATTAGCAAAACGCAAAGGTTTCAGGAACCCTTGCGTGATGAAGCTAGTCGCAGACAATGCTCGGCGAACAGAAAGCAAGTAGCGGAGGACCAAGTTAGTCGAGGACACACTTGGACCAAGCTAGTGAAGGACCAGTGTGGTCGTGTGCAATTTTTTGTTGTTGCTGTTTTAGAATCGCGCAGGAAGAGGGTGATGAGCTTTGAGCCCACAGGGAAAGAAAAAGGAGGAGGAAGACCAGAAAGTAATGAAACAAATGGCCATGTTGCAGGTCGATGGCGTCCGCGGCGAGAAAGGACAGAAGGGCGAACCTGCTATCATCGAGCCCGTGAGTATCGCCAGCCAAAGGTGGGGGACTCCAATCACATCCATCGACTCGAGTCAGACGAAACAATTTGACCCGAAGTGCCCGACCGAACAAGACTTAGCGGTCGATATTTGAAAATGTGCATTTTCGAGACTTTAAATTGTGAAGACCAGACACTGGAGGTGACCGACTTGCCATGACGAGACATAACGGGACTCGGGACTTTCTGGAAATTTCAAGCCTCGAGATTGACCGAGGACCGATGTCCCTCTCCATACTGCCTCAAGTCGCTTCACTCTCGGGGGCAGCCGATCGATCACAACCGGACTGCGGTGCTGGTTGCCACGAGGCTTCACCAACTCAAAGCCGACCAGAACGGTCCCGTTGCCATCGATTCGCGAGGCGCCAATGCGACCCAACTGGCGCCTCTGTCCGCACGCACGTATGGACCTTTGCATCTGCCGTTTGTCCGCCCTCATCCGGACGCAAAGCGTGGGAGGGTCCGCGGCCATCCGGACCACAATGTAAACATTTGGAGAAGAGCCATGTGGGGCTCGTCACTCGCGCGTAAACACGGAGCGGGCTGCGACTAAACACTGGGAAGGCGCATTGGCGAATTCCCCGGAACCCAAGCCGCTCCACTCCCAAAACAAACGTCAACGAGTGTACACTGCGGCGTGACGGAGCGTCTTCCTATTGACGTGTTTCGCTTCTTTGCCCTGCGGACAATAGACAGATGTCGTGGGTTTTTCCCACTTGCGCAGGCAAACGTGGGACTTTTCCTCCGCCACCACGCTGACAAGTCATTCCGTGAGGTAAACATCGGGAGGGCCGGTGGCCAGCCGGCCCCGGGAACCCGCCGGGGTCGCGGAACGGCGTCCCATCGGGAGACACTTGATTTAGAGTAGCCACAGAGGCTTTTTCTTTGGTGGAGGCGTGCCAAGAACAGCGCTCCAAAACATTTTATTCCACGTACCCCCCCCCACCCTGTTACGTCCCGAAAGGGTTGGCACGCCAGCGCTTCTCGTCGTGGCTGTGTAAGTCTTTTTGCCACGTTCTCTTTTCAACATCCTGATGCACATTGTAACCCGTTCAACCGCCCCAAAAACCATCTTCAGGGACTTGGCGCACCCCTCAAACACCGCGATCGTCCACAACCCGGATTTTTCGAGCAGACATTTTCCGACAACATCCCATAAGAGTTGCGGCACCCCTTTAAAGCCCCGCACCATTTTGACGTCCCATGAAGGGGTGGTGCGCCCATCTCCAGCTCGCACCAGATTCCCTGAGAGATGCATTGCGGTCTTCTGCCCAAACTGTTTCAGCTTCGCACCCCTTTCAGTATAATTTACGGGAGTCGGCACGTGCTCCTCTGCCCGGCGCGCGCACACACTTCCAGAAAACCATCACAAAGTCAATGTATATCATCAGGATCTGACCACAAAGTCATTACCCTTAATTTTGCACACCCTTCCTTGAGGGCGCCCTCGGTCGACATTTCTTGTTTGAATACACCCAAAGCGCATCCTTGGAATCAACCTGACGTGCTTGCCTTTGCATGCAGGTACACGTTGCGTCTCAAATGATTCCTCTGTGACGGTGCGCGACACGGCGCACCGTGCTTTTGCGCTGCACCGCAGGGCTTTTTTTTCTTTTTCCAGATTTCAGATTAATCACCGGCTCAGGTGACGGAATGACAGGCAGGAATGCGCGTTAAGGCCTGACCTTGCCTTTTTCATTCATTTTTCAAAACTCGCACCCCCTCACGTTCATGTGCTTTGTGCCTTGCAGGGAATGCTGGTGGAGGGTCCGCCTGGGCCTGAGGGGCCAGCGGTAAGTCAAGCCACCTGAACGTTGTCCTTCGCATGTGCTGTTCCTCCCGATTGTTGGCGCGGGTTCCCATCTCTCTCCGGTCCGGCCTGTTTATGTTAGCGCTCTGCACAGAAAACATGCCTCGATTTCCCCCGTTCAGAAAGGGAGCGGTCGCTTTCCCAGATGAGATACGGACTTGCCCAGATGTCCATTATGAATCCACCCCCCCTTAAAGAGACAGTCTCATTCAAGCCACAGACATTCACAGAGCGCCCCCTAATGGAAGCCCTGTCTTCCTTTTCCGGCCCACACGTGTGACCACTTTTCAAATGAAGAAAAAAAAAAAAAGAAACAATGATGAGATACATGTGAGAGTTCAATGTCATCTTTTTGTGCTTGTAAATCAGGGTCTTCCCGGCCCTCCGGGTGCCCCCGGCTCACCGGGCATTGCTGGAGATACCGGCGACAGGGTGAGTACGCTGCAAAAACACGTGCGACCTCATTAAGATTTGAAGGCAAGAAACACTATCTATCCATCCATCCATCCATCCATCCATCCAGCACTGTAAAAACTGGAATGAAGAAACAAGAAACCTGGCAATGACGAGTAATATTTCTATCTATCGAGCTTGCTAGCCAGCTAGCTATCCACACTGCATCAGCTCGCCTTACAAAAGCCGAAGCAATGGCATGAGGGATATTTGTCTTAGTTGCAGCTGACTTATCAACCAATTGAAGGGCGATCATTGGATCTATCTTGGCAGAAAAAGAACATCTGGCTTTCTATACTGCCAAAACCGGTCTAAAAAAAAAAAACAAAACAAGAAAACAAAGCAACTTGTGGCTTGTGGAATAAATTACTTGCTTGATCCAAAATTATTTGCCAATCGGAGAGAAACTGACGTGGCAAGATTCCTGAAAACATGAGCATAATTTGGTTTGATGTTGAGATCCAATCTTGATTCCATTTGAGTTCCTTCCAGAGTTTTGCGGTGTTTTATTCAAGAAATATGAATCCCCCCCCCCCCCCCCCCACCCCCCCTTCTTTCAAAAGCATGTGCAGGCGTGAGTTGATACTGATTGTTTGCTCACCTATCAGGGTCTTCCGGGTCGTCCTGGTCTTCCTGGTGCCGATGGTCTACCGGGACCCCCAGGCACTGTCCTGATGCTGCCTGTAAGTAAACCACAAGACAGTGTGATGATAAATGAGTCTATACGAGATTTCAGCTGCGACTGAGTCCTTTAAGCTTCCAGTTGGATGTTCCATACGTCCTCTGTTTTGAACGCTGTTGAAAAAAAAAACCCCAAGCTGTGCTTTGGCACCCTCTTGTGGCACCTGTTGCAACAACATCACCCCAGGCTCCAATTCCAAATGTGAAATTGATGGTGAATAGAAGACAACGTGTCTGGAACTTGAGGTTTGCTCGTAAATATTCATGTCACCAGACATCTCTTCTCCGTACAAAATATATAACAGCCTTTGGTCAAAAATGACCCGAAAGCATACAAAAGCGTAAAATGGGCTGGGGGGGGAAATCAGAGCAATTCTTCATGTGTATGAATATTGACCTATTTTTTCTCTCCATAGTCGAGTAAACATCAAATAATAAATCAGTCATCCATTGAGATTTGTAAAATACCAAAGCGGGTCAAATTGTGACCGAGAAAGTTTCCCCCGGTCTCCTTGCCCGTCGCTGTCTCTGATGAGTTTCCCAGATTCGAACTCGCGTTTTTGTTTTTTTGCAAACGGCGCCTGGACAGGAAGTCTGTCGTACTGTTAGAAGAATGAGTCCCAGAAAAAAAGAAAACACATGCGAGCACATTGCGTTCATGTGCATTTGTGATTTGGAGAATGGAACACATGAATGACGCAGGTGAAGGCGGCCGTTTTCCGACCGGGCCCAGCGGCAAACCAAAGCCCCGCCGACTGCCGACCAAGTCGGCCGCGCGCACCTTCCTCAACATGTACGACGGCACGCCGCCTCCCGACGTCCCTGTTTTACCGGGGCGGGCAAACTCCAACGCTAAACCGCGGGCGTCATCTTCAACTCCGGCTCGCCGACGGGGCGAGTCGCGGCGCGGCCTCGCATCTGCCAAATTCATCGTCAAGTAAGGGGTGCCAAAACGAAGCACTCGGAACGTTTCTAACTCGAGTCATTGCGGCGGCCACATAGCATTGCATTGGAATAAACGGAATCATCTTGAGCCAGTTGGAAACAAGTGAGCTTGAAAAGCCCAATCTGGGGGGGTCTTCTCAAATTCACATTTCATGTAACTGATTCCGAGTTGAATGCATATTTAATTTTGATGTGACTCAACACAACGCGGCGTCATCATTCAGGACGAGCAGTTGGCAAGATTGGAATCTTCTCCCCCGTGGTGCAATATTGCATCGTGGCCACCAGGTGGCAGGCGGAGCATTTGTGGAAACTGCCACTGTGAGCCAAAAATTAGTTTGGCCCGCGAGCAGGCCGACTTGGCGGCCAGACACTCAAGACTGGTCGCCGGCCCATCTCGGGCCACATAAATTCCGAAGCATTCCGAGTTGCATTCACTCTGATTTGTGAACTCCAGGCATGAACAAAGTTTCAGAATTGAACCGAAAATGACTTTTGGCAACTCAAGTGAGAGACGCCCCTTGACCGGTCGCGAGTTAATCTCGGACGGCACCGAGACCAATTACACATCCGTGTTTACATTCACGCCATTGGACAATTTACAGTCAGCAGTCAACCGACAGGGAGTTTGGGCGAGAGGGGCCGGCCTCCGCCCACCCTGGATGGGTCGCATCCACACCTGGGGGGACAATTTAGCGTCTCCGATGAACCTCACCTACTTGCGCCCGTTTGGAGTATGTGAAAAGTGTCATTGAGTGATTGGCTCACCGTTGCGGGCCAACGTATGAACAAACGTGTGCCTTTGGGGAATGTGGGAGAACGCCATCTGGAGTAGCCGCACCCCGACTCGAAACTCGTCAGGCAGACAGGGCGACGGTGACGCCGTGCTGCTCGTGGCTTCGCTGCCATATTGCCTCAACGTATCTCTTCTCTCCTCCTCGTAGTTCCGATTCAGCGCCGGAGGAGGGGACGCCGGGCAGAAGGGGCCTGCCATGTCGGCTCAGGAAGCCCAGATGCAGGCCATCATGCAACAGGCTCGGGTGAGCTAGCGCGCGCGCACACGCACACACGCACACACACACACACCACTTCACGTCTTCAACGGCACGCGCGCGTGTTGCTCTTGGAATGATGCTTTTGGTTCTCCCGTGTGCAGCTGGCCATGCGCGGTTCCACCGGCCCCATGGGTTTGACCGGAAGGCCCGGCCCGCTGGTGCGTAGCAGAAAGGAAATCGCCCGAGGTCAACGTGACAGATGAGCTGAGGTTGATGCGGCCTATCTGGGTTGTCGTTTCAGGGTCCTCCTGGTATTGCGGGACTGAAGGGAGAGTCCGGGGAGGCCGGTCCTCAGGTAAACACTTCGGGGACTTGATTCCTTTTATTATGACTCCAAATGACGACATTTTGACTTTGTGCCCTGTGCACACTGTGTAGATACGTATACACACACACACACACACACACACATATCTATGTATTACTATACAGTATACACTATAATTTTAATATATCAAAATGTATCCATTTATATCCATTTCTATATAAAATTATTTGAAGACATTTTTACTTCACATATATTCAACTGAATTAAATACTAAAAATCTTTCATTCTAATGTTTTCATTCTATTCTATTCACATATTTTTATTTGAATACCTTCTTTCTTTATTTCGTACATATATTTATATTTTTTGTTTTATATCTTTTATTTTTTTTACAATAGTAGTTTTTTTTATTCTATTTTACAGAATGTTTATTTTAATTTCAATGCCTTTTTCATTTTTATTGTATTTTTGGGTATATTTTTATAGCATAGCTTTCTTTTCTTATTTTTCTTATTTTATAAGTCTGTGTATTTTTGATGACCCTCTCGTATTTTCACTACTCTGGATTTATTTTTATTTTATTTCATGTTGAGAATTTGGGAGATGTCATACGCCATAAAAATGATGTCCCATTTTTAAAGTCATAATTTAGGAGCGTAAATTGCATTTTTTTATTGATGTATTTTTTGGGCGATTGTTTTACTGTGCGCGCGCGAGTATTGTTCATCGTATTACATCATGTCATCTTCTTTTAACCGAAAATGACTTTTGGCAACTCAAGTGAGAGACGCCCCTTGACCGGTCGCGAGTTAATCTCGGACGGCACCGAGACCAATTACACATCCGTGTTTACATTCACGCCATTGGACAATTTACAGTCAGCAGTCAACCGACAGGGAGTTTGGGCGAGAGGGGCCGGCCTCCGCCCACCCTGGATGGGTCGCATCCACACCTGGGGGGACAATTTAGCGTCTCCGATGAACCTCACCTACTTGCGCCCGTTTGGAGCATG
>NW_017805822.1:464668-472994 GCF_001891065.2 Hippocampus comes
GGTGCCGCCGTTCTGCTCGTGGCTTCGCTGCCATATTGCCTCAACGTATCTCTTCTCTCCTCCTCGTAGTTCCGATTCAGCGCCGGAGGAGGGGACGCCGGGCAGAAGGGGCCTGCCATGTCGGCTCAGGAAGCCCAGATGCAGGCCATCATGCAACAGGCTCGGGTGAGCTAGCGCGCGCGCACACGCACACACGCACACACACACACACCACTTCACGTCTTCAACGGCACGCGCGCGTGTTGCTCTTGGAATGATGCTTTTGGTTCTCCCGTGTGCAGCTGGCCATGCGCGGTTCCACCGGCCCCATGGGTTTGACCGGAAGGCCCGGCCCGCTGGTGCGTAGCAGAAAGGAAATCGCCCGAGGTCAACGTGACAGATGAGCTGAGGTTGATGCGGCCTATCTGGGTTGTCGTTTCAGGGTCCTCCTGGTATTGCGGGACTGAAGGGAGAGTCCGGGGAGGCCGGTCCTCAGGTAAACACTTCGGGGACTTGATTCCTTTTATTATGACTCCAAATGACGACATTTTGACTTTGTGCCCTGTGCACACTGTGTAGATACGTATACACACACACACACACACACACACATATCTATGTATTACTATACAGTATACACTATAATTTTAATATATCAAAATGTATCCATTTATATCCATTTCTATATAAAATTATTTGAAGACATTTTTACTTCACATATATTCAACTGAATTAAATACTAAAAATCTTTCATTCTAATGTTTTCATTCTATTCTATTCACATATTTTTATTTGAATACCTTCTTTCTTTATTTCGTACATATATTTATATTTTTTGTTTTATATCTTTTATTTTTTTTACAATAGTAGTTTTTTTTATTCTATTTTACAGAATGTTTATTTTAATTTCAATGCCTTTTTCATTTTTATTGTATTTTTGGGTATATTTTTATAGCATAGCTTTCTTTTCTTATTTTTCTTATTTTATAAGTCTGTGTATTTTTGATGACCCTCTCGTATTTTCACTACTCTGGATTTATTTTTATTTTATTTCATGTTGAGAATTTGGGAGATGTCATACGCCATAAAAATGATGTCCCATTTTTAAAGTCATAATTTAGGAGCGTAAATTGCATTTTTTTATTGATGTATTTTTTGGGCGATTGTTTTACTGTGCGCGCGCGAGTATTGTTCATCGTATTACATCATGTCATCTTCTTTTCTTCTTTCACTACATGTGGGTTTTCGAGTTCCGTATTCTTCGCCGGGAGTTTCTATTTTTCCTTCTCTGTTTGTATTTGTCTCAAACTGCCTTGAGATTGAATGTCGTTGATTGTATTGGTGTCGATTGTGGCTGAAGTGGGAATTTCCTCGCAGGGTCCGCGGGGACCGATGGGATCGTCCGGACCTTCCGGAAAGCCCGGCAGAAGGGTACGCGCGACGCCAAGTCCAGCCCAAACATCCCGCACGCGCTCCAAAATCCTCCTCATGACAAAAACCTTTACCTTGGCAGGGTCGCGCCGGAGCCGACGGGGCCAGGGGAATGCCGGGCCAATCTGGACCTAAGGTGGGCGGGCCCCGCTGGGACTCGGCTTGTCATGCGACATTCCCAAAACCTCGCAGGGCTGCAACGTGGTTTCTTTGCCGTGTTTTCTTTTTCCCCAGGGAGATCGCGGCTTTGATGGTCTGGCCGGACTTCCTGGCGAAAAAGGACACAGAGTGAGTATCTGATCGCTTTCGACCCCGTTCCCGTTTTCCTGACACCAGCGTGCTTGATTCCAGGGTGAAGCGGGACCCCAAGGGCCGCCCGGTGCACCCGGCGAGGATGGAGAGAGGGTAAAACCTGCGCTCACGTAAAAAAAAAAAAAAAAAAACTCGAGCTGCCGTCTACTCGCCATGTGACCTCGATGGCTTTCTCGCCTCCAGGGAGAGGACGGAGACATCGGACCAAGGGGACTTCCTGGGGAACCCGTGAGTCTTCTCATTTCTCCCCAAAACATCTTCAGAGTGGAATTTTAGCCTGCGCAACTTTTGCCCGTTGATGGTGTTGTCGTAAGGAAAGCCCTCTGCCGCCATCTGCTGGAGACAAAAGAGAACAGGACCATGCCAACGCTCGTCTTGTTTGAAAGCTTGCGATCTGAGCACTCGTTGCCGCGACGTTGCCATCTCTAATTTTCAGAGCGTTGAATGCGCGAAGGCATTTCTGATCTGGCTCTTCTCCTCTGACGCCAGGGACCCCGCGGCTTGCTGGGACCCAAAGGACCCCAGGGCCCTCCCGGACCGCCCGTGAGTCTTCCCCCCTGAGCGCCGCTCGCCCCTTCCCAGTTCAAGCTACTTGCTATAACATTCAGAGTGTGACGGTTGATGCCGTAATATCCTGTCTCATGTGGCGTCCCGCAGGGTGTCGCCGGAGCGGACGGCCACCCTGGACCCAAAGGCAACATCGTAAGTGGCGAATCTCCTGGAGGAAAGGGGGGTGGGGGGGGGGGGGGTCCTCCTTTTCTTGAAGGATTGGTAGTCGTCTTCCCGTTTGCGAGAGTAGTTTTATTTGAACTTGTGCAACTTTTGATGGGAGTCGGCAAAGTCTTCCTTGGAAATGACAGCTTGCTTCTTATTTTTTTTCCCCCTCCCGACACAAAGGGACCTCAAGGAGAACCGGGACCTCCGGGTCAGCAAGGCAACCCTGGTGCGCAGGTGAGCAGACACTCGTAAAATCTCGTTGACGGTCTTTCGGAGAAAAGCCGTCATTTGTTTTTTTACTTTTTTCACTCGCTCTTCGCAGGGACTAGCTGGGCCTCAAGGTGCCATCGGACCTCCCGGAGAGAAGGTGACGCGTCTCCGTTTGTTGCCACCTCCGCAATCCGACCTCTTGGCATGCTAATGCTAATGCTAAGTCATGAGCGCACCGTGCCTGTTGGGGCACAAGCGAAATCGTGCTCCCAGCCACTTTTTCATGATTCAACGATGAAAAGAATGGATTTCTTGCTCGGCGGCGCGCAAATGCTCTCTTTTCTTTTTTCTCGTCCTCGCAGGGTCCCACCGGTAAGCCCGGCCTGCCAGGAATGCCAGGAGCCGACGGACCACCCGTGAGTCCCCCTTTTACCACCTTCCCAAACACGTTTGCGACGCTAACGTCCAGCTTTTGTGTGTGTGCGCAAATATTTTCTGCACACATTTCGAACCCGTTTTAAGTTGAAATCGGAATCTTTAAGAATGAGGTTTGTTCCTATTTTCTCAACGATGAAAACAAATGTACCGTATTGTCACGACCACGAAAGGCGCGCTGTCAGTCACGGGTGCCCGTTCTGGATTCAACACACGTCGACGAGGTGCGTCGTCTCACCGGACGTGCTCGCGGTAAAACGGACCCGGGCGTTTTAAAAAGGCGCCGAGAGCAAAACCGACTTGACGCAAGAATTTAACAATGTACTCATGTGACTTTTTGATCCATCCTCGCTCTACAAATCCATCCAAGTCCTCATCCCGGCGTCATTGTCAGAGTCGCCTCCTCGGAACTCGATGCCGCCGGCTTTTGCGGAAGCTCCGACAACCGTGCCGGCCGACGCGTCTGTCCGAGCCGGCTTTGACATCGACGCCATCCATTTGGGAGACGTCCCCACCGACTCGTTGCCACTTTTCCGAACTACGAAAGAATGGCTGGAGATTCAGCCTGCATCGCTCCCCAAGCCTTGTCCTTCTTTCGCCTTGAGTATACAAATAGCTCTTTGCACTTCTTTCAATTGTCCAACCCCCACCCCGACACTTTGATTTGTTTTCCGCCATGTGCCTGCCTGCCTGCACCTCATCTTGGATCCATTTCCTTCCCATCGCGGCTCCATTTCGGGCCAATCTCGGCACCCTCTCGACTGAAATAGGCAACGCGTGTATGTGTGTGTAAAGCCCAGTTGCGAGCGCATAAAGCAGCGCTTTCGGATCAAAGTCGTCACCGGGGAATGAGTGAACTTTTCCCTTTGTTTTGTCCTCCACCACGTTTACTGCTCCTTGATTTTTACTGCAACCTAAAAAGTGGTCCTATTTGGTTGTCATCAGCAGTCTTTCTGATTGTCATGACATGCGGATGAGGTATTTGATGCTTCTGATTCTTAGGGTCACCCTGGAAAAGAAGGACCTCACGGAGAGAAGGGTCACTTGGTAACTCATCGCGGCAACACCATTTTGTGTGTGTGTGTGTGTGTGTGTGTGTGTTCCAAGTATGAACCTTTCCCGTCGTCTCCAGGGACCCGCCGGCCCTCAAGGACCCATCGGTTATCCGGGCCCGCGAGGCGTGAAGGTGAGATGCCGATCCGCAGCAGGTTGACCGGGGGAAGATTCTTAGTGACGTTGATCAAAAGCCAGCGAGTGGTCGTCATAGAACAAAGTTGTCGGCTCGCGACGGTTTGCATGTCCACCTTTGAGCTCGGCGGCTTACCTGTGTACCAATGTCGTGTCTCAGGGCGCAGACGGCGTCCGCGGCCTGAAGGGGACCAAAGGAGAGAAGGTAAGGCGCGGCGACGTCGGGGAGGGGCATCGGCGGTGGCCCCCGGCCGCCGTGGCGAGGATTCCCATTGACATTGAGCCTCGCTCTCGTTGCCAGGGCGAAGACGGCTTCCCGGGCTTCAAGGGAGATATGGGCGTCAAGGGCGACAGGGTGAGTGTTGAGCTTCTTTGCTCCTTCCCGGGCCAAAAGTAGCGGCGGTCCAATCGCTCGCGCCGCAGTTGCAACGTGGAACCATCGCTCGCTTCGGTCGTCGCACGGCAACCCGGAGTCCGAGCACTCAACAACCGCCGCTCGGTTTTTCGCCCGCCGTTCCAACTTTTGACTCTTTCTGTTGTTGTCGCCTATGACGGACGTCAAGCCTTTTTCGTGGAGTCGGAGCATTTAAAACAATTTTTTTTTTTTTTCCCAATTCAGTCCTCGCCTTTGACTTGACTTGTAGCCTTCAACCCTGAATCGTTGCCCATTATGGGAAGCGGTCGCCTCCGACCTTGAGCGCCAGACGTTGAGGCCAAGGCTTTTTCTTGGAGTCGTAGCCTTGGCATTCTTTATCAGCCATGAATCATAACTTTGAACCTGGTGGCGTAACCTTGACCTTTTAGCCTTTTGAGAATCTTTTGTCATTTTTGACTTGAGTCCGAGTCTTAAACCATCACTCGTGTTTTTTTTTTTTTTTTTCTCCATCTTGAGTCCAACGCGTCTGAGCCTTTTTCCACGAGTCAGAGCCTTTAAGTTGACTGGCAGAATTTTAAACCTCGAGTCGGAGCGCGTCACGTCGAACCGTAAGCCCGAACTACCTCCCGCAAGGCGGCCCCGAACGCCAAAGCATCCACTCGACCTGACTCCAAAAGAGACGGGTGGCGCTCGAAAGCCCGCAATCCAGCGCCTTTTGCTTTTGAATTTTGGACAGTGTTTTCCCGCGAGCATCGATGCTAACGCTTGCCCTGGCGCTGTCCACTCAGGGCGAGCTCGGACCAGCGGGACCCAGGGGAGAAGACGGTCCCGAGGGGCCCAAGGGTCGCTCGGGTCTCACCGGAGACTCTGGTCCTCTCGGCCCATCTGGCGAGAAGGCAAGAAGCGGTCGCCGCCGCGCAGCTCGCTCGTGAGGCCAACGCCGCCGCCGACAACATCGCTTACGTGTGTACGGTCTCGTCTCACAGGGTAAACTCGGAGTGCCCGGCTTGCCCGGATACCCGGGAAGACAAGGACCCAAGGTAACACTTGGGGGACATTCGTCCACTCGCTTTTGCCCCAAATGAGTTCAAAAGTCCACTTTGAAGGCCAGTCTGCTAACTTTGGCTACGAGTTACATGAATGATTTAAAAAAAAAAAAAAAAAAGTATGGTGCCTTTCCTGGGAGCGATTTTCCTCCCATTTCCGATTGGTTGAATTTGCCTTTACTTGTGCATTTAAAATCGCTGTGGAGGAAGAAGAAAAAAAGTTTCCTTTTTTGGGGGGGTGAGGATAAATACACTATTGTTTTTTTTCCTCATAGGGATCTCAAGGTTTCCAAGGCTTCCCTGGCGCAAACGGAGAGAAAGGAACTCGGGTATCTATGACTCTTATGGCATAACGTCAAACTAGAGTGTAGCATGATCGCACAGTGTGGCTCTCGTGTAGCAAACATGACAAAACATACAATGAGACAGAGATTTTCCCTCACTTCCTTTTTTTTTTTAAATTTCCGCAGGGAACGGCGGGAAAGCCGGGACCGCGGGGCCAGCGAGGACCGACGGTGAGCGTCTCAGTCAGCAGAGTCGTGACACGAACAGATGGCCGACTTGGCAGCGCCCATCGCGAAAATGAATCCCGGTGGGGACCCGAGGCTCTTGCCGCGATATGTAACCCTTCCTCGTTTTCCGCAGGGCCCTCGAGGCGAGAGAGGCCCGAGAGGACCCACGGGAAAAGCTGGACCAAAAGTGCGCAAAACCTTGACTTTCAATGGCAACTCGATGCGCTCTTTGACAATACTCATTGGAATCGTACTCGTGCGTTCCTTTTTTCCCCGCAGGGCAACTCGGGGACCGACGGACCACCGGGACCTCTCGGCGAGAGGGTAGGTGACTTCCGAAGATCTTCAAGAAATCATTCCGATCGCTTTATTCGTAAGTGTCCTTGTTTGTGTTTCAGGGTCTGCCCGGACCTCAGGGGCCAACGGGATTCCCCGGACCAAAGGGCCCACCTGTAAGTGCCCCCCGCCTCTCCCTCAGTCATTTTTTTTTCTAAAGTTACAGCGGTATTGGATAGACTTTTTAAAATGTCCTTAGAATGTTCTATATAATGTGCCACCATTTTTTTTTCTTTTGAATTCAACTTTGACTCAATGATTCACCCCATTCGCTCTTTCAACATGTTAGGCTACAACTTTGTTTTCAGATTGAGTCAAATTCCTTCCAAAGTCAGAATGCACATCATGACCCTTCACCACCAAGTGAAATGTTTTTTTTGGGGGGGGTTGATGTCTAAAAGAAAAGAAAAAAAATCCATCCATTTACTGCGGTGTAACAAGTGGCTTTGTGTGGTTTCTCAGGGGCCCGCCGGGAAAGACGGACTTCCCGGACACCCTGGACAGAGAGGAGAGACTGTGAGTGGTCGCCTAAAAAGCAAATCATTTGTCACGTCATCAGACAAGTCCCATGTCAACTGCTTTTCTTCATCACGCAGGGATTCCAAGGAAAGACCGGCCCTCCCGGGCCCCCGGGCGTGGTCGGACCTCAGGTGAGTGCTTGCTCTTACCCAACGGAACCTTGAAATCAACACCATTTGTGGGAATTTGGGGGAGTGGGGAAAAAAACGAAACAAAACATTCCCAAATGATGAAAGAGAAATGGGAAAAAAAAAATCTGTCCCGGCGCCATGATAAAACCCGACAGACATATCGAAGTCATATTTTGACGCTACGAGTTGTCGGGAAACTGAACAAAGGAGTCAACTATTCTTTGTGACTTTGCAGGGACCAACGGGCGAGACCGGACCGATGGGAGATCGTGGCCACCCGGGACCCCCGGGCCCACCCGGTGAGCAGGGTCTTCCCGGAGCTGCCGGGAAAGAAGGCGCTAAGGTGAGCCCAAAATAATCATGGGAAAAAAAAATGACACGGTGTTGCTGTGACGTACAATGTGTCATCCCTCCCCCCCGCAGGGTGACCCGGGACCCTCTGGCCCCGCCGGTAAGGACGGCCCACCTGGCCCGCGAGGCTTCCCCGGAGAGCGCGGACTGCCCGGCCCCGTGGTCAGTATCCTCTTTTTTTCTGCGTGTTCGTTGCATAACGCTCGTGGGCTATCAGAAGCTTGGCGAGACCTTGCGTGGGCTCGAGAAGGCCGACAATATGATCCCGCTCTGTTTGTTCGGAACACCGCACGCAAAGTCCCACCGGTTATGTAAATCCGCTCCTACTTTGATACGGAGCCGGAAATCAACGTTTTGAAAACAAAAGCGAAAGATCCGCGCCGTGTCGTGAAACCTCCGCTTGCCTTTGCAGGGGGCTCACGGTCTGAAAGGCAACGAGGGTCCTCACGGCCCACCCGGCCCAGCTGTAAGTACCTCGGCATCCGGCGCCCGTCCTTGAACAAAACCTCGACGTTATATGTGGCTGGATCCTTTGTGCAACAGGGATCTCCCGGCGAACGCGGTCCCGCGGGCCCCGCCGGTCCCACCGGTCTGCCCGGACGCCCCGGGCCCCAAGGACCCCCAGGCCCCGCAGGAGAGAAAGGTGGCCCGGTAAGGAAGTCCGGAATGAAAATTTCCGGGCAATGGGAAAGTGTGTGTGTGTGTGTGTGTGTGTGTGTGTGTGTGTGTGTGTGTGTGTGTGTGTGTGTGTGTGTGGGGGAAGGGGGGTATGAAATACACACG
>NW_017805822.1:474143-479127 GCF_001891065.2 Hippocampus comes
TGGGTGTGTGTGTGTGTGTGTGTGTGTGTGTGTGTGTGTGTGTGTGTGTGTAAGGGTGGCTCGACCTTTCCACGGAGCATGGAAGGGCCTTGTTACTCCAAAGATGGAAAATTCATCCCATCGTTCTGAATCCTGATGCCGTGCCTGAAATTGTCCTTAGGGAGAGAAAGGACCTCAAGGCCCAGCCGGAAGAGATGGTATTCAGGGACCTGTGGGTCTACCAGGACCCGGGGGACCCCCTGGACCACCCGGAGAGGACGGGGACAAGGTGAGCTATTTTACGTCCGCATTTTGGTCGCAAACGTTTCCGAGCCGACTTGACGTTTGTCCTACCCGACCGACGGCTTCGTTTTCCAGGGAGAACTTGGAGAACCCGGCCAGAAAGGAAGCAAAGGCGACAAAGGCGAACACGTGAGTTCAGCTGATCTCTACCCTGATGTTTCATCGTCCGTTGTCGTCCAGTAACACGCCCCTTCAAATCAACAGGGTCCACCCGGCCCCACCGGACCCCAAGGACCCGTCGGAGCTCCCGGTCCCGCTGTGGGTGACTTACTTTTCGCGCGCCGGTCTTGTGTTCAAGTGGCAATTGACCTGTGGATCTGCTTCGGGCGTGCAGGGAGCAGATGGTGAGCCTGGTCCCCGAGGTCAGCAGGGTCTTTTTGGCCAGAAGGGAGATGAAGGATCCAGAGGCTTCCCCGGACCCCCGGGCCCAGTCGGGCTGCAGGTAAGGAAAAGTTGAAATCTGTTGAGGGAATTAACCCCCCCCACAGCAGCGTGATTGATTGACGCACCTTCCTCTCGCTTTCCGCAGGGCTTGCCCGGTCCACCTGGCGAAAAAGGGGAAACGGGCGATGTCGGTCAGATGGTAAGCCTTACACAAGACACCAACGTGCTCGACTGCGAAGCCACCCCGACGCTAACAAAACCCCGCAGGCTTAATGCCAACATGCAAAATTCAAAGATCAACTTCGTCACGACAAACCGGGGTGGGCAAAGCGACGGCCGATTCAGCAGGGGGTCGCTGGAATTTGAATTTGGAGGTTTTTCCGCATTGTTTCAACATGCGTTTTCTTTTAGGGTCCACCCGGTCCACCTGGGCCAAGAGGCCCCTCCGGACCCCCCGGCGCCGACGGCCCTCAGGGACCTCCCGGCGGTATCGGCAACCCCGGTGCTGTCGGCGAGAAAGTAAGCCTTTGGTCTTCTCTTGTCGTTCGCCTCCTTCGGCGCGTTTGCACTTTTTGTACATCTCCGAGAGTCGTTTCCTCTCCCGGGCATCGGACGAGCCCGCGCCTTGTGGTGACTGGCCGTCCCGCAGTTGCGCTCCGTTTGCCCAGATGGATTGTGGCAAACGACAAGTTCACGTCTGCGTTCTTGCTTTCCCCAGACGGGGGTGAGAATTGCCAACAAGCGAGCGCCGCGTGGCTCCAGTTTACTCGATTTAAGAGGGGCCTTAGTTGTGTGCAAACAGTTTGCGCGGCCACTCTGTCGGTACGACAAACAACTCGCATCTGTCGGCTGACGAACGCGCTCATTCATGTCGGTGGACGGCAAAAGGCGTACGGACGACGGCGTCGGCCGGAGACGCTTCTGCTCCAGAAAGCGGCCAAAGAAGCACAAGTTTGAAAGGATGATCGTGAGGACAAGAAGCTTCGCTGCCATTCCTGTGATGCGCTGTCAAAATGAGTTGGACAACTGCGCCGTAGCCATTGATTCTTCAAAGTCATCGTTGACAGCTTGCATGAAAGGGCTTTGTTTGTTTTTGTTTGTTTGTTGCGCCGTCCTCCGGTGCAACTCGCTCCCCCCAAATGCTGACGTTTACCCCACGGTTGAAAAGGGCCTTACCACCTCCAATGATGGCAAAACGGAGCCCTATTCCGTGTCGGAGGGGGTCCGTTAAAAAAATGCACTTCTCAAGGGCGAGTGGGAGGGGTTGACTTAGTAGCCAGAAAGAAGCTGGAAAAACGCTTCTCCCAGGCCCTGCGATGGCTCCATCTTTTCCCTCGCGGAATGACAAGACGGCGCTCTCACATCTCTCTTCGGGCTAACGACACTCCCCCTCCGAAATGGCACTTTGACGAGGCGGAACATCAGCATAATAACGGCGCCGAGTGGCTGTCAGTCATGCTGCCGCTTGGGCTGTCGTCGTCAGATGACAAGCAGTCAGGCCCAGAGGGGACGTCAAGCCGCAAGATGGGGTCTTCACTCCTAAAAATGGTTTCATTGTGCGGTGAACTAGTGGGTGCTGCCGCCAGAGTTGGCCTGATTCAATCTCTCCAGGAAACACTTTTTTTCTCTTTTTTTGTTCTACGCAACCGGCGACATCCTTCCTAAAATGTCTCTCGTCACCCGCCCGTCT
This sequence comes from Hippocampus comes, assembly GCF_001891065.2. Lineage (NCBI taxonomy): Eukaryota > Metazoa > Chordata > Actinopteri > Syngnathiformes > Syngnathidae > Hippocampus > Hippocampus comes. The sequence continues at coordinate 476,500 of NW_017805822.1, forward strand.
TCTTGCTCTCTCTCCAGGGAGACGCTGGTGAGACTGGAGAGCCCGGTCTTCAGGGAGATGGCGGTCCACCGGTGAGTAACTCCCTCACTCACATCCACGGAAGGTTTTGGTCAGGGTGGATGAAGAGCGGCGTGCCTTTCGGCCACTTTCAGGCCCGAACATTCATTTGCGCTTGCATGATTCCAGGGACCCAGAGGAGAGCGAGGGGAGAAGGGAGAGTCCGGTCCGGCGGGTGCCGCCGGGCCACCAGGACCCAAGGGTCCCCCTGGAGATGACGGTCCCAAAGGAAGCCCTGTAAGTTGCCATCTGGACTCATCTCGTCACAGTTTGTGTCGAGAGGCGCTCTAAGGCGACTGCGTTGACTTTCAGGGTCCGAGCGGCTTCCCCGGGGACCCAGGTCCGCCCGGAGAGCCCGGTCCAGCTGTACGTACCACGTCTAAATCGTGACTGAGCAAATTCTGTACTTGTTGTTGGCTACCCAAGTCAAAGGCCGGACTGTGGTTGTGTCGCGCAGGGATTAGACGGCCCACCCGGTGACAAGGGAGATGACGGCGAGGCCGGTCAAGCTGTGAGTGTTTGGAAATCCCGCTTGGATTGTGATGCATTTTGCCCATTTCATTTGATGACGTTTGCAACTAGGGTTCCCCTGGTCCCACTGGAGAGTCCGGTCCCTCTGGGCCACCGGGAAAGCGAGTGAGTGTGCTGCTCCCGTGCCCTTTTTTTTTTTTTTGCCCGTCGCCCTCAAAGACAATAATGATGTCACGGTTTCCCCAACCAGGGGCCACCCGGAGTTACGGGACCTGAGGGAAGACAAGGGGAGAAGGGAACCAAGGTAAAAGAGAAAAGCGCTTCCACGTGCCCAATTCAAAACGACCAACATTACATTCGGCCCGAGCCCAAGCGAAAATCATTTGTGTGTGTCCACGCCAAAAGGGAGAGCCCGGCCTGGAAGGTCCTCAAGGAAAGACCGGACCTGTAGGACCTCAAGGATCGCCTGGCAAACCCGGTTCTGAAGGCCTGAGGGGAATCCCTGGCCCCGTTGTAAGTTTGAATATTGTGACCCCGCCCCCCCCCCCTAAATTCTGTGTTCTTGTGAGCTCAACATCGCTGCTTTGTTATTTGCGCCCAGGGGGAACAAGGTCTACCTGGTGCTCCTGGTCCAGATGGACCACCCGGGCCAATGGTCGGTTTGACTTTGACGCCAGCGTCTCGGTGTATTTTTTGTGAGCCGGCTACTAATCGCACCGTTATCTCCTACAAAACCGCAGGGTCCTCCGGGCTTACCCGGTTTGAAAGGAGACTCTGGTATCAAAGGAGAGAAGGTGAGGCCGCAAACGGCAACAGCAAAGCCGATCGATGTGTGTTATTGACCAGCTGTGCGCTCTCTCCGTAGGGCCACCCGGGTCTCATCGGTCTTATTGGACCTCCGGGCGAGCAGGGAGAAAAGGGCGACAGGGGTCTTCCCGGTCCGGCGGGAACCTCCGGCCCCAAAGGAGACAACGTGAGTGTACCAAAGGTCGTCGAGGAGGTCACGTCAGCTGTGAGCTGTCATCCCTCCGGCCTGTCCTACGTGTGCCTCGGGTTCCGGACCGGTCAAGAAGGGAGGCATCTGAAATGCCTCGTCCCGACCTCCTCGCCCCCCTTGCTCATTGCAATTGTGTCCTTTTGGCTTGAGTCCGTAGGTGAGGTTTGGCAATCACGCTACGGTCTCCTTTCTTCTCGTAGGGTATCGCCGGTCCTTCTGGTCCCCTCGGTCCGCTCGGCCCGCCCGGATTACCCGTAAGGCTCCGCCGTTGCTACGTTACCGAGTCTCGTTTGATGAAAGCCCGGTGACATTTTCAACTTTGTGTCGTCAGGGTCCTCCTGGTCCGAAAGGCGCTAAAGGCTCTTCTGTAAGTTGTCCGACCAACACGAGCGGACAAGAGTACTTTTGAAAATGCACCGCGCTCGAGGGTTGCTTCCATCGGTCCTTTTCAGGGTCAAACCGGACCAAAGGGAGAGACGGGTTCACCGGGAATCCCAGGACCTCCGGTAAGGCGCCAAGCATGACCTCAAAACGATTTCGCCAAGTATCTCAGTAGAGTAGCAAAGCGAGCGTCAGAAAGGAAGAAATGCAAATGTCAAAAGAAAAAAGGTGACACTTTGAACACCGGAGGAGGCGGACGAGGTCAAGATCTTTCCTGTGGTTGCCGCAGGGCCCCCCGGGCGACGTCATCCACCCGCTGCCCCTCCAGGCCTCCACCAAGGGCCGCTCGCGCAGAAACATCGACGCCAGCCAGATGATGGACGACGAGGCGGCGGACGCCAACTACAAGGACTACGACGACGGCATGGAGGAGATCTTCGGCTCGCTCAACTCGCTCAAGCTGGAGATCGAGCAGATGAAGCACCCGCTGGGCACCCAGGCCAACCCGGCCCGCACCTGCAAAGACTTGCAGCTGTGCCACCCGGACTTCCCCGACGGTTGGTATCCGCCGCGGCGCGAAATTCTCGCCCGGATTGTTCCTGATGTCACTCGCTTGGCCACGCCCCTCAAAGGCACACGCGCCACACTCCGGCTAATATTACAAGTCGGCTGGTCCCAACCGACAGTAATTAGACGGCCAAGGCGGGCAAATGCAATCGACC
>NW_017805822.1:479689-485856 GCF_001891065.2 Hippocampus comes
CCCCCCCAATGTTGCGTGGATTTCCGTGACATAGCGCGGCTGCGGCAGGTGAAGCGCGATAACGCACCGGGTGCAATCCAAGAGGCTGAACTGAAAGCCGTTGCCTCTTCTGCCTCTCCGCAGGCGAGTACTGGATTGATCCCAACCAAGGCTGCTCCCGGGACTCTTTCAAGGTTTACTGCAACTTCACAGCCGGCGGCGAGAGCTGCATCTTCCCTGACAAGAAGTCCGAAGGGGTGAGTAGGGACGCTGCGACCCGATTCCTCATCGGAGCGATGATTTTGGCGGGAAGCCGTGCGATTTCCGCTGCGGCGCCCGTGTCGCCGGCCTCCGTGAGCGTGCGGGGGGAGCATCTGTGTGGGGAGGAGGCCCGGCGGGCGAGGGAGTGACGTTACCCATCCCTCGCTCGGACATTCTCTTGCCTTTGTTCCTTTCCGAACAGAGGCCGCTATAAGGCGGAGACCATGTAAGCAAGTGTTTGCGGCCGCGTCGGGCAGGAGTGCCGCATGGCGGCCGTGAGAAGTCTTGCCAAGTCCCGTACCCAAGCCCGAGCGCACAATGGAGCGCTTGGGCTTGGTTTGCCTAAACGGGGAAGAGGAAGAAAATCCATCCGGCGCCGTCCAGGCTTTCCGTTCCTAGTTGAGCGCATTCTATCCAGTGGGGTGACATGAGATCCGTACGTCGGTTGAGGAGGGATTTGACGAGGACTTTTTCCTTTTCAAAGCACGTGTGTCCTTTGCTCTCCTTGCTTTGGGAAAACAGGCTCATTCCTTCACCTGTGCGGAAGACGAATGGCTGAAAAAGGGTGAATAGAGGGAGAGCAGGTCAAGCCAGTCGGAGCTCTTGATTGATTGATTGACATCTTGGCCTTTCAGAAGGCATCGCGCAGGAATCATTTGGAGATTTCCCATTCTCGGCCTTCGACAATGGTTTGACGTTGTCGGCTCCAAAATGATCACGTGCTAAGAAAAAAAAAAGGTTGTCATCATGAGCAGATTGCGCGTGAATTTTTTTGGTTGTGTTTTGTTTTGGGAAGGCATAAAAGTCACACGGGTGCCGTCCTGTTCAGGGTTTCTTTGATCTCTCACGCTTCTTTCTCTTTCGGATTTGATTGGAAGCACCCTCTCCATCAGTTTCTTGGGTCTTCCTTTTTTTTGGGGGGGGGGGGGGTTGTCTTAGTTCCCATTTTGCATCACTTCTCTTCTGTTTCTGTCCAAAGCCTCTCAGTCTTGCGCTTTCTTTGAACTTGGGGTCGCCCTGAAGCATTCTGTCAATTGTCATCACTCCGGACATCCATCTCCACGTCTTCATTTCCGTCACGTCAAGATTCTTTTCGTCTCCTTTCTGGAGCGCCGCTCCTGCTGTCGATTTCTCCATTGCGAGACAGATCCAAGTTTTCTTCGTTTTCCGCGCCCGACCTCATTTCCGCTCTAAACAGCACTTCTTTTTCCGCGGTCGATGCACCCGCCCGCATCGCACGCCACGGTTCAGTTCCCGTCGCATGGCTCGCCGCCGATGACGCTTTTAACGGAGCGCCGTGGACGGCTTCGTCGGCGTTAAAAGAGCCGAGTTGTGCCCGTCTTGAAATAGCACGGCGGTGTCTTGGTTCATCTCCGCGTCTGTGGCATTTTGGGACAGCGGTAATTTGCGCTCGCTCGGCTCCGTTCCGCCAGGTGTGGACAGCGACCCCCCCGACTCCTTTAAAAGGGGTGAACTCATCACCCCCCCCCCACGTGGGCAAGACTAACCATTTTTCCTTCCTGTCGATCCGTGCCCCCCTCCTCCCCCCAGGCTAGACTCACCTCTTGGTTAAAGGAGAACCCCGGCTCCTGGTTCAGTGAATTCAAACGCGGTAAACTGGTAAGCCGGCCTTTCTCCACCGCCTTTCCCTGAATGGCTCTTATATGGTTTTTACAGAGCAAAATGGCAAAATGGCCCAAAGACTCGCCAGGCACATGGTATAGTCACTACAAGAGAGGTTCCCTGGTAAGTGGCCCCCCCCCGCCCCGCCTGCGGCCCAGGCTGGGATCGGACGGGCCCCCGGGCCGTGCATGGCTACGAACTGCGGTACATTACTCCTCCCGCCCCCCAAAAAAAAGGAGAGGTTTGGCTTTCGGCTGAAATTTGACATGAAGCAAATTTGCACAAGCACCAACTCGTCTGCCGAGGTTAGCGGGACTTTGAGCTCCATCCTGAGATTTCAGCTGAAAGCCCAACGCCCCTCCTTTTTTTCCCCAGGAGTAATGTCCCGAGACAGTTCGTTGAACGCGGCGCGCACGGCTTGACTCGCGGCGGTGGTGGTGCATGACTTGGCATGAGACGCACGCTCCTTGGGTCCAAAAGCGCACTGGGGACGGACGGCCCCGCCGACGCCAGCCTGTCCTCAGTCCCGAGTGGCCGGATATCCTGCCGCCGTCATCTCGGGAAGAAGCGCTAATTATTGCATTGCTAAATCAAGAAGGACCAAAAAAAAAAAAGATGTCGATTTTCACTTGAAGGTTGTGTTCACACGTTTGCTTCTCCGGTCCAGACAAGTCCGAGGTGGGCGTTCGTCGGGGGTCGGTTTTTCTGGGGTTAGCTGGAAGACTTTGAGGCTTCGGGTTGGAGATTCCCAACTAGTGTGCTGCGGAACATTGGCAGGGTGTCCTCTTGGGCACAGTCTCTTTCATACGTCCTATTACAAGAGAAAGAGCACAAAAAAACCACCGCTAGTGCCGTTTGGAGGGAGACGAAAAAAACCCAAAGAAAACCCAAAACAAAGCCAACTGAGATGATTTCTTTTTTCTGAATTGAGAAAGCACGCCAGATGGGAGCCGCATTCGGCCTCTTTGTGGGATTCTCCCCCGTGCTACCGCCCGTGTCTTTGGCCCTCGAGCGAGCCGGGCAAAAACGAGGTCTCCGTTGGCTCGTTTTGACGCTTGCCGTTGTTTGAGCAGCATCACAAGCGACCGTGAACACAACCTTCATCCCAGCGAGCTTCTTCAAAACGGAATTCGACTTGCTTGTTGCGTATCCGGCCGGTCAGGACGCTCGCTCACCAGCCACCCAGCGGCTTCTTGGAAACTCAAATCTATTCAGGCTGTTATGAGGATGATGAAGAGGTAATGTATGGGGAGGGGGGGGAGCATGACCATGGGAGGAACTCTTTGAGCCACAGTGTTCGTTCATGCTGAAACGCTACATTGGAGTACGTTGAACTTGATTTTCAAACCAAAATTCGTCAATTTCGAATCCCTTAACCAAGTTAAAAAAAAAAACGTAACCTGGACATTTTCATTCATTCGGTAGCTTTTGCGTCAGGAGCTCTTCAGGCCCCCCCCCACCCCTTTCAAGCCGTTTGAAGGGAAGACGCAATTCCAGACGAGAGCGAGATTTGAAGAGATCCTTTTGGCCCACGCGAATCCTTCCCAAGCAACTCCCGGCCACCTGAACTTGAGCGTAGCTTTGAAACTGCCGATCGGCTCCGGTGTTAGCGATGCTCCTGTGGCTCAGGAGATGCATGCGAATGAATGAAGGAAGGAAGGAAGGCGGTGAATGAAACGGATGCTTTGCTCCACCAAACGGCTGCCACTGCGCATGCGCCCGCTAAGTGTGTCGGGAAAGACCGAACTGCAATGTGGACCTTGATGGATCTCTCAGTCACGGTTGGTATGCGAGTCCCGAGTCCCGGGCCCGGGAAGTGTTTCGGATGCATGCCGGTTCACAAACGGAGTGGAAAATGTCATCGCGCAACAGCTGCAAGCCTTCACAGCTGACAGCTGGCAAAATTCCACGTTCGTGAAGCAAAATGGCCGGCGTTTTAGCACGTGTGCCGGAGACCAACGGACGCCGCTTAAAAGGAGCCCAGATCGATCGAGCGCCTGGCACCAAAGCCGCTTCTGATGTTCCGTCACCAAAACGGGCTTTCCGGTCGTGACGGATCATCCGACGGCGTCTCTGTCAAGAGCGGTCATCCGAAGGCCACCGCGTCCCTCCGTTTGACCAACAATGCGGACCAAACAAAAAAGAGTCGGTCGGGCTCATTGCCGCTGCAGCTGCCGAATTTTCTGGCTTCCGCGCCGGACGCGGACTCCAAGCAAGTGGCGCTGTTGCTTTTGGGTTGCAGCTCTCCTACGTGGACGCCGAGGGCAACCCCATCGGCGTGGTGCAGATGACCTTCATGCGCCTGCTGAGCGCCGCCGCCCGCCAGAATCTGACGTACAGCTGCCACCAGTCGGTGGCCTGGCACGACCAGGACGGCGACAACTACGACAAGGCCATTCGCTTCCTGGGCTCCAACGACGAGGAGATGTCGTACGACAACAACCCCTACATTCGCGCCGTGCTGGACGGCTGCGCGGTAAGCAGCCGGCGCGCCGGTCCCCGACGTTACTTTCTTTTTCATCGGAACGAGGGGCGTGGGGCGGTGATTCACAAATGATTTGCTGGCGATTCAGGTCGGCTTTTCCCGCTTTTTGTCTCCCGCAGCTGAAAAAGGGCTACGACAGGACGGTGCTGGAGATCAACACTCCCAAGGTGGAGCAAGTGCCGTTTGTGGACATCATGTTCAACGACTTTGGCGGGCCCGCGCAGAAGTTTGGCTTCGAAGTGGGCCCCGTCTGCTTTGCCGGCTAAAGAGTGAGCAAATTTGAAAGAAAAACAAACAACACTTCTTTTTGTTTCCAGGACAATTGCATTTGTAAAAATGTTTTGTTTTTGTTTGGGGTTTTGAAATTTTTTTTCCACAAAGCAAAATTCTGTAGGATGAGAGGAAATAACCTTGAAACCTCAGCGTGCCTTCTTCTCCATCACATGCGAGTTTTGAAACTGGATGATCACACGGGTGTCATCTGCCGCCGCGGACTCCATTTTGGCTCCTCCTTCCTGTCACGCTCAATCTTCGCTTTATTGTTGGGAGCTTTCTTTGTGCATAATTTGCCTTCCCCTTACCCCCCCTTTTTTTTAATATATATAAATATATAAATAATTTTTATGTTTGTAAGTACATTCTGTATATTGATGCTGGTGTTTGTTTTGTTGCTCTACTGGCTTCTAAACGTGCATGTGACGCAATCGACTGGGCGGATGCGGCGATGACATCATCATCATCATCATCATCAACGACGAGGAAATTGTAAAACAAAGACAGCAAATGAGGGAGGAAAAAAATTTGGGCTTCTCCTTTGTATGAATGTAAATAAAAGGAAAGAACAATAGAAGTTCAAATGATTTGCGACAAACAAACTTCACAGAAATAAACATCGGATGACATCACCTGAAAATCGGAAGAACTTGGGTGCTATTTTTCTCTTCTGTGGTGCTACACTTTTTTTCCCCCTCCTGGATCTTTGCTGCATCCTACGCAGTTTGTTGCCCTCCTCTCAACACAGCCGCCGCCTTGAATTTCAGGAACAAATCAGAGATTGACAAGAAAGAATCCAAAGAGTGTTTTTGTTGTTGATGTTCTTGATGAAAAACTATGCCAAAAAAAAAAAGCTTTAAAGTCGACATTTCGAATGGGAAAGGTGCTTTTTCTTCTTCTGAAACAGGTTTTTATTTGAATAACTGTTCAACCTCTGCACTCCTTGACGCTTATGACCACTAATATCTTTCTAGGGCCCTTTCCACAAGTTTTCTTTTCCCCCGTTGTTTCATCATGTTTGAAAAATAATAAAAATGTATTAACAAATATGTGACTTGAACAATTTCTCCCTCTGCTTTACAATTGAAAACCGGATGCATTTCCTGCTTGTCAGAAGCTGACATTGTTCTCATTTATTTTGAACAGTTTTTTTTTTGGGGGGGGGGGGTCTGTTTGTTTGTCAAACCTGTGTATGGACCAAAAAAAAAAAAAAAAAACTTTTTTTTTTTTTCTCCACCATTTTTTTCCCTAAATGTCAATAAATCAAAGTTGACTGTGGCCATCCACTCCTTTGTATGTCTTTTGAAGCATTAAAACCCATCTGTATGCATGAAACGGTTAAGTTTGCTCTCTTGTTGTCATCACCGTGACATATATTAATTCTACAATAAAAGAAATGATAAAATATCAGACATTGAAAATGTCAGTGCAAAAGACCATGTATAGTAAAGCGTTTTTAGCCCAAAAAAAGACCATGTATAGGAAGGCATTTTTAGCCGAAAAAAATTAGGCTAAAAAATGACCATGTATAGTAAGGCGTTTTTAG